>NC_057390.1:5183240-5483240 GCF_019320065.1 Cervus canadensis
TTTTCATTCTAATTCTGTATTCAGGCTTTGCAAAATTTTGAAAGCAAATGTTTCTTTGATTGTAGAGATTTGAAAATTTTCTTCAAATTCTACCCACAGATTTCCCCCAAATCAGTTTGTTGTGAATGATTACGGTGCTCTAGCATTTTGTAAGATTTCCTTTAGTTGAATATCAATTCCCATGTTGTATAGTTGATCAGTCATGTCCGACTCTTTGCAACCTGTGGACTGTAGCCCACCAGGCTTCTCTGTTGGATTTTCCAGGCAAGAATACTAGAGTGGGTTACCATTTCCTTCTCCAGGGGATCTTCTCCACCCAGGGTTAAATCCCTATTCAGGGATTGGACCCATGTCTCCTGCACTGACAGGCAGGTTTTT
The DNA here is from genome assembly GCF_019320065.1 of Cervus canadensis. Lineage (NCBI taxonomy): Eukaryota > Metazoa > Chordata > Mammalia > Artiodactyla > Cervidae > Cervus > Cervus canadensis. The sequence continues at coordinate 5,183,619 of NC_057390.1, forward strand.
TTACCACTGTGCCACCAGGGAAATCATCAATTCCCATAAGTTTCAGAAATAATGTGTAAGCACTAACCTGACTGCTGACTTGGCTTTTGTCTAATTAAACCTTTAATTTTGAAATCACTGTAGTGTCACTCGCAGTTGTAAGTACATAAGACAGAGGGTTCTTTGTACCCTTTTTTCTTTTGCCCAGGGGTGACGCGTTGCAAAACCATAGTGCAGAGTCACAGGTGGGGTATTGACAAGGATGCAGAGCATCTTCATCACCACAGATTCTTTGAGTTGTCCTTTTATAGCCACTCCCCTCTCCCTAACTCCCAGCCCCTCTCCCCACCTCCACTCCCCGCCTTTGGTAACCACTAATCTGTTCTCCTCTCCATAATTTTGTTCTCTCAAGAATGTTGTATATGCAACCTTTTGCTATTATTTCACCATGGTTACCTGGAAATTCATCTAGCTTATCGTGTGTATGAATAGTTCATTCCTTTTTAGTGCTAAGCAGTATTCCATGGTTTGGATGTACCAGTTTCTGATTAACCACTCACGTGTTAAAGGAGAACTGATGGAGCCCATTATACAGAGTGAAGTAAGCCAGAAAGATAAAGAACATTACAGCATACTAACACATATATATGGAATTTAGAAAGATGGTAATGATAACCCTATATGCAAAACAGAAAAAGAGACACAGATGTACAGAACAGACTTTTGGACTCTGTGGGAGAAGGCGAGGGTGGGATGTTTCGAGAGAACAGCATCGAAACGTGTATATTATCTAAGGTGAAACAGATCACCAGCCCAGGTTGGATGCATGAGACAAGTGCTCGGACCTGGTGCACTGGGAAGACCCAGAGGGATCGGGTAGAGAGGGAGGTGGGAGGGGGGATTGGGATGGGGAATACATGTAAATCCATGGCTAATTCATGCCAATGTATGACAAAAACCACTACAATATTGTAATTAGCATCCAACTAATAAAAATAAATGGAAAAAATAAAATAAAGGAGAACTGAGTTGTTTCAGTTTGGGACTGTTATAAATAAAACTGCTGTGAACATGTGCATGTAAGTGTTTTGTTTTGGTTGTGCTTGATTTTGGTTGCTGCAGGTAAGTTTTCTCTGGTTGCTGCAATCAGGGGCTACTCTCTCGCAGTGAGCGGGCTTCTCATTGCAGTGACTTCTCTTGTTGCTGAGCGTGGGCTGTGGGCACCCAGGCTTCAGTAGTTACGGCTCAGGTTCCAGAGCACAGGCTCACTCGTCATGGTGCATGGGCTTCTGTGCTCTGTCTCGTGGGATCTCCCTGACCAGGGATGTAACCTGTGTCCCCTGCATTGGCAGGCGGTTCTTATCCACTGCACCACCAGGGAAGTCCCATGTATAGGTTTTTTGTGACATAAATTTTTATTTCTCTGGGATAAACGCCTGGGAGTGGGTCATACAGTAGTTGAAGACTTAGTTTTTAAGAGTTGCTGCACCGTTTGCATTTTTCTGCATCCTCACCAGCATTTGGGGTTTTCACTTTTTTGTTTTAGGCATTTTGGTAGGTGTCACGGTATCTCCCTGTGGTTTGCTTTTGCATTTGCCTGATGGCTATCCTCTCCTATTGAACATCCTCTCCTGTGTTCATCTACCATTGCAGAGCCTCTTCTGTGAAATGTCTGTTCCTGTTTTGCCCATTTTCTAATTGGATGGTTTGCATATTTTGCTGTTGAGATTTGAGAGTTCTTTCTGTATTCTAGATCCCAGTCCTCGGTCGGATGTGTGGTTTGCAGATACTTTCTCTCAGTCTGTAGCTTGTCTTTCCATCCTCTTCACAGGGTGTTTTGCAGAGCAAAAGTTTTAAGTTTTGATGAGAGACATATCAATTTCCCGAAGATTTACGTTTATGCTTTCTACAGAACTTTTCTAGTTTTATGTTTCACATTTTAATGCTGATCCATTGAGTTTGTTCTTGAATAAAAACTGAGGTTCAGGGCAGTGCTCCTTTTGTGCTCGGGGCGTCCAGGCCCTTGGGTCCATTTGCTAAGAAGGTGCTCCTTGCGCGGCTTGCCAGCTCCCACTTGGACGAGTTTGTTGGGTCTCTTTCTGGGGTCTCTGGGCTGACTGCTCTGTGTTCTGCCCCTCCGCGGGAAGACGTTTGAACCTCTGTGTCTCCTAGCCTACAGCGCCAAGCAGGACTTTCTGTTCCTGACTGCCGTGCCCGATGTGGGGAGGTCGCCAGGAGAGACACACTTCCCTGAGGAGCTGAAGGTGAGCATGGCCAGGCCCGGGCGCTGACACCCCCACCCCTGGCCCATTCTTCCCAGAGTGTCTCCCTCTCACCTGCCCTCCCCCTGCAGCCCCAAGCGGGTCTCCCATCATCAGACTCAGAACAGAACCAGGGCCGATGAGCTCCATTACCTGCTCACGGCGGCTAAATTTCTGGTACCCTGATGTGACTGCCAGGCACTGCCTTCCACGTGTCTCAGGCTGCATTTCAGAGAAGCAAAATTGTGTGCTCAGCACTGAGTAAGTGGAATGATGGCTTCTGCCTTTGAAAAACCTATACTGCGTGGCCTAAGGTATTTTCTTAAATTAATAAACCAGACACACCAGGGTACTGGATCATCTTAAACAGCCACGATCTGTGCAGACACAGCAGGGTACTGGATTACCTTAGACAGCCACCATCTGTGGGTCCTTAGTGCGGCTCACAGGCTTACACTCCGGTTACGTGGAGGTGGGGAGTGCAGGGGCAGAGCTGGCCTCCCTAAAATTCCTGAGTGACGAGGCCCCTGCCTTTGCCAGGGTATCAGGGGCCTGCGTGCGGTGGGTCGGCACAGTGCCAGGCGGACAGACAGCCCACCCGGCCCCTCGGGTGTCCAGGCTGAGGTTGAGGAGAGACGGTCAGTGGCCGCTGGCTGCTCGGTCGTCTGGCCCATCCACAGCCTGAACCCCGGGCCCCTGAAACTCGCACCTGCTGTCCGGCTGTTTCTGCTGGGCGGCCTCAGCCTCCGCAAGTTAACGCCCGGCACGGGGTCAGGGCAGGGCTCCTCCTGCAGGCACTCATGGCGCCCCGGTGCCCGTTCCGCCTCTGTTCCCTGCAGCCCACGGGGAAGATGCTGGTTGAGCCCCTGGTCTACGCGCAGCGCCTGGAGCTCATGAGGAACGTGTGCAGAGAGGATGCTCTGAGGAACCTGTCCCACACCGCCGTCTCCAAGTTTGTCCTCGACCGGATTTTCGTCTGTGACAAGCACAAGATTCTCTTCTGCCAGACCCCCAAAGTGGGCAACACCCAGTGGAAGAAAGTGCTCATTGTGCTGAACGGTGTGTGCCCGTCCCGCCCGGACCTCAGGGTCTGCGGGGAGGGGGTCGGGAGGGCTGGGGATGGCAGCCAGGGAGACCTGGGAGGGCCGGCAACTCACAGACAGCTCGCTGGTGCTTTTCCTTTTTTTGGCCACGCTGCGCGGCACGTGGGACCTTAGTTCTCTAACCAGGCCTCGAACCCGTGCCCCCTGCAGTGGAAGTGAGGCGTCTTAACCACTGGACCACCCGGGAATTCCCTGGTGTTTACCCTGTGCCTGTCTCACGTTAGGTATTGGCAGGGTTCACCCAGGCAGCCCGCACCCAGCACCAGGGCCTTCCCGCTCCTCCATTTCTGCCTGCCACCCTGCCTCCCAGGTTGATTCCTTTTCTCCCTCACGGTCACTGCATTGATTCTTACGGGTCTCTTGCTCTGTCTGAGGAGCTCAGGGCTCTGCACTCACTGAGTCACCTGGCGGCTGCCCTCGCAGCTGCTCTCCCGTGCGGAGAAGGACCCACGGCCAGGGCCCGGGGGTGGGGGTGACCCCTGCCGGTGGGTCTGGGGTCTCCCCACCCACAGTCAACCCCCTCTTCTAACGAGCAGCCACGTTCAGAGGGTTTAATTGACTTGCTTCAGGAAATGTAGAGTTTACTTGGGAGCAGATGAGATCACTGGAAAGTGCCCTTATGCTCTGCTTGTTTTGATTCCTCACCACTGTTTTTAGATGCTGTATTTGTTTAAACTCTAGTTACTCTGAACCAACCCAAGATAATTATGGGCTCTATTAAATTCAGCTTCAAAATAAAAATAATCATAATGGACAGCAGTGTGACTCCCAAATCAAGAATCAGACCTTGGAAGCCTCATGGGATGTGGGCCTGGGGTCTGCGTCCCCCTGCCCCGTGGGCCTCCTGCTGCTTTCAGAGGTAGTGGTTGGAGCTGGTGTCATTTGACCTTTTCACTGGTTGATTGGGGAAGGAAAGGAGACACTTGCTTTATCTTCTGGTGGTCATCAATGTGCTTCTGGAATAATCTGACAGTATGTTGGCTTTTAACATTGGAGAATGAGGTTACAGATCAAATTTAAAACAACAGATGTACGAAAGTCTTACACATTTGTTGCCACAGCATGAAGCATTTGTCTTTGAAGGAGAAGAATCCGTTGATGAGAGCAGGACTCCAACGGGAGCAGTTTGCCAGTGCAGGAGCATGAGAGATGGATTCCATCCCTGGGTCGGGAAGATCCCCTGGGGGAGGGCATGGCAGCCCACTGCAGTACTCTGGCCTGGAGAATCCCAGGGACAGAGGAGTCTGGCAGGCTGCAGTCTGTGGGGTCGCAAAGAGTCAGACAGGACTGAAGCGACTTGGCACAGTAGGAGGACGACAGGCCTGAGGCTGCCTTCTGTTGTCCCTGGATGCGCCTGCAAGGCGACAGGTACCAGAGCAGGTCCAGGTGCAGATCCACAGAGCCGGCCCTTAAGTCAGCCCCTTGAGGGTAGACGGGACATCTTGCTCGTTTACAACCGTCCATTCTCAGTGCTTAGCACAGGGTCCCGGATCAGGGCTTAAGTATTCTGCAGAGACTGCAGCCCCTGCTTTGAAGGCCCAGCAGAGACCCTTCCCTGCCAGACCCTGAGTCTAACAGGGAAGGATTAACACACAGGCGGATGTGAGGGGTGGCGAGGCCTTGACTAGCACCCCAGCACACTGGCACTTTATTTCCATTTGCCTGAGCTGAGAAATGAGTGAACACCCACCCAACCCCTAGCCCGAGGAGGAGCCCCCAAGTGGCACAGGGGCCGCCTGTTCCACCCGGCGGCCTGGACCCGGCGCTGTGGCTCTTGGTCCTGCCCCGCCGCCTCCGATGCTCCTTGTTCTCCGAGCCCTGCTTCTTCTGTGTCACTTCCCCCAGCGCGTCAGCCTGACTGATCCGTCACCAAGCGTGGCGGGCACTTGCCAGCCTGGGATGCTGTGAGGTTACCTAGAAGCCTCTGAGGCCCTGGTGCTCTGGTGCTGGGAGCGATGGAGAGGATCAGCTGGGTGCTCCATGGTCCTGCTTCTCTGATGTTTGCCCCCAGTTTCAGAGGAGAGGACGTGTTCCAGGTTTCAGGCGTCCTGCTTATGGGCAGTGATCTTTCTTACGTGGCAGATTGAGCCTCACTCAGGTGCTCGTACCTGTAGGCCTAACTCCCTCTTTCTGACTCCTACGTTTCCTCCCATTGGCTCCTGGGTCACCAAAAGCTTCTCTTCAGTCTCATGCTGCCACAGGAACAGTTGAAATTCGGGAGTCGAGACCTAAACGTGGATACTGGGGGATGGTTTGCGGGGAGTGTGGACCTGCATTCTGAGATGGGCATCTCTCTTTAAGGGCAGCAGTGGCCAACTTAAGAGGCGACCAGACCAACACACCTTCTTCCCCTACCCCACCCCCCATTTGCTTCCCAGGAGCCTTCCCTTCCATCGAGGAGATCCCTGAAAACGTGGTGCACGACCATGAGAAGAACGGCCTCCCACGCCTCTCCTCCTTCAGTGACACCGAAATCCAGAAGCGGTAGGAGTGGGGCAGGGAGGAAGAGGAGAAGGATGGGGAGGGGTGGGGAGGAGGAGGATGGGGGGTGGGGGGAGGCGTGGGGAGGAGGGTGGGGAGGGATGGGGAGGAGGAGGATGGGGGTGGGGAGGAGGGTGGGGAGGGATGGGGAGGAGGAGGATGGGGGAGGGGTAGAGAGGAGGAGGATGGGGAGGGGTCGGGAAAGGGGAATGCTGATAAAACCCCAGTTTCCGCTCCTCTACTCATTGTTGTTACCCAAACAGCTCCAAGAGCTGCTCATTTGTGTTGGTGAGAGGCACCCAGGCACACAACCCAGTGTTTGGCGCATTTAAATTCACATCTTTCATGAGAATTTCCGAATTTCTCCACCTTAACCTTCACACAGGTCATCAAAATGAAAGTTACATGGTGGTCTTAGTAAAAATGACTGGTCGTTTTTGTTCTGCTTTGCTTTGGTTATGTTTTATGGGTTTCTTTCTGAGCATGAACTTCGTTTCATAAGAAAGGGATTTGGCTTGCAGGTAGACCCCACGTCGTTTCCCATTTTCTCCCGAGGTGCTGCGTGGCCTCCGGGGCAGCAGTCCCCTGATGAGTGGCCGGGTGGGCTAGACCCAGCAGAGGGAGAGGGAGACCGGCCTCGCTGACCACAGCCAGGATGGAGACTGGCATGGGGAAGATTCCTTAGCTGACTGGACAGTTCTCTTGAGAGCTGTGAAATGGCCCCGTAAGACAAGGTTTAAAAGGAACAAGTGCATAGTATGCCGGCCAGTGTCAGGCACCGAATGATCTTTGAGCTCCTTGCTGTTCAGCTACTTCACTTCCACTGCTTCCGGCTCCGGCTATTCACCGTTTCCAGCTTGTACAGCCTCAAATGCCAAAGCAGAGACTGTCCTGGGGGCAGGTGGTCCTGTCACCCCCTCAGCAGTGACCTTGTGGGGCTTTTGTGAGAGCAGCCGAACTGAGGCCTGTAGCACTGAGGGTCCCTGGCCTGGGGGAGTGCTTGGGGTCACAGCAGTGTCATCATCACAGGCTCTTCACACAGGCACCCCGGGCCACCACCGCCCCCTCTGGCAGCTCCCCCAGACCCTCTTACTGCCAGCTGGAGCCTGGTGACCTCCCATTTTCTCTTCTCTCCCCCCACCCCCCATTTTTCCTTCCCCTGGCAATTTTGAATTGAGTTTTTAAAGGTGCACCTTTAGAGTCACTCACTTCCCCTGGCTTCAGCTATTCCTCACTTGATTAAGCAGGTTTCTACTCTTTTGGTTTTCTGCCCCAAAACAAAACTTGTAAAAACATTCCTGAAGTTAATATGGGGTAATGGGTTAACAAGAGGCTCTGCCTCCAAGGGTGGCTGCATGAATTAAGTAAGAACTGTGTGCAATGCCCTTGGCGCAGGGCCCAGCCTGGTGGCTGCTGTTGCTCCAGCCATCACGCTTCACTCTTCCCTGCCTCACAACCCGCAGCCAGCACCACCAGCAGCGTTGGGTTAACCTCTTCTTTGTCTTCCATCTTCTTCCTTAGCTTGAAAACATACTTCAAGTTTTTTATCGTAAGAGATCCTTTCGAGAGACTGATCTCTGCGTTTAAGGATAAGTTTGTCCACAACCCCCGCTTTGAGCCTTGGTACAAGCACGAGATCGCCCCTGGCATCATCAGAAAGTACAGGAGGAACCGGACGGAGACCCGGGGCATCCAGTTTGAGGACTTCGTGCGCTACCTGGGTGACCCCAACCACAGGTGGCTGGATCTGCAGTTTGGGGACCACATCATCCACTGGGTGACGTACGTGGAGCTGTGCGCACCCTGCGAGATCACGTACAGCGTTGTCGGGCACCACGAGACCCTGGAGGACGATGCTCCGTACATCCTCAGAGAGGCCGGCATCGACCACCTGGTGTCCTACCCCACCATCCCCCTCGGCATCACTGCGTACAACAGAACCAAGGTCGAGCGCTACTTCCTGGGCATCAGCAAACGAGACATCCGGCGCCTGTATGCGCGGTTTGAGGGGGACTTTAAGCTCTTTGGGTACCAGAAACCAGAGTTTTTGCTAAACTAACGTGTAGGACCATGAGTTCAGATATCTGTTAGACCAGAGGCTAACCAGGTGGAGCTCAGGCACAGAAATGACACTTCTTCCATCTCACTCCTCTTGAGGACTGCCACTCCCTGAGGACCGGGGTGCACCTTGCCCAGTGAAGCTGGACCCTGACTGTTACTACATAGTCTGCGCATAAGGTGCATGGAGGGTCCTGGCCCCCACCCTCCAATGCCACTGAGCCTCTGCTCTCCCCAGGTGGTGGGGATAGCATTAAACATTTGCAGTCAGACAGAGCCAAGGGGAAAATCAGACAGCCTTGATCGTCTCCCTCAGTTATCAGACACCTGCAGGGCAGGGCAGTGCTATCTGTCGCCAGGGGACAGCAGGCATGGCACCCAGCACTTTGAAGAGAGGCAGACAGCGGTACCCTGCAGACATCCCGGGGGCCGAGACGGGATCAGATCTGAGTAATAAAGTCATCTTCTGGCTCTCATCTTGGCCGCCACTGTCATCGCAGAGGCAGACCCTTCTCTCCATGGCTGTCTAGTTCCCGAGAAGTTCAGGAATGACCTGAGGGCGCTCCTCCCCGTCCACCTTTTCAGAATACATGCTGTCTGCTGCTCGGCCGGATTTCCACACCTTACCTGCCAAGTGATTATCTCATTCAGTCCACGAGACCCAGTGTTGGGAAGTGAGGGAGTGTCCATTCTTCCCACCTGAGGAAGGGAGCATCTTTGGGGGCCTTAACGGGAGCATGGCCTGGGAAGGGGCAGGGCTGGCCGGGTGCCGGAATCCAGGCTGCCCTGGACCTGGGCACGTCCTTCCCAGTGACTTTCTGCCTCTTGTCTCTGATGGACTCACATGGGTGGGCACAGAGGTCTTCACCCGTCTCCTCCAGGACCAGTCCCTCCTGGGGGCTGAAGGCAGGCACAGGCAGCATGCCAGCATCACCAGATCAGTGCGGTGTACACATTTTAGTCTCCTTTCATCTCAGCAAGACGTGTCCCACTGGGCCCATTTCTGATGATGCCGTCATCCTGACCCACGTTGGATAATCAGGTTCACCAGCAATAAAACCTTGGGCTGAAGCAGCCCACGTAACACATCTTCCAGGCACTGAGGAGCAGCGGACCACACTCACCACTTCATGTGCCAGCCGACAGTGAGGCCCCTCGAGGTCTGGGACAGTCTCCCTGCAGAAAGTCCCCAGTGTCCAACCAGGCTGCACAGGGCTCAGGAGCCCAGCTCTTCCTCCAGGCAGCCCCTGCCGTCCCTTCCTCAGTGTGACTTCCTGAGTTTGTAAATGTGAAAGTAACACGAAATAAAAAACGTGCCAACCTGACGTGGGCTGTGGTTCCCAGGGAGGTGCCGCGTGGACTGCGTCCCGAGGGCTGGCAACAGTGCGGGGCATGTGCCCGCCCACAGCGCTGACAAAGGGGCAGCCCACAAGATGGCCTGTCACCTGCACCATTTTTCTGTCAAGTTTTAGCAAAGTCTTGTTGAAATCATCTCACGCCTGATGCACAGAACGATTGTTGTTTAGTTGCTAAGGTATGTCTGACTCTTTTGCAACCCCGTGTACCAGCCTGCCGGGTTCCTCTGTCCATGGGATTTCTCAGGCAAGAATACTGGAGTGGGTTGCCATTTCCTTCTCCACGGGATCGTCCCGATCCAGGGCAAATTCTTTACTACTGAACCACCAGGGAATCAGACATAACCTGGGAACAACCTCAAAAAACTCCCAGAGCTGTTCCCCATGTTAGAAGTCAAAGCACAGTTATGTAAGTTTTTGAGACAGCAGGCTGCACGTTAAATGACATATTATTGACAGTTTACACAATCCAGATCTTCAGGTACAAAGTGTTGGATCATCGTGACCCCTGGCAAGATGAAGAAGGAATGTTATCTTTTTAAGGATAACATTCTTGATGAAGCTGGGAGAAAGTTGCTCTTCATGGCTGAGCAGGTATTTTTGCAAATGGGGAGGTGTGGTCAATGCCCAGCGCAGATACACGGTGCACAGTGGAGGAGAGAGATGATGGCAGAGAAGATACTTCATGTTTAAATTTTTCTTGTCTTGCCATAAAATACGTATTTCACAGGACATTTTCCAAGCCCCTTGGACATGCCAAGCCCTGCCCCAGGGTTGTGGGATTCCAGAGCTAAGCAGAACCCTCTCCTCACAGGAGAGGAGAGGCTGGGAAGGGGTGGCTAGTACACAGGAGGAATAATATGTTTGTTTCCTTGCCTTCAAGCCAGTCTCCCTGTCTGGTTAATAGCAGTTATCTTGAAACTGTCTAAACCAAGACTTGGACAGCAACATCATACTCATAATCTGTGCTGTCCTCAAGGCCGAGTCGGTTTACCTGGTAAGTCACCATGGGCATTTGCACAGAGCCGCCTTCAGTCTTATACCCTATCACTTGGAATCTATAAACTCTCAATTTTTATGACACAGCAAGAAAATTCTGGACTTTGCATTTGTGCTTGCCACTTTCAACTAGCCAGTCCTCCCTCTCCACCTCTCTCTACTTGGAAAATATAGAGAGGAATAGTTAGTACACATTCCCATTTTGCCACTTTCCCTCCACTTTCCCAAACAGTCTCTGTCTTCTCTGTGTCACTCATGTTATTACAGATGACTTCACTGAATACCACACTGCAGCATTGCATGAGTCTCAATCTTTCCAGCCTACCATACCTATATTTTTAGCCACCCAGCTCCTAAACACTGAATATGAAATATGAAAACCACATAGTTTAGGTTTCTGTAACTGCAGCCCCTTATTAGTTCAGCCTAAAAGTGAAAGGGTTTCCCAGGTAACTCGGTGGTAAAGAATCCACTTGCCAATGCAGGAGACTCAGGAGATATGGGTTCTATCCCTGGGTCCAGAAGATACCCACGTCGAGAAGATCCCCTGGAGGAGGGCATGGCAACCCACTCCAGTATTCTAGCCTGGAGAATCCCATGGACAGAGGAGCCTGGTGGGTTACAGTCTATAGGGTTGCAAAGAGTCGGACAGAACTGAAGCAACTTAGCACAAAACAACTGCAGCCCCTTTCTTTATTGACTAGGGTAACATCAGCTGTCCTAACAAAAACCAAAGTTCAGCATCTAATGACAATAAAGTGATTATTTCTTGCACGCACAATAACCCAATGGTCTGTTCCTCATGAGCAGGGAGTTTTCTTTCTTGTGATTCCATTATGCCCAAAGGTCACATGGTCCTCGGCTTCCAGGAGAAGAGTAGGAGGGAGGAGGACCACTGGGGGCATCATCATGAACCAGTCATGGAACTGGACATGTGTCTTTCACAGCATCCAAGCAATTTCACTGGAACTGGGAAATGCAATTCCTAGTTTGATAGACATTTCCTGGTGACAACTCCACAAGTTTGCAGTGAATGTTGATAAATTGATAATAATCCTTATGAAAGGATAGTGCTTTACTGTCTAATTTAAATAATGACATGAAATAGGCCTAAGGGGCTTATAATACACCATATCATAAAGGGAGAAATGATTTCACAGGGATTAACTTGCTCTAGGTAATACAGCTAGACTTCTGGTTTCAGGTCCAGTGTGTGAAAAGCCTGGAAGTTGTCATTCCTGTTGTTAACAAAAACGCTGAAAAAACTGAAAACCAACACCTTACACTCATCGGAGAATTGAGAAATGGGTGAACACAATCTCAGCAGAGGTCAGCTTACCTGTAGCAGAGCCCCCAGAGCCATGAACCAGTGAAAGTGAAGTCTCTCAGTTGTCTGACTCTCTGTGACCCTATGGACTAGCCCGCCAGGCTCCTCCGTCCATGGGATTTTCCAGGCAGGAATACTGGGGTGGGTTGCCATTTTCTTCAGGGGATCTTCCCGATCCAAGGATTGAACTCAGGTCTCCCGCATTGTGGGCAGACTCTTTACCCTCTGAGACACAAGGGAATCCTTTAAGTTCTAGAGGGTGTTCTGGGCATATTTCAAAAATGCCCTACATGAACCAGTAGGGTCACTTATACAGTAATTTTGACAAATTGCTGGACGTTGACTGTGAGCTACCAGACATTGTTACCATGAAGAGTCAAGAAAAATCTCCTGGCTCTCCAGGTAGATGCAAAAGCTAACCATTTTGAAATATGCCCAGAATATCCTCCATAACATGCGCTACTCTCTACAGAGAAAGATTTTACCAGATCCATTGGAGACAGGCATTTACCCCCTCAAGCCTTTCTGTCTCACCTCAAGGGTGAAAAAACAGGTCACAGCCCAGAGACACAGGCCCACTGAGAAACAGATTTAATCACACGATTATAGAATGCTGCCGCCTCCCCCGCCCGCCCCCCCCCAGCCACCACATCACCAGAAATCACATATAATAGCAGTGAGTTAAGCTGGAAGAGCTGCAAAGTGCAGGCTCCGTGTGAGGGGGCGTCACTAGGGAAGCCCAGAGACAACACAGTGGGCAGCAGCAAGGACACTGGAGGAGGTGGGAGCGTCTCCAGCTAAGTAGTTAAAGGCAGCCATCCTCCCATTAAAAACAAAATTTCTAAAGGGGAAAACGTGGTCAAGATACACTAATTAAAAGACGGGCACCTGTGGCTGCAACAAACCTTAAACAGCCCAGCCCCTTAACAGCTAAACACAAAAGGCCTTTACTGCAGCTTCTATTACCTGATATGTCTGGTTTTTAACAACAAAAAAAATTTCAAGACATGCTAAAAGATAAGGAAAAAACAATATGAAGCGCATCAGAGCCAGACTCAGGTATGACACAAATGTTGGAATTATCAGGCAGAGAATTTAATATAACTGATTAATATGTGGAGAGCTCTAAAGGAAAAAGTAGACATCATGTAGAACAGATGAGCAGTAAAAGCAGAGAGATGGAAACTAAGAAAAAGCAAAAGGAAATGCTGGAAATCCAGTGTAACAGAGATTCAAGAAGGAGGGGACATACATATACTTACGGCTGATTCACATTGCTGTTTGGCAGAAACCAACACGGTGTTGTAAAGCTATTATCCTGCAATTAAAAATAAAAATTTTTAGAAAGGAAAAAAATGTGAATGGTCAAAATATGCTTATTAAAAGACAGAGTGGATTAAAAAAAACAGCCCCAGGTACATGTTGTGTGCAGTAAACCCACTCTAAGTACAAAGATCATACAACTAGTGAGGATCTAGTGACCCCTCATTTTTCACCCTCAATCTGCGTGTCCTCTTCCCACAGCACATGCCGTCGGTGAATTACTTACAGAGCCAAGTTCAGTTGCTAGGAAAAACAGAGCCTCCACACACCGCCAACATTTATGTCAAAGGGGATAAATGAGGCCCGCTTCTCCTGCAGGTCCTTGAGGGCTTGCTGTGACGTTCAACAGAATATTGGACTAAATAAAACTAACTCCTCCCCATGCAAGGAAGCCTCAGGTCAGTGATCTATTATAGGAAAGAATGCTTTAAATGGATCTGTGTCCTACTCTCTTTCACCTCCTGCTAGGCACGCCCCTCCTCCCCCAACCGTCCCCCCACTCCCAACCCCAAGATTGGGTGACCCTCATGAGCAGGAAGTGTTTGCATTTACCCACAGATCCTGAGCCTGCACAGATAGTGGACGTTGCCCGACCTGGCCGGGTCACTCTGAGCGTGGCGTTTCTCTGCGGGGACGCTCGCTTACCCCTGTGGCTGCCCATCTGTTGTACACCCCGCACCACTGAAGCCGCAGGGAACCTCTTCCCCAGCTCCCAGCATTTGGTGGGCCGCCAGTCATGAACTAAGCTGCTTTGCTCCTTGTCACCTTTTCTCCTTGCCGCCCTCCACATCCCATGGCGAGGACAGTGAGAATATCCATTTTACATTAGGACATCAAAGGTGCACAGGTTAAGGGGGCCCTTGGCCCTTGGGTCATCCTAAGCCTTCTGGTCATCTGTTTCTCTGCCAGCTTTGTTCCCCATCTTCCTCCCGGGGGCGCTGTCTCTTCTAGCACCCGCTAAAGCCAGGTTCCCTTTGTGTACACAGGAAAGCTCACTGAGGTAGGCTTAGAAGCTACAGTAAGGATGATTACAAAACACTACTCCTCTGAAGTTAGGTCCAGGACGTACGTGGTCGGATTTTTCTCTGCAGAAGAGCAGGTAAAAGACAGGAAATCAAACGAAGTCTACAGAGAGAGTGCCAAAAGTCTCTGAGCCGTGGAAATGGAAATTTTGTCTATTTTATTAAGTCGTAAGCTCTGAAACAGAAAGCTTCCGTTCCAGAAGATAATTCTTAGTAAAAGACTGGGACTTCTTGCATTGGTCTTTGTATGACTGTGTGTGTGTTCAGTCCCTCAGTTGTGTCTGACTCTTTGTGACCCTTAGGACATTAACCCGCCAGGTCCTCTGTCCATGGGATTTCCCAGGCAAGAATACTGGAGTGGGTTTCCATTTCCTCCTCCAGGGGATCTTCCTGACCCAGGGATCGAACCCGCATCTCCTGCATTGCAGGCAGATTCTTTACCCAGTGAGCCATCGGGGAAGCTCCTTTGTATGATGTCACCCAATTTTACTTTTCTTGAAACTTGCCTCAAGTGATAGTGGCAGCAACTCCAGCTAACTCTCTAGTTCTGAAGGGAATGGGGACCTGCTGTGAGCCCAAGGCAGCTGTTCTCTTTGCGAGGGGCAGTCCTCACCAGCCACCGTGTACCACGGAGGACTCAGCCCACCTGGACCTTAAATACTCCTCGGGGCTTTGGTGGGAATTGCAGAAAAAGAAATCTTCCCTATTCCCTTCCTGCATCAACAAAACCCAAGAGTATAACGTTTTCATGATCAAGTTTTCTATTCCACAACTGCTTGAACTTGCAGGTCAATTAATTATTCTACAGGAAGTTTTTCCTGCTTAATACTCAGCAAACAGTAAAATCAAGATATGCAGGAAAAGCTTTGGGTGCGACAGGCATGTGTGTGTGCATGTGTGTCTGTCTGTACACACATATTGTTAACAATTTAACAGTAAAATTTAAAGGTCTAATTGGTTTTTATTAAATGATTCATGAACTGGGCAGCATTCCTTCTAGCAAGCAGAGCAGAGCTTTGAGAAGCTGTATAAAATGCAAGGCTGTTACAAGCAGACAGAGGGAAAGAGTGGATTGTTTCAGGCTTAGGTAAGCTGCCTATGGGAGACAGAAGCTACCTCACTGGGACTGACCAGAAATTTCCATTGTTGTTGTTGCTAAATTGTGTCCGACTCTCTGCAACCCCATGGCCTGCAGCGTGCCAGGCTCCTCTGTCCTCTTCTATCTCCTGGAGTTTGCTCAAATTCATGTCCATTGAGTCAGTGATGCTATCTAACTATCTTGGCCTCTGTTGTCCCCTTCTCCTCCTGCCTTCAATCTTTCCCAGCATCAAGGTCTTTTCCAATGAGTCTACTCTTTGCATCAGGTGGCCAAAGTATTGGAGCTTCAGCTTTAGCATTAGTCATTCCAATGAATATTCAGGGTTGATTTTCCTTAGGACTGACTGGTTGGATCTCCATATAGTCCAAGGGACCCTCAGGAGTCTTTTCCAGCACCACAATCAATGAAAGCATGAATTCTTTGGCGCTCAGCCTTCTTTATAGTCCGACTCTCACATACGTATATGATTACTGGAAAAACTTGCCCTGTTTTGTACATACTTCGCTGACAAGCTTCAACCCATATCACCTGAGATAACTGTCCTGTGCAGGGAAGCCAAAGCATCTTGTTTCTGCCTTACCTGTATAGATGGCAAACGTCATTAAAAATATAGGTGGGAACCCACAAGTGAACATAGTCACTGGGGAGACCTTGGTGGGTACAATCTTTTACAGCCAAGAGTGAAGAGCAGGAAGGTATATGAGGGAACCTAAGAAATGAGCTGTGAATACAGATAATGCAGAATGGGTAGGATGGTTTTATGCCTTGAGTTTCTTTTTAGCCTACTTGCTTGTCTTTTCACCAGATGTTTCTGGACAGTGGAAACCATAGTTAGATGATATATGAAACTAAATTGTATATTTGAGGACAACTTTGTGAAGATTTATTGGGTCTTAGTGGAAAGGACTTGTTGAGAGGAATTTCCATTGTAATACTGCACACGCTCAGGATCAGGGAGTTCCTAGGGGGAAAAGGCCACAGAGCTTTTATCTGATCAGTAGCCTCATTACCTGTCAGCCAGTAACTCCATTAGCGCTAATGATGGCTTGTTTCCGCTTTCAGCAACAAGTTTCAGCAAGAAGTTCCAAGTTTTAAGAAATGACTGATGGGCTGCAGAAAGGCACACCATCGCCTGCTCACTGTGCATCTGTGTCACAGATGGCTGGAAAGTTTCCAATAGTTTATTTTTATCTTCATGAATCCTGTAGTGTCTGTGCCTGATTTTGTAAAAATTGTCTGCCCATGGCCAGTGTATAGGGTCAGGGAACATTGATGTCTCCTACAGTTTCACTTCACCATCCTAAAGGAATTCCACATCCATCATTTAGCTCCAGTGCTTAGAGAGTCGTACTCATTTGAGCTGGAATCAAGATTGCAGGTAGAAATAGCAATAACCTCAGATATGTAGATGACACCACCCTTATGATAGAAAGCGAAGAGGAACTGAAGAGCCTCTTGATAAAAGTGAAAGAGGAGAGTGAAAAAGCTGGCTTAAATCTCAACATTGAAAAAACTAAGATCATGGCACCCGTCCCGTCACTTCATGGAAAATAGATGGGGAAACAGTGACAGCCTTTATTTTCTTGGGCACCAAAATCACTGCAGATGGTGACTGCAGCCATGAAATTAAAAGATGCTTGCTCCTTAGAAGAAAAGCTATGACAAACCTAGACAGCATATTAAAAAGCAGAGGTATTACTTTGCCAACAAAGGTCAGTATAGTCAAAGCTATGACGTTTCTAGTAGTCATGTATGCATGTGAGAGTTGGACCATAAAGAAGGCTGAGCACTAAAGAATTGATGCTTTTGAACTGTGGTGTTGGAGAAGACACTTGAGAGTCCCTTGGACAGCAAGGAGATCCAATCAGTCAATCCTAAAGGAAATCAACCCTGGATATTCATTGGAAGGACTGATGCTGAAGATGAAACTCCGAATACTTTAGCCACCTGACGTGAAGAGCCAACTCATTAAAAAACACCCTGATGCTGGGAAAGATTGAAGGCAGGAGAAGGGGATGACAGAGGATGTGATGTTTGGATGGCATCACAGACTCAATGGACATGAGTTTGAGCAAGCTCCTGGAGTTGGTGAAGGACAGGGAATCCTGGCGTGATGCAGTCCACGGGGTCACCAAGTGTCAGACACGACTGAGCGACTGAACAACAACTCATTTGAATATCACCATGTTTTCTCAATATAATGGTAGTGTGAATATTAACTGTGAAAATAAGGAACAAGCATCCTCAGTGCCCAGGCTTCCCAGGGGGCTCAGTGGTAAAAAATCTGCCTGCCAGTGCAGGAGCTGTAGGTTCGATCCCTGGGTCAGGAAGATCCCCTGGAGAAGAAAATGGCAATGCACTCCAGTATTCTTGCCTGGGAAATCCCATGGACAGAGCAGCATTGCAGGCTGCAGTCCATGGCGTTGCAAAGAGTCAGATACGACTGAGCAACTAAACAACAACAATATACTCAGTGTCCATCAAGGGCTGGGGTCAGTCTATCAGGTAGTATCAGGTACCTATATTCCCCTTCACTCCTCCAATTTGGTTGCTGCTCATTTGGTCTCCTTTTCACTCCAGAGAAGGTAAATGCCCGAAGGTGGCTCCCCTTCCCCCGCCCTCTGAGGGGTACAGCTGGGTCTTGAGCAATGCATGTCCTATCACTTGCAGCTCTTGTTAAAGTGCCTCTTCTGAGTGGGGCCCCAGATCTTTCCTTTCTAATCAACTCCAGGTGATGTCAGTGCCATTGGCTGGCAGAGCATCTTTAGAGCAGCAACGTCTGGGAGCTGTGCCCACCGCCCCACAGCACAGTCTACTCCTGATTATCCAGGTGACTGAGTGGAGGCCAACTTAGATAAACAAACATCATGGTGAAAACGAGACCCGAGTCAGCCCATGATCATCCAGGGACAAAAGAACTGTGACCAGTGCAACAGCAACCTGGATCAGAGAGGCAGATTTCCCCAGCAGGTGCCCTTAATTAGGTTGACAATTAGGCAGCAGTTCATTAGAATGGGGGTGGGGGTAAGACCTAAAGCCCAGCCAGCCCAGGCTGTTCTGGGAGGAGCTGGGACTGGCCCTGAGCACTCACCAGCAGAGATCCTTTGGAGCCTCAATTATGTATTGATCACTATCAATAGATAATCCACATGTGGTCCCCAAACAATGCAGAGGTGATGGAACTCAATAGAATGGTCTTGAAGGTGGGCTTCTGAGGAACCCATCATGACCCATCTGGCCCTAGGGTGCTCAACCAGTGCTCAGCCCAGACTGTGTGGAGGGGTCAAGCCCACTGACCCCGGCCATATTCATGCTGTGTAACCTGACTGACCTCTCCTAATTGGGAACATCCACTGTGATGCCTTAAGTTCCTCTCAAACAGAATGTGATCTTGTGTGCTGGCTAAGTCGCCTCAGTCGTGTCCGACTCTTTGTGACCCCATGGACTGCAGCCCGCTAGGCTACCTCTGTCTTTGGATTTCCTGGGCAAGAATACTGGAGTGGGTAACCATTCCCTTCTGCATCTTTTCCTATAGATGCAATAGAAAGAAAGGAAAAGAAAGAAGGGAAAAACAAAATTTCTCCTTGTGATGAGAACTCTTGGATTTGCTCTCTTAACAACTTTCCCGTGCATGGTACGCCACGTTAGCCACAGTCACCATATTGCACCTAAACCCTTGGTACTTATCTGTTCTCTTTTTAACCACAGCCGCAGGTGGTGGTCTTGGCCAGGCGTTGGAGCCAGGCTGGCACTCAGCGCGCAGAGCTGAGCGCCGGGCGGGCTGAGGGCACCTGTTACAAGAGCGGAGGGGGCTGCGGGCCCTAGAAGTCGCGGAAGGCGCGCAGAGAACGCGCGGGCGGGGGGCGCGTGGAGACGAGCGCGCACGCACACGCGCGCGGAGTCGCCGGGGGCGAGGAGAGGAGGGTTTGCGGAAGCCTCCGTCCGGGGAGGTGTCGCCGCGGTCCTGCACCGGGCGGGGCTGTCTCAGCTGCCAGAAGCCCGCCGTGCCGGCCCCGCCCTGCGCCCGCCGCGGGCGGTGGAACGCCGCCCCCAGACTCGCTTGGCCTGCGGCGAAGGAAACGGCCGCGCTCCCGCCGGCGGGACCCGGGCAGTGAGCTTCCTCCAGGCCTCGCCGTCGCCGCAGCCCCGCGGTCATGAGCCCCGAGCGGTCCCGCCACCCTGTCGCGGCTGCGGCTGCGGGGAGCCGCCGGCACAGCGCGTGGACGAGGGCGACGAGGTCTTCCGCGCGGGCGAGTACGACACGGCGGCCGAGCTCTTCCGCTCGGCGCTGGCCGGCCTGGCGCAGCCCGACCGCGACCTGTGCCTGCGGCTGGGGGACGCGCTGGCCCGCGCTGGCCGCCTCCCCGAGTGCCTGGGGGCGCTGCGGCCGGACGAGCTGGGGGAACCGACGGCCAGCCTGGCGCGCGCCCTGGGCCCGCGCGAACTGCGGGAAAGCCCGCTCCGCGCCCCCGGGGAGGCCCCCCGGGACCTGCTGGGCTTCCCGCGCTGCCCGCGGCTGCTGCACAAGCCAGTGACGCTGCCGTGCGGCCTCACCGTGTGCGGGCGCTGCGCCGAGCCGGGTCAGCGTGGTGCTGAGCGGCCTGCTGGAGAAGTGCTTCCCGGGCGCGCAGGCTGGCGGGCCAGGCGCGGAACCTGCAGCGCCAGCGGCAGCCCGAAGCCGCGCTGGCCGGGTGTCACCAAGCCCTGGACCTGGCTAAGTGGGCGCGGGCGCAGGGCCGCTTGCCCGCGCACCTGTTGAGCCGCAGGCCGGTGCCGGGAGAACTTGCTTTCTGGAGGTGGTGAAGAGCAGAGGCCAGGTGCACCCGCGGGCGGTCTTTTCCAGGACCTCCGCGGCATTGCTGAACCGTCTTGTGAGGCCAAGACTGCTTTTTTCACCCTGTCTTAGGAGTGAAGGGGTGGAGGTATAGTGAAGGGTTTTCGGTGGTCGTGCAGGGAAATGCAGATGGCTCACGCTCAGGGGCAGGGCGCAGAAGAGAGCCGTGTGGTGGGGCCGGGTCTGCTTTGGGGATTCAGCTGGTGAATCCAGGAAGGATGCTCTTACACTGCAGTCAGGCTCTGACCTCCCTCCTCTCTCCAAGGCCGTTAGGTGTTGTTACGGTGTAATTAGCTTTTCAGGTGGTTATATACCCCCTGGAGGAGGAAATGGCAGCCCACTCCGGTATTTTTGCCTGGAAAACCCCATGGAAGGAGGAGTGTGGCGGGCTACAGTCCCTGGGGTCGCAGGGTTAGACAGGACTTAGCGACTACACCATCACCATCACATTACATAGGTACATAGATGCCCAAACTTTAATTAAATTTCTTAGTATTTTGAATCCAGCTATGTAGTAAGAGTTAAGGTCAAGAGGGGAGACTTATCTCTGAAATGTAAGGGTAATTCAACATTAGCATCAGTGTGATGCACTGTAATACCAGGGGAGAGACATACTACATGTAACATACCCGCATGTTATAATGCCCTTATAAGAAACTAGGAATAAGAGGCAGCTTAACCTAATTTGATAAATATTCTCTCTCAGAAGATTTTAGCAAACATACTTCATGTTAAAACATTGGACACTTTTTTTTTTAATTCAAGAATAAGAGAAAAATGTTCACTATCACCGCTGTTGTTGCCAGGTCAAAGGAAACAGTACAAATACTAGAATACAAGAGTCCGCTATTTTTTTTAATCAGGTGTGATTATTTAGAGCATTCCAGAGAATCAACTTGTAGCAAAGTGGGAACAAGATGGAAATTTCCATTTTCACGGAGATTTTCAGTAGGTATATTTCCCAAGCTCAGAATATATTTCCAGCAGCATTTTCTTTCTCTCTCTCTCTCTTTTTGGTTTGTTTTGTATTTCCAAAAGTCTCTAAAGATTTCTGTGTTTCAGAATGCATTTAACTGTGCCCTTGAGGCACTTTAACCTGGTATTGGATTGGAAAGGATTAATCTGCAATTATGTTCAGTATAGACTGACTACAGAGGCTAATATCATGAGACAAATATAATAGAATTCTGTGAACACCTTCCAGGCATTGAAATACTCAACTAAAATCTACATGTTTGGGACTTCCCTGGTGGTCCAATGGTTAACACTCCACATTTCCAATTCCGGGGCCTTGGGTTCAATACCTGGTGGGGGAACTACCCATGTAGTTTTTTGGTGGCCAAAAAACAACACATAAAATAGAAGCAGTATTGTAACAAATTCAATGAAGGCTTTAAAGATGGTCCACGTCAAAAAAAAAATTTTAAGTAAAATCATGTTTGTGGACTGACATCAGTATTGCATAGTACCTGTAAGCATTTTCAAAGATGAATATGTAAAATTTCACTATAGATCAGGTGGTGAACATTTTCAGTTGATTTTTATGACAGGGGACCCTAACTCTGAACCTGAATTGAGAAAATTTTACCTTCTGGAAGAGAATTGCGTTTTTCTAATTGTGTATGTGTGTGCTCAAGTCATGTCTGACTCTTTGTGACCCCATGGACCTATATTACAAAAATATTTTGAATTTTATTAACAAATAAGTTATAAAAATTTGTTTTCTGCCTTGTTATATAAATACCTGTGTATCCTCGAGTTAACCTCTTGTCCTGCAAAGTGTAAAGTATTTAATACCTGGCCTTTTACAGAAAAAAAAGTTGCTGATCTCTGTTGTAGCTAGTCAATGTCTTTTTAAAAATTCAGCTTTTTCTTGTTTGACTTTCCATTCCTGCTGTCCCTTTCCCCTTTGCCCCCTTTTGCCCCTGTCATGCCCTTCTCTATATTATACACTTGTAGCAATAACACATTTATGAGCAATGCCTGCTCACCATGTCTTGATACAGTTATCTTTTTGCATGAGTTCTTTTATGCATGTTTTCCCAGTTAACTGTGTAAACTAAGAAGGTATAGAGTAGGGTTTGGAAAGCACCAAGTACTTACTTTGAGGAAAAGGTCAAGCTCAAGGATTTTGAGCAAGCTGAAAACATGTGTGAAGTGGAGAGATGAGAACACATCTTAGGTGCCCCGAATATTTATCAATCAACTAAAAGGCACACTTCAGCCCTGTTTCAGAGATCCTACCATGAGTATGGGTAGAGTGAATTATGTCCAGCAGCGTAAGATATAGCTGTAATGGTTCTGCTTTCATGAGCTCTGACTTTGTCATATTTCCATGGTACCCTGCCTTCTCTGCAATCCCATACACTGCCACTAGTCTCTTGGCTTCTGTGTAGCTGGACTTAGGTCCTTGGTAGCATATGAGTAATTCTCAAGATCTCTTCTGTTTGAAGAATCTAGGGAAAAGATTTTTTTCCCTTCTTTTCCCACTTAAGAGAACATATTATGAGAACAATTATGGTCATGAATCTGCACCCACTCAGTTGTATAGAAAAACAAATTATGTTTTACTATTCTGTTTTTAAGTGCAAGTTTCCTTGTGTACTTAAAATTACTCTGAATCTTTTATTTTTATATGCCTAGTTATAACATTAAGATGGCTCAGCGTTTACTCAGTGGAAATTATGTTGTAGCTAGTGTGTGTGTAGCAGTCTGTTTTCTTGATGCATTTTGAGATATCACTCATTCTCTTTTCTGATTGCCTGAGAGAAGCCATGTAAAATATACTTACCAAACTACGAAACTCTACATATGATTTGAGAGGAAGTTATTTATTTTACCTTTTTTTAAATTGGAGGACAGTTGCTTTACAACGTTGTGATGGTTTCTGCAATACATCGGTGCAAACCAGTCATAATTATAAAAATGTTCCCTCTGTCTTGCGCCTCCTGCCTCCATCCCTCCTCTAGGTCATCACGGAGTGTCAGGCTGGGCTCCTGTGTTACACAGCAGTTTCCTGCTGGTTATTTGTTTTTCATATGATATTGTATATATGTCAATGCTTTTTTCTCAATTTCTCCTAGCCTCTCTTTTCGCTACTGTGTCCACAAGTCCATTCTCTACATCTGTGTCTCCATTTCTTCTCTGTAAATAGGTTCATCAGTACTATTTTTCTAGATTCCATATATATGCATTAATATATTTGTTTTTCTCTTTCTGACTTTCTTTACTCTGTATAACAGGCTCTAGGTTTATCCGTCTCATTACAACTGAGTCAAATTCATTCCTTTTTATGGCTGAGTAATATTCCATTGTATATATGTGCCACAACTTCTTTATCCATTCATCTGTCAGTGAACATTTAGATTGCTTCCATGTCCTGGCTATTGTGAATAGTGCTGCGGAGAACATTGGGATACATGTGTCTTTTTTAAAAAATTTATTTGTGCTGGGTCTTAGTTGTAGCATGTGGGATCTTCGATCTTCCTTGCAGCATGTGGGATCTCTTTTTTTTTTTTTTTTTAAAGTTGTGGCTTGTGATCTGGTTCCCAGGCCAGGGATGGAACCCGGGCCCCCTGTATTGGGAGCTTGGAGTCTCAGCCCCTGGACCACCAGGGTTCTACACATGTCTTTATGAACTGTAGTTTCCTAATTGTCTGTGATAGCTCAGTTGGTAAAGAATCCACCTGCAATGCAGGAGACCTAGCTTCTATCCCTGGGTTGGGAAGATCCTCTGGAGAAGGGAAAGGCTACCCACTCCAGGATTCTGGCCTGGAGAATTCCATGGACTATACAGTCCATGGGGTCGCTAAGAGTCGGACACGACTGAATGACTTTCACACAATCATATAAACATTCATATAAATACTCACACAAAAGGAAATCTTGAAAGTGACAAAAAAACAATCACAAGGAGTCACACAGAGTTGGACATGACTGAGTGACTTCCACTTTCACTTTCATGGTAGTTTTCTTCCTGATTTGTTAAAGAATCTCCATACCCTTCTCCACAGTGGCTGTTTACATTCCCACCAACAAAGTAGGCTTACCTTTATGTTCGTTTTCTAATTTAATCTTTTTAATCGCTTAAAGATAATTTTTTAAAATGCAGTCATGTTTGTTTATTTCCATCCCTAATGTCTTTCAGCTCCTGGTGATAATTCATTATTGCTGCTGCAAGCAGAGTTGTGTTTATCCATGAAGAACTGTGAGCAGGCTCTGCAGGATGCTGGTGAAGTTTGTCAGAATGAACCTCTCTTGCCTAAGGTATTTGTATGGGTCGGCTTTGGAGATAATAAATGTAAATTTATGGAATGTTCTTAATAAATTATTAAATAAGACTATTGTGATCAGGCAGCTATAGACAGTATACATTTCTCTCAGTTTATAGGTAGTCTAAATGTTGCAATCCAGTTCATAATAATCCAGCGCAGTTGAAAAGACCAAGTTTCCAACTGGATCTAGATAAGAAACACTAGTTTAGATTACTCTTAGTAGATGATTAACTGAATAATATGCCTTATGCACTGAATAAACATGTAAACAAAATAAGAGAACTGTATAAATTTGTGAGTTAAATGTTTAAGATGACGGTTTAAATAGGAAGATCATGTAATAATCATGACCAGCAGTAGAGCCCTAACATACACGGTGAATATAGGCAATGTTAGTAAAAGGGTGAGCTTTGTATGTATTCTGGAATAATTTTAATCTCTGTGTCTTAGCTGGGAAGTTCCGATATCTCTTTCTCTGTGATACAAATTAAGGTTGGCTGACCTAACAATGATAGCTTAAATTGTCCTTGAGAAGATTTGTAAGCCAAAGAATAAAAGGTGTAGCTTTTTTCATGAATCTTTGAATTTTAAACCCCTTAAGAGATTTTAAAGTTTTAAAGAACTTGTGATGAGATAAACACCTATAGCATTCTCTATTTAATAATTAAGATATTTTTCCTCCCGCCGTATTACTTTCTAATTACATTTGTTTTAGAAACACTGAAGAAACATTAACCCAGGCTAATAGACAATATGTAGCCTGTTCTCCCTTTTTCCTTTATTTTATCTATCCAGTCATCCATCCATTCAGTCATCTATTCATCTATCCAACCATCCATCCATCCATCCAGTCTTCCATCCATTTAGTCATCCATCCATCCAGTCATCCAATCATCCATCCATCCAGTCATCCAATCATTCATCCATCCATTCATCCATCCAGTCATCCATCCATCTATCTAGTCATCCATTCATCCAACTGTCCATCTATCCAGTCATCCACCCAGTCATCCATCCATCCATCCATCCATCCATCCATCCATCTATCCAGTCATCCATTCATCCACCCATCTATCCAGTCATCCACCCATCCATTCATCCATCCATCCATTCATCCATCCATCCATTCATCTGGTCATTCATTCATCCATCCATCCGTCTGTCCATCCATCCATCCAGTCAGACATTCATCCATCCATCCATCTATCCAGTCATCCATCCACCCATCTATATTGTCATCCACCCAGTCATTCATCTACCCAGTCATCCATCTGCCCAGTTATCCATCCATCCAGTCATCCATCCACCCATCTATATTGTCATCCACCAAGTCATCCATCCATCCATCCATCCATTCAGTCATCCATCCATCCATCTATCCAGTCATCCATTCATCCAGTCATCCATCCATCCATATATCCAGTATCCATCCATCCACTCAGTCATCCATCCATCCAGTCATCTTAGAATCTAACTGATTCAGTGTCAGAGGAAACC
Organism: Cervus canadensis; assembly: GCF_019320065.1. NCBI lineage: Eukaryota > Metazoa > Chordata > Mammalia > Artiodactyla > Cervidae > Cervus > Cervus canadensis. The sequence continues at coordinate 5,209,231 of NC_057390.1, forward strand.
TGCTGAAAGTAGTTCATCTTTCTTAAATATGAGCGAAGAACTGAGGACCAACAAAAAAAAAACTCAACAGCGCAAGAAGAGAAAGATTAAATGATGGAAACTGCCAGGGTCCAGCCCCAGCAGGATCCAGGGGAACCCTCAGGATGAACGGCGTCGGCGAATGAGAGAGAGAGAGAAAGAAAGAAAGAGAAAGAGACCAGACGGGAGTGTGCAGCAGAGTCTGGCAGTTGCTTTATTTTTCACCGTACCCTTTATACCCTAAGCTGGTACATTTCTAAGGGGGAGATAAGCACACAGACTTAGTTTAACATTACATCAGCTTGTCCTCCACGAAACCAGGTGTGCTCTGTATATTTTTGTTTATGAGAGTCTTTTCCATAGATTTTTTGTACATTATCTTCTGGCCTTGAGGTTAGCAGAAAACAGAAAAGTGGCAGTCTCATGGTACAGCAAGTTGCAACATAATAGAAATACAATCCTGTTAACATAAAAGTCAGTCTATTTGCAGAAGTTCTCAGCTAAATTTATCTAAAAAGTTTAACACACAAAGACTCTGTGGCTCTGGTGAGGCAGCCCCTGTTTAGCACTCCTGGTTAAAATTAACAATTATCTTATTGTTTTTACACTAGGGCTAAACTCTTATTTTACTAGATCTCCAGCTATATTAACAATAGTTTCCACTGTACAACCTCAGCACATTAACATCAATCAAACGTTGATCCAATAACCATGTTTAAAACAATATGTTTTGTATTCTCTAATAGGGCTTCCTCACCCCCCAAAGGGCTCTGTGCCTATTAGGGCCTTTTTTAATGGTTAATCTCTATGTATAATATCTTTTGGCTTTCAGGCCTGTTGACAATTTATGGCTTGCACCTGGTATAACTTTAAGCAACCTCAGTAGCCGACCCTGTCTTTTTTGTGGTAAATCTATTTTCTTTCTATTAGGTGTCATCTTCATGGGAACTAGATAGGATTACATTTTTACAGAACAGAAATGCAAAGGATTGCAAAAACAGCAGATATAGCACAAAACAGGCTCTTAGTCTAAAAGTTAACTACCTGCAAGAAGTCACCAGCTAATCTCTATCTAAAGTATTTTTTATTAGGCACATTTGTGGCTATTTTATTTGTGGAGCCTTTCTTACCCCGTGGAGGGACCTATGCTTAATAGTTTCTTTTGTTAGCGTATTGTGCTTAGGATGTTTAGAACAATCATGAGCATTTTTTGCAATGGAAGCACATATTTATCAAACAAGCCAGAATGCCAGCAAAAGGGTTTGAACTGAAGCATTTCCTTCATCCCTGGCCCCTTCACAGGGTACCAGTGTCCAGGAGATTTATTAATTAGAGTTTTAAGTTGGTCTTTATTCAGTGAAAGAGGAACAGGAGAGCTCTCGGCAGGCAACACAAGAATCCGCAGCAGGGCAAACAAGAACAACAGCAGGAAAGGGGGGAGGATACAGAGTGGGGTAGAGGCCGAGGCCAACCTGGAGGGTCCCTTATATCCCGGACGGCTTTGCCTGTCCGGTATTTTCTTCATGACCTCATCATGGGTGGGATCTCCCATAATGGCTCCCGGCAGGAAACAACTGACTCCAATGGAAATATAACACGTGAACTAGTCAAACAAACAAATCACAATATATAGTGATTTGAGAAAATATTGCATCCATAAAGCAAAAACAAAATGCTGTTGGGAAATACTGATCCATGTTGTGTTCTGTTCATTTCTGTTGTGGTACTTTGTATGTTAACACTTTGTGATAGTTACTTCTATCGTGTGTGTCTGTTCCCACAAGACCGTATGCACCTTGAAGACAGGAACATGGTAGTGACCTCTGATTACTGAGTGAGTTAAAGGGCCAGACATCCAATTCTCTCTTGCACCTGCTTTGGGATCAGACTCCAAGTGTGGACTCTGGTGTTCTGATCGTGGATCATACTTGTGGGACATTCAGGTTTGCCTGCTTTATAACGTGGTTGATCTGAAGCCATCCTCCGTGGGCTTGTGTTTATTCTATTTGATATGAAAATAAAACAGTTCCAGTGATTTTTTTCAGGGCTGTTTGTACGCAAGTGTATCATCACACTGTTTTTTTCAAATGTTTGTCTTTGGATGCATCCAGGGGCATCATGTGAAAGCCCAGGCTCTCTCTGGCCTGGGAAGAAGTAAGGAGACGTTGAAGGAGTTTCTCTATTGCCTTGCTCTAAATCCTGAATGTAACTCAGTGAAGAAAGAAGCCCAGAAGGTGTGATTCCCCTTCAATGACTTGCTTCTTTGAGTCTTACCTTCTGCCTTTGTGTTCAGGCTGAGTAGCTCCTTTGTGTAAAATAAGCGAGGAATGTAGCTCTGAATATTCATGACAGTGTGATTTAAAATGCACAGTGATAATGATGAGTTCACGCATTTGATAACCTTCATTTATGAATAATGCAGCACGTCTCATGAGTCAGGAGCACATATATCTCACCTCTGCTGCATTAATGACAGGTATCAGTGAGACAAGGTTAATGTGTGACCCTGGGGATGCAAGGTGATTTATCCTGGGGTTTGTAATTCAAATGTTATAGTTTGTGCAGGAGCCACATAAAAGACATTGTGATATATGCAAAATATATCAATTCAGCTACATAGGTTGACTTGAAATTTTCAGCAAAGCTTCTCCAACAAGATGCAGAAATACCTGCTCTTTTATGCAGATCTTTAGCCTAATCTTATTAGAGGTCATCAAGTCACTTGGTGTAAGGACCTACCCTGTTAAAAAAGCTTGTATGGTAGTTACACAGCCTAAGCATTTCCAGTGACCATGAGTTCTTGTTTTTACATTTTCTGTGAATCTTTTAGGTTTGTTATGTATTTTTCAAAAGTGTTTTAAAAAATGCTTTTTTCCTCTTGGCAGTTTTGTAGGTACTGTGTGAGGTGTTTTTCCCAGCTTCAGAAAATATGCCTCAGAATTTAACATCTTCCACCCAAACATACTGTTGAACACGAGATTAAAGGCTCACTGTCAGAGCTGTGTGACCAGCCAGGGTCCTGTGGAGGACGGTGGCAGTGCAGGAAGGTCTAAGGTGGGAAGTGCACGTATTTGTCAATATTCTCTCTCTTTTTTTTTTCTTTTTTAAATTTAGCTGCGTAAGGTCTCAGTTGCAGCATGCAGGATCTCTTGTTGCAGCACACGGATTCCCCAGCTGTGGCTCTTGGGCTTTGCTGCTCCAGGGAATGTGGGGTCTTAGTGTCCTGACCAGGGGTGGACTCACGTCACCCGCATTGAGAGGTGGCTTCTTTAACTACTGAACCACCAGGGACGTCACTGTCGTAATTATCTCCATTAAGCTCAATGTAGTTTTGAACATTTACAAGTTATTCAGATGTTGCTGTTCCGTTAGCTAGTACTTCTCAAGACCAGTACTGGCTTCTCCTCTTGAGAGTTAAAACTTTCAAAGGTTGTTGGTGGAAGTACTGAAAATCACTGAAGATTGATGGGGCTTCCCTAGTAGTCCAGTGGCTAAGACTCTGTGCCTGCAATGCAGAGAGCCTGGGTTTGATCCCTGGTCAGGGAACTAGGTGTCACATGCTGCAACTAGAGATTCCACATGCAACTAAGACTGGTGCAGCCAAGTAAATAAATAAAATATTTTTTTAAAAAATCACTGAAGATTGAAAGAAACTTCTAGAACATTCCAAAACACCCCAAACCTCAGGAGACTTGAAATTATTTTGTCTTAGAGAAAAGAAAGCACAGGGATAATTTGGATATATGAATACAGGTGTTCAGTTGCTCCCTCAAGAAGAAATTATCCTTATATTTTACCATGAAAACTGTACAGTTCATCTCAACAATTAATAGATGAAACCCATTATGAAAGAAGAGTGTAAGCCTTCTTTTTTTCCAAAGGTTCCCAAGAAAGGCTATTGCCTGAACTTTTTTTCTTACGCTATGATGTCTTTAGTATTCAGGATTCTTTGTTCCTACTTTATCAGAATCCATCTGAGAAACCTGATGTGTTTAGAAATAACAGTTCCTCAGTTTTACATTTCATACTGGGCTTACACTGTGAAGAGGATCAGGAGGTGTTAGACGACATCCTTCCAACGGAGCCCAGCACTGGTTTAAAGAGACAGTTTCCGAGTGACTCAGAGGATGCACACGATGTGAACGCCGCTGGGAAAATTCCCAAGAAAGGTCAGTAGGCTGGTTGTCATGGAGTATGTGACTGTAGAGTGATAGCCTGTTGGCTGATGCTTAATATACTTAAAAAATTTTTTTATATAGGAGTTTAAGATGAATAATGAAATGAATATATCACCTTTCAGACTATAGGCCAGTTTCAGTGGTTACTTCTATAAAGACTTCATAGCCAAAAAAAGCAGAGAAATTTAGGTATAACTTTAACTTTTATTCATGGCTTATAGCTAAATAATGGCTATATACAGTCAGGCTTCAGTACATGTGGATTCAACTGACCATGGGTCAAAAATATTTGGGAAAAAAATTTCAGAAAGTGCCAAAAAGCAAAACTTGCTTTTACCCTGTGTAGCAACTATTTACATAACATTTACATATATTGCTATAAGTATTATTAGTAATCTGGAGATGATTTAAGGTATAGGCATGCCTCATTTATTGTGCTTTGCAGATTATTATTATTATTATTAACAGATTCAAAGTTTGTGGCAAACCTGTATTGTCAGGAAATGGTTAGCCCATTTACAATACATTATTTTTAATTAGGGCTTCCCTGGTGGCTCAGATGGTAAAGAATCTGCCTGTAATGCGGGAGACCAAGGTTCCATCCCTGGGTTCAGAAGATGCCCTGGAGAAGGGAATGGTTACTCACTCCAGTACTCTTGCCTGGAGAATTCCATGGACAGAGGAGCCTGGCGGGCTATATAGTCCATGGGGTCACAAAGAGTCAGACACGACTGAGCGACTAACACTATTTTTGATTAACATATGTGCATTGTTTTTTAGGCATAATGCTACTGCACACTTAGTGGACCACAGTAGAGTGTAAACATAAGGTTTTTTTTTAATTCTGTTTGCTCTTTTAATATCATTTTTTCGCAGTGTCAAGGAAGTGGTTAACATGGTATACTTCATGAGGTAGCAGTACATTCTTAACACAGTTGGCCCAGGGGTTCATTTGGGAAATCTTAAGCCCTGACTTGGCAGCTATTAAATTCCAAGTTTGTGCTTGAACAGGTGACTGAAAGAAGAACGATATGACCAACAGCACATAAGCTTTTATTAATAAAGCAAAAAACACCAACCGTTTTTTTCTTCCTTGCATTTTAAATCTGACCATATGCCAGAGAAATTGTTCTTTATGAGAACTTAGATGAGAACTGTCAATAAGCCAGTTCTGTCAAAAATGGCACACTGGAATATCTAATAAAGTTAGGTAAATGAAATTAAGAAGAGAACAAATCAAATATTAAAAATCTCAGGAACTGCTCCTTCCAATATCAGGGGCCTCCTTTAATAGTCCTCAGTGTAGCTCACTAGCAATCATCAAAATAGTTCAACCATACTGCACAACTCCCAAAGGAAAAAACTGAGGGAACTCATGGGTAATCTTCACAGCCTCATTGTAAAGCCCAAGATCAAAAGGATGATTATCTTCTCTAAACTGGACATAAGATGCACACATAATGGTTGCCTTGGCTGTCACTCTTCCAATTACTTCCACGATTCCAGAGATGTCTTCATCAAGAGGCTCCATCAACTCAATAGTTCCATTTTTTCCCTCACCATCTGAAAGAGTAAAAACATTTTCCCAGTGGGATGAATCTTCTCCAGCCTCCCTACGAAGCAGACCGGCTGGTCGATGAACTGAGCTAGCATGCAGGCGTTGATGCGCGCCTTGGGCGACTCCATCACGTCCACCATGATTGCAGCGCAAGGCGGGCAGCCGGCGGGACCTAAGGTGTTTTTTTAAACTTTATTTATTTTTGTCTGTGCCGGGTCCTTGCTGCTGCTCGCGAGCTCCCTCTAGTGTGGAGGGTGAGGGCTACTCTAGTCGCAGTGCTCAGACTCCTCACTGCGGCGGCTGCTCTTGTGGCAGAGCAGGGCTCTAGGTGCTCGGGCTTCAGTAGGTGCAGCTCCCGGGCTCGGCAGTCGCGGCTCCGGGCTCGTTAGCCGCGGCTCCCGGGCTCTAGAGCACAGGCTCAGTCGTCGTGGTGCGCAGGCTTAGTTTTTCCGTGGCATGTGGGATCTTCCCAGGTCAGTGATCGAACTCAGGCCTCCTGCATTGACAGGTAGATTCTTTAACCCAGAGCCACTAGGGAAGTCCAAATGTAAGTTTTATCTGCACTGAGAAACCAAAAACGATTTGAACGACTCAGTTTATTGCGGTGTTCACTTTATTGCAGTGGACTGGAACTGACCCCGAGATGCCTCTAGGCTGTGCCGTGTGTGGGGGGCCGGTGTGCTTAGGTTATAGGCAAACACCGCACCGTTTTCTGTAAGGGACTCCACCCAGCATCAGGGATCTTGGCGTCCCTGGGGGTCCTGGAACTGTCAAGGACATTTAAAACTCATTTAAATGTGTCCCTGCGTGCATGCTCAGTCGCTTCATTCATGTCCAACTCTTTGTGACCCAGTGGACTGTAGCCCACCAGGCTCCTCTGTCCATGGAATTCTCCAGGCAAGGATACTGTAGTGGGTAGCTCTTCCCTTCTTTAGGGGATCTTCCTGACCCAAGGATTGAACCTGAATCTCCCACACTGTGGGCATATTCTTTACCATCAGGGCCACCAGAGAAGCCTGTAAAACCCTTTAGCCAGAGGAAATACACTTTACTGCTTTCTCTTACCCAGATGTACAAGTGTTAATTATAGCATTTAAATGTTTTCAGAGGCAGACTCCTTACCCCAAAGAAATGTGAACTCTAACACAGGAGAAAGTGAAGAGCTCCCCACAGAGGTGGCTGACTTCGGGTGTGCCCTTTGCATGAGGTGTGGTGACACAGCATCTACACCACTGTGAAAAATCCAGCCTCTCTGAATTTTGTGTCCTAAACGTAATGGGCTTTTAAAAAAATTATTTGTTTTAATTTGAGGATAATTACAATATTGCGATGGTTTTTGCCATCCATCTGTATGAGTTGGCCATAAGTATACCTGTGTCCCCTGCATCCTGAAATCCCCTCCCAACTCCCTCCCACCTCATTCCTCCAGGTTGTCACAGAGCACCAGCTTTGGGTGCCCAGCTTCATGCATCGAACTTCCACTGGTCATGTTTTACATCGATCATGCATATGTTTCAATGCTGTTCTCTCAAATCATCCCACCCATTCCTTCTCCCACTGAGTCCAAAAGTCTGCTCTTTACTTCTGTGTCTCCTAATTGTCAGAGAAATTACATACACCTCAATAACAATTGCTTTATTTTATAAAAACCCGATAAGGAAGATAAATACGGAAAGTGGGTATAAACAGATTCTTTTGAAAGTCTACTGTGGATGTGTCTTGCTGAAAACCCAGATGTTTCTGCAGGTTGCTCTTTGAACCTGTGACTACGCCTTGTGGACACACGATTTGCCTGAAATGCCTCTAACGCTGCCTGGACCACGCCCCACATTGTCCCGTGTGCAAAGAAAAACTTTCAGAAAAAAAAAAAGGAAAACTTTCAGTAGGTGTTTCTCTGGAAGTGACTAATCCGGGCACTTTTTAAATTTGGCCTCCACCTCCTTTCCCTTCACATGCAGCTTTTAATTCCTTGGTCCTTTAGCTCCCATTCTCAGTCCTGACAGTCAGCTCTTTTTGCTTTTGTGTGTGTCGGTATAAGTAGAGAGCAAAGCTAGAGTCAACCCACAAAGTAGGGAAGATTAAATTTCAGTTGAAATTCATAATCTTAAATCTGAGACTTGAAATACCATTAGTCATTTTTGCTGTTCTTCTCCGGTAGCTTCAGCTTTTCACCCTCCAAGGCGATTCTTTGATATTTCTCTTGTCTTCCACCACCTGCTACTCACTCCCTCTCCCTTCCCTGACCTGATTCTCCATGGAGAGTGTAGACGCCAGCAAGCTGGTAACTGCCTCTTCCTTCCTCCAGGCAAACCCTGTCTGCTGAGATGCTTTCCTGGGGGAGGAACAGCCCGCCCCTCCCTCACAGGGCCGACCTTCCATCTCTCTCACCTCAGTCCCTTTTGTCTTCTGAGACCCCAGCTCCCTACGAAAGAGAGCTCTTTTTCCTTAAGCATTGATTACCATAGGGACTTCCTTTCCTGGTGCAGTGGTTAGGACTTAATCTTCCCTTCCGGAGTGTGTGGGCTCCATCCCTGGTTAGGGAGCTAAGATCTGACATGACTTGCAGACAAAAAACCAAAACATAAAACAGAAACAATATTTTTACAAATTCAATAAAGACTTTAAAAATGGTTCACGTCAAAAGTAAATAAAGAAAAATCGTAAAAAGAAAAAAAGGAATTAAATACCAGGCAGTATTATTTAACTTTGTTTTGTCACAGTTGTTGGCAAGCAGAAATTTTAATAGAACTGCTCTGGCTGAAGAATTAATATTTCAGTATTTCTCAGATGAGCTGTCTGACAGAAAGAGAATCTGTGATGAAGAAATGACGGTAAGTCAGTCCTTGTATTCTAGGTACTTCGTGCTGAGTGGAGGTTAAAGAAGAAAATCCTGGCTAACCTCACAGCTCTATCTCAGTTTTTTTCCCCCCTCTTTGGCAGAGAAATTGGCCTCAAAAAAGAAAAAAAAATTAATTGCAAAGAGTTTATGGAATTTAATTGAAGAAGATTGTAAGAAATATTCCAAAAGTGTGTTTTGACAAAATGATATAGCTGCTTTTTATGTCTAAATAAGCAATACTGAATTTTTCAGAACTGAAAAGGCACAGTTCATTAAAAACAGAAGGTGTTTGAAAACAGGCTTTTTTCCCCTCAAAATAGGCTTGACAGTTGTTTTTTTTTCTTTTAAAGTGATTAAAGTTTTGTGTTGTATTGACCTGTGAGTATTGAGATCTTACCATTCTTCTAGTCTTTTTTATTTATTAGTAGAATTCATTACTTTTGACATCTGTCATTTTTGCTTTCATCAGAATTTTTTCTTATTTTTCTTGTGATGTAACCGACGTTTAACACTATACTAGTTTCAAGTGTACAACAGAGTGAGTCGATATTTGTGTCTATGGTGAAATGATCACCATAGTAAATCTAAGTTAACATCTTTCTTCAGACAAAGTTACAATATTTTTATTGTGATAAGAGCTTTTTAAGGCTTATTCTCTTAGCAACTTTTAAATATGCAATACAGGAGTATTAAACTATGGTTGCCATGCTGTGCATTGCATCTCCAGCACTTGTTTATTTTATAACTGGAACTTTGTGCTTTTTGACCCCCTTCACGGATTGCACACACAGATACACACACAGACACACACACAGACACACACACAGACACACACGCCCACTACTGGTAACCCTGACTGTCCTCTGTATCTATGAACTTGGTTTTGTTTGTTTTTAGATGCCATATATAAATGAGATCATACAGTTTCTGTCTTTCTCTGACTTACGTCACTTAGCACTGTGCCCTCAAGGTCATGAGAATGTGTGCATAGTGATCTTAAGCATGTTCTCTCATCAGATTAAATAAGAGGGCTTGCTGAGAACTTTCTCATGCTGTGACTGTTGACTTTCTTCTCCCGCCTAAGGCTTAGGCAAGCCTGAGGGTTTTGTCATTAAGAGAACCTCAGTTGTCACGCCCTTCCGTGTCTGACAGCTCCCACACCTAGTTAACATTCCTCTTACCCCGCAGTCTGACCAGAGATGTGCCCATCTTTGCATGCGCCATGGCCTTCCCCACCGTGCCCTGCCCGCTCCACGTCTTAGAGCCCTGCTATTGGCTTATGATACGAAGATGCATGGAAATGGGCACCAAACGGTTTGGCATGTGTTTATCTGCTGAGCACGTGGAGTAAGAATTATCAGTATTCAAAGAAAAGGTTCTGGGGACTTCCCAGTGGTTGAGACTCCACGCTTCCAATGCAGGGGATAGGGGTTTGATTCCTGGTTGGGGAAATAGGATCCCACATGCTGTGTGGCGGGGCTTCCCTGGTGGCTCAAATCATAAATAATCTGCCTGCAATGTGGAGATCTGGTTTTGATCCCTGGGTTGGCAAGATTCCCCTTGAGAAGGGAACAGCTGCTCACCCCAGTGTTCTTGCCTGGAAAATCCCATGGACAGAGGAGCCTGGTGGTCCAATCCATGGGGTCACAAAGAGTTGGACAGGACTGAGTGACTAACACTATGTAATTGTGAACATGCTGGGTGGTGCAGCCAAAAGATTAAAAAGAGGAGGGGGCTTATAATTAAATGCATCATTTTTCATTTTTCTTGGAGAACAACTTAAGATGATGTTGGTAATCTCTAGTGGCTCCTGTTACAAAATGAAGTATAAGCCTGGGGACATCTGTGTTGTGACTCCACCTTTCATTCTGGTCTTGTCTCCCACGCCTTTGCCTTGAACATCACACCTGCTGATTCTCGGCTGTCTCTCCCACCTGTCCCGCCAGGATCTCGGAGTACGGCTGCATGCTGGAAGTCAAGGACGTCAGGACATTCCCCGACGGCAACTCCGTCGTTGACGTCGCGGGGATCAGCCACTTCCGGGTTTTGATCCACCGTCACAGAGACGGCTACAACACAGCGGACATTGAATACTTGGAAGATGGAAGGGTGAGTAGTCACCTGCAGTGCCAGCTCCGTCTCCTCTCCAGCCGCTCTTTCTGCTCACCTGTGGGCACCGGGCCTCACGGGCCAGAGGGCAGAATGCAGCCAGGTGAACGGCAAGGTCTGGGGCACAGGGAGCTGGTTTGAAGATGATGACTGAGTGTGGTGGCTCTTGGGTTCCTCTTCTGTTTTTGTTGTTGTTTAGTCGCTAAGTTGTGGCCGACTCTTTGCAAACCCATGGACTGCAGCATGCCAGGCTTCCCTGTTCCTCACTATCTCTTGGAAGTCGTCCAAGTTCATGTCCATTGAGTCAGTGATGCCATCCAACCATCTCATCCTCTGTTGTCCCCTTCTCCTCCTGCCTTCAATCTTTCCCAGCATCAGGGTCTCTTTCAATGAGTTGGCTCTTCACATCAGGTGGCCAAAGTATAGGAACTTAAGCTTTAGCATTAGTCCTTCCAAACAGTATTCAAGGTTGCTTTCCTTTAGGATTGACTGGTTTGATCTTGCTGTGCAGGGGACTCTCAAGAGTCTTCTCCAACTCCACAGTTCAAAAGCATCAATTCTTTGGCGCTCAGCCTTCTTTATGGTTCAACTCTCACATCTGTACATGACTGCTGGAAAAACCATAGCTTTGACTATACAGATCTTTGTTGGCAAAATGATATCTTTGCTTTTTAATCAAATAAAGAATGGTTGTAAGTTATAATCTAGTTCCAGAGTCTACCTCAATTTTAGTAAATGCTGTAGTCTTGCAGTCAGGAAGGACCTTAGTGGTTTATTCCCATTTTACAGATGAGGAAGTTGTACCCTAACGTGACTGAGCAACTGGCTAGCATTCCCACATGAGAGGGAGGGAGGAAGCCAGAAGAACCTGGGCCCCTGGCCCCTGCCTGGAGCTGTTTCTGCTCAGTGTTCCTACGTAGGATGGAGCCTTGCTGGGCAGTGAGAGGGGCCCAGGCAGCAGGGTGTGTCCTTCTAAAGCCATAGGATCTCTCCTGGCATCAGGCTCAGATCATGCGTGCACTGTTGCTATAGCGTGTCTTTTGAAATATAGTTTGGGGGCATGGAATACAGGTGTTAAACTGCTGTAACTCTTTGACTTGGACTACCCTGGTGGCTCAGTGGTAAAGAATCCGCCTACCAGTGCAGAAGACAAGGGTTCCATCCCTGGATTGGAAAGATCCCCTGGAGAAGGAAATGGCAAACCCACTCCAGTATTCTTGCCTGGAAAATCCCATAGACAGAGGAGCCTGGTGGGCTATAATCCATGGGTCACAAAGAGTCAGACACGACTAAGCAACTAAATAATAACTCTTTGACTTGATAATTCTGCTTCTGGGAATGTATCCTGAGGCAATGACAGCCCCTTCTCATGCACATATGAAAAAAACCGCTTTGCATAATTACTTAATATTATTTGTGTTATCTTATTAATAAAATACATCTTATGTGAATGGTTGAATAAATTATGGTATATTTCAAATAGAGGATTGCATGTAGCCATTAAAAATGATTCCTGGTAATATCAGATACATCTTTATATCAAGATACTAAGAGGAACATCTGGGTGTTGCTGTTGGACATGGGGTAGACTCAGCCCCACTGTGTAAGAGTGCAGGCTTCTACATGGAGCTTGTGTACCCGAGTGTGCGCTCAGTCCTGTCCCATCTTTGCACCCCACGAACTGTAGCCCGCCAGGCCCCTCTGTCCATGGGATTTCCCAGGCAAGAACACTGGAGTGGGTTGCCATTTCCTTCTCCAGGGGATCTTGCCAACCCAGGGATGGAACCCACATCTCCTAGATTGGCAGGCAGATTCTTCACCAACAGCGCCACCTGTCCATTTATGAAATTCTAATGAATACTGAAGTGCTCAATGCAGGGAATGTGCTCAGCAGACGTGGCCTTGGTCACTGTGTGATGGACACGTAAGTGTGCTAGTGAATCGCTGAAAAGGCTGTCTCTGTTCCTTGACCAGGTGAAAGGCCCAGGGTACGAGGAGCTCGGCATGCTGCCCGACCCAGTGTATCAGCAGCCTGCGTCCCGGCTCGCCTCACTGCAAGCTCCCATGGAAGAGCAGACTTGAAGCCACTTTGGGTTAATGCCGGACAGAGAACCTGAGCCTCGGGCCTGCCGCACGGCTTCTCTCATGGTGCTGACGTTTCCTGCTGCCGTGTGCTGGGACGTCACAGCACCGCGGAGCGTGGCAGCCCTGCCCTGCCGCCTGCTCCGTCCCGGCCGTTTGTGAACCACATCACGTATCAGCAGCCCAGAGAAGCACCTGATAGAGCAGCATGTGCCTTGTGGAGCAAAAGTGATAAATGCTACGTGGAGGTAATGTGTTTTCTGTCAGAAATCAGTTTACTCTGGCTGGCTGTCCTCTTTTGTACTTCTCTCACCAACATCAGCTGGTTTGGTAACTGCCGTCCATCAGCAGGACAGACTCCACATTTTGTACCTAATCCTGCCTTACCCCTAATGAACGGGCGTTGAATAAATGAGAAAATTCTCTGTCATTAATTTAGAAGCTTTCCTAGTCCTCTGTCCCATCTTCACGGGCTTTCTCTCTGCTCCCAGGCATGCTTCAGTGATGCTGTTTTTTTCCTTTTTTTTCTTATTTATTTTTATTGATGTATAGTTGGTTCACAGTGTCGTTAATTTCTGTTATACAGCAAAGTGATTCAGCTATACCTATGTATACATTCTTTTATTAGTGTTCTTTTCCGTTATGGTTTATCATAGGATTTTGTTTGTATTGGAGTATAGTTGCTTTATAATGTTACGCTAGTCTCTGCTGTTCAACAAAGTGAGTCGGCCACGTGTATACATACGTCTCCTTCCTCTCCCCCGGCTTCCCACCCCTCTAGGTCATCACAGATCATGGAGCTGAGCGCCTGTGTTATATAGCACATTCCCACTAGCTACCTATTTTTGCACACAGTAGTGGATATATTTCAATGCTACTGTCTCAGTTTGTCCCTCCCTCTCCTTCCCCCTCTGTGTCCACAATTCTGTTCTCTACCCCTGCTCCTCTATCCCTGCCCCGCAAATAGGTCCATCAGTACCATCTTTCTAGATTTCATGTACATGTGTTAATATATGGTATTTGTTTTTCTCTTTCTGACTGACTTTGCTTTGTATGACAGACTCTAGGTTCAGCCGCATCACTCCAAATGACCCAGTTTTGTACCTCTTATGGATGAGTAACATTCCGTTGTGTTTCAGTGATGAACAGGCTTCAGGTCTGTGAAGCATTGCTAAGTGCAAATAGCTCGTCTCCCCCGCATTTGGATGACAGAGCCAGGAGGGTATGGTGCGGGCTTCTGACTGAGAGCCTGCAGCTCCCCCGGCTGGGCCCACTCACCTGTCCTGGAGACAGGGGAGGGGACAGGGCCAGGTCTCAGCAGGTTTAGGGTCAGATGAAGTGTCTTTGGTATTGTTTCCATCAATTTTCCTTTCTTTTCGTGTTTCTTGGTGGCTTGTATCTTTTACTGTCATGTGAGTTCTGTCTTTGCCAAACCCAGGAAAATGCTTTTGGTCAAAAATCACCCTCAGGCATTCCTCACCCTCTGCTCTATTATAATCTGTGCGCCTTCTCTGTTTTGTAGCTCAGATTCGGAAAGCAAGGTGGTTAGGCTAGCTTGATGACAGTATGAATTATCCTTTTTTTCTAGGTGTTTTTGCTTATTAACCCAAATTTTTCTCTAATTGTAACACACTGCATGATTGTCCTGGATTAAAAACAAAAGAAATTTATTATTGTACAGTTTGGGCTTAGAAATCGCTCACAGGTCTCTCCAGGCTACGATCAAAGTGACGGCAAGACTTGATTCCTTGCTGGAGGCTCTGAAGGGTAGTCCGTTTCCTCCCCTTCTCTGGGCTTGGCCCCTTCCTTCCTCCAGGCCAGCAGTGTTGACCTCTGACCCTTCTTCCATAATTCACACCCCCCTCTGACCACAGCCCAGAGCAGCTCTCTGCTGGAAGGACTTTGTGATGAGGTTGAACCCGCCAGGAACAATTCAGCATCACCTCTGCACCTCTCCAGGTCCCTGACTCACTCACATCTGCAGGGTCCCTGCCGCCGTGTAAGCTGCATAGTCACGGGCTTCGGGAACCAAAAGGTGAACACCTTTGGGAGACCGCCTGTCTTCCCACAGCGGAGGATTTTAGGTCCTATGTGGGAGGTATTTTTATGCTGAAAGTGAAAGTGTTAGTCACTCAGTTGTGTCCAACTCCTTGCATCCCCATGGACTGTAGCCCGCCAGGCTCCTCTGTCCATGGGATTCTCTAGGCAAGAATACTGAGGTGGGTAACCATTCACTTCTCCAGGGGAATCTTCCCTACCCAGGGATCGAACCTGGGTCTCTTCCATTGCAGGCGGATTCTTCACCGTCTGAGCGAGCAGAGAAGCCCCTTTATGCTGAGGCTTTCCCATTAAGCCTGCTACTCAGTTTCTCCCTACTCTGTAAAGTGAGGCGGGAAGAGAGTATGGTGTTTTGTCCAACAGCTGTGCCGTCTTCCCTTGGAGGGGAGGTGGGTGCCTTCTGCACGGTGACCTGGGCTGCCCACCTTGACCTTGGTGCCATTCTTCGTCTCTCACCCTGAGCTAAGGTGAGCCCAGAGCCACCCTCCCTGGTTCCCAGTTTGGATTCTGCTTGCTTCTGGAGTGGGGATGGAGGAGAAGCAGAGAGACCTGGGTATCTTGGTTTCAGTTCTGGGAATATTGAAAACAACTCTGTAGTTACCTTTTACTCAGAGCTCAATCCAGAAGTGCCTGTTTGGTTATGAAATAAAGGCTATCAGGTGGCATAATAATTCATATATATGTTTAATAGTAACTCATTAAATGGGCTTCCCTGGTGGCTCAGTTGGTAAAAGAATATGCCTGCAATGCAGGAGACCTGGGTTTGATCCCTGGGTCAGGAAGATCCCCTGAGAAGGAAATGGCTAACCATTCCAGTATTCTTATCTGGAAAAGTCCATGAACAGAGGAGTCTGGTGGGCTACAGTCCACGAGGTCACAAGAGTCAGACACGACTTAGCAACTAAACCATGATACCACACACACATATATATATATATATTTAACAGTAACTCATATATATATAGCTATTTCATATATATGTATATTTGTCTCATTGACTTTATTATAAGATTTATAACAGTCAAATTTGTACCTACACTGTTTCTTTATAAACATTTTGCTTTGTAGAGCATGTTTAGAAAACAATAACAGAACATTGGAAAGTAGAGATTAAAAATTATGATCGCTTCTTCTAATGGGCCATAGACTTTGAACTAGAGCTTTATTATTATTAATTTGGCTGTGCTTGGTCTTACTAGTTGTGGCATGTGGGATCCAGTGCCCTGACCCGGGATTGAACCCAGGTCGCCTGTATTGGGAGCATGGAGTCTTAGTCACTGAACCACCAGGGGAATCATGAACTAGAGTTTCAAGAGAATAAGAACAACAAATTCATGAAGCGTTTTCCTGTGGAAGATGCGTCTCTTGGCAGGTTCTTCCTTTTGTGAATTAAGTGTGTAACATTTAAGTGTGTAACATACAAGTGAGCTTCGTCGGGGCTTTGCTGGTAGCTCTGCGGTAGAGACTCTGCCTGCCAGTGCCGGAGACACGGGTTCAATCCCCGATCCAGGAAGACCCCACACGCCACAGAGCAGCTAAGCCTGTGCGCCCCAACTATTGAGCCTGTGCTGTAAAGCCTGGAAACTTTGACTGCTGAAGCCTGTGCACCCTACAGCCCGTGCTCCACAAGAGAAGCCACAGCAGTGAGAAGCCCGCGCACTGCAACCAGAGAGTAGTCCCCAGTCTCTGCAACTAGAGGAAAGCCCACACACCAGCAAGACCCAGCCCGGCCAAAAATAAATAAATAAATGATAAAAAGCTTTTTAAAAAGTAAGCTTTGGGCGTTAGGGCTGCATGAATGGGGCAGTAGACCTCAGAGAGAAGGCAGATTTAATTCTTGCTCATGTTGATGAGACAGAAGACCACATTGAGAATAGGCTTGTACTTGAGGTGCTAATTTTGTCTTCCTTTCTTTTGCAGAATAACCCTAGTGGTCCCACGTGGTCCTGGTGGATGCTGGCGGTGTTGCCGTTGGAGCAGAAGGCTCAACTGGCCATACTGGGCATGATCTCGCTGAAGGAGCGCCTGCTTGCCATTAGGCGAATATTAGTCATCATCACGCGTGAGATGAATAGCTGGCAAGAGCTCGTTAATAGCAGGGAGAGAAACAGTTGATTTCTGTCAAGGTTTCTGGAAGGACTTGAGTTTTTATGAGGCGTGCCAGGCACGGACAAGTTAACATCCATCCATCATGCTTTGTAACATGCTTGTTGATAGGGTTCCAGAATGGAACACTTGGCCGATGTTGTCTTCTACTCAGAAGTTAAGTCTGTGCTAGGTGGAATCTGACTCCGTATAAGGTGAGCCTGAAATCTGAATGGATCCCATGGTTGGAAACCAACCTAAACAAATCTCTCTGGAACAGATGCTCCAGTGCTCAGTACACTAAAGATGATTGACGAGTGGTTTAGGTTTTGCCAGAAAGAAGATTGCCTTCCCAGTGAAGTGTCTTGCTCCTCCAGATGGTTACAGCTCACTTGGGTGGGTGGATAGGAAGGAGGACACTGCCCTGTTATCTGGAAGCATATTTCTCAGAGTCCGGGCTAGCTGGAAATATGCTTATTAGGCTTTGTCTGTCACTGTGAAATGGAGGAGTCAAACCGTTGTTCAGTGTGGGGGGTGAAGTTAGTCCTTATCCAAGAAGTAGCATAGAAGCAAATAGAGCTGTGTTTTTGTGTCCTGCAGTAGTTCAAATGTGGTAAATTGCATATTTTAAATAAATGAATATCAAAATATAAGAAGGTGTACCTTCAATATAGAAAGCCTGAAAACAGTGTAGTTGATTTGAGGATATGTATTTGTGTGTATGCACACCCACACAATACAGGATGAATAAAGGGAGCTAAAACTCTACCCATATTGGGATGTTAAGAATACAACCAAAATAGTGCAGAGAACCCCTTGGAAACACAATGTCTTATTAATTCAGTGGGTGTGAAGCATTTAGAAAATGTCATGTTTCTACTCAGATCAGCATTAGATGTTAGACCCATCAGTCAATTTGAGCTCACTGTCCATCCACTGATAGACATTAAAAAGCTGCTATGAATTCAGTATCTATTTATCCCAGGAAAGCATACCAGGACAATATACAAAGAGAGGGAGGTGGGTATGGGATGTAAATATTTAGCAAGTTTTTTTTTTTCCAAACCCAGCCTAAAAATTCTTTTTTTTTTTGTTTAAGTTTTACTATGATCAGACTAGTTAAATACAGTGTATAAATTCCAACCCCCTAGTGCATATTGATGATAGTTGTAATAACCATTTGAACCTGATGTGCTGACTCATCCTCACTGGCCTGAAAGCTGGTATGTTTAGGTGGCTTCTTGGTCTGTGAGGTGGATGTTTTTAATGAAGAGATGATGAAAACCAGACTAGAGAGTTAATCACAGCTTTGAGTTTTGCTTTATTATTCATTCAAGGTATGTGATGTTTGAATTTTAGAAAATGTAGTTAATAATGACCAGTGGTAGTGGGTTCACAATCCATCAAGCATTTTTATTAGAAAGACTTCATAGTCATATTTGTTTTTAGTTGTGGGAGGTTTCAGTGGCTGAAACTCAGTTTCATTATGGAGTGAGCAAATACTAATCTTAACTTAATCACAAAGAGAAAATTTGAAGGTATTTTCCCGTCACTGTTTCCAGTGCCTCACATACTGTGTATCTCAAATCTCATCTTAAACATGGTTTCAAGGCAATTTGGCCAAGTGATTTCTAAAATATGTTACTAATTCATGCATTGACAACGTGTGTGCTCAATCTCTCAGTCATGTCTGACTCTTTGCAATGCCATGGACTGTATGTAGCCCACCAGGCTCCTCTGTCCATGGAATTTTCTAGGCAAGAATACTGGAGTGCATTGCCATTTCCTCCTCCAGGGAATCTTGCTGACCCAGGCATCTCTTGCATTGGCAGGTCAATTCTTTACCACTAGCACCACCTGGAAAGCCCCTGCATTGACAGTAGACGTCACCATTTGTAGACATTATAGCCTAAGCTGATGACCTAAAAGAAAGCAAAACTGTGGTATACCAGAAACCTCTGTTAGAAGTGGTTCTTGATCGTCATGGGTATACCTTGACTGTGGTCTTTCTCTTCTGGAAAATCTTTTCTACCTTAAAGCCATATCATTGCTGTTCCATAGTGTGATCCTGCTTTCTCCAGGAGATGTCCTGAAGTTAAGTTTCTGTGCTCAGAGTATAAGAGTTTCCTCCTAACAGTTGGATGCTATTGCTTTCTCAACGTCACTTTTGAAATGTTGTAGCTTACGCAGTTCTTTAACCAGAATCATTGTTACCTCTTCCTGATTCTGTCTGCCCCATTCTGAGACGTATTGTCCTTCTGAGTGTTCTCATATAAAAGCCTAGTCAGCAGTGATGATGCAGACTAGAGCAGCAGAAATTTTTTCCTTTATTTTTAACTTTGAACTTTTTGTTTTGTATTGGGGTGTAGCAGATTAACAATGTTGTGATAGTTTCAGGTGAAAATTGAAGGGACTCAGCCATGCGTATACATGTATCCGTTCTCCCCCAAACCCCACTCCCATCCAGGCTGGTATATAACATTGAGCAGAATTCCCTGTACTATACAATAGGTCTTTGTTGGTCATCCATTTTAAATATAGCAGTGTGTACATGTCCATCCCTAACTATCCACTCCCCTGGCAAACATAAGTCCATTTTCTAAGTCAAAAGTTGTTTTTTTTAATTGTTTTTGTTTTTTGACACCAAAGGGAAGGGACTTTAGTCGCTTCATGCTGTCTAGCCTCACACCTCCACATCATTCAAAACAGAAGGAGGTGGATGCTTCCTGAGCACTTGGATTACATTATTTATCATGAAGCCGAATGAAAGAAACAATATCCCAAGTCATATTAGGAAGAAAGCTTCCTTTTACAAACTTCAAGGAATCCCAACTCTGGTTTGCTACAAGTCTAGTTAAAACAGAGCAGTCCACACGCCTCCCTGTTCCTGCCTTCCTCTTTTTTACTACGATAGAGATGTCATGTCTAAGGATATCTCAAAAAATAACATAATCCCTTGTTCAAAGTCAGAGCATCCCAGTTTAACTTCACTGAAAACTTTCTGGTCCTAATGCTCTAGTTACATCAGAATAAAAACAAAATCTACTTAGAGTGATAAAAGTGTGGAGGAGTAACTTTTCTTCCTTAAATTTGACACTGGAAGCACAGTACACTCTGTTAGGTATTTTTCCAGTCACTCTCCTGAGTGACTTGACTCATAATTCCATCCCTGCCTGTCTTTGAAATGCAACTGATACCCTGATAGACAGTATTCTGAAAATCCAGGTGATTTTGCTGGGCTGGAGGGTGGGTATCTTGTTCCCTATGTATCCCTGTCATCTGAATTGAAAGAATATTTTTTTAAAGTTCCAAATTTAAAAAATTTTTAAAGTTTCAAGGTTTATCCATGCAACCGCCATAGGTTCTAACCAGTTCACATGCCAAATTTTGAAGGGTGATCCCATTTTATATATAGGGATCCCATCCTTATAATCAAAGAGATGTCTTTGCTTAAACTGCTTCTCTCACCCAACCAAGAAAATGCCAAGAAAACATTTAGTAAGTTGTAACTCAACCTTTAACATATGTCAAGTCTTAGGACAAGGCTTTTCAGTTATCAAAGAACTCAAATTTATAGATGGTGAAATTGCTGTAAATCATGATATTACCATTTTGTCATAAAATTATTTGAAAGTTGGCCATTGATACAATGAAAATACTCTGTTGCCTGACCTAGCTGTATTACACAAAGTCATTCAGATCTATGACCTGCTTTTTAAAAAATATTCATCTGTTTCTTCTCCTTCCTGTCTTTCTTTGTATTTTCTCCCACCACTTAAATTGCTGTTTAAAATTTAGATGCTGTCTTTCAAATAATAGAGAAATCTAAAAAATATGAAGAAGAATGAACATAGCTCATTAGGAGGAAAATAAATGAGGGTGGTTTCTTTTTGTGTAAAGCACGGGTTTCATTTTACGCAGCTATGTCTATGGAGTCAGATAGGGAGGTTTCCCTTCTCCCATTTTAACGTGGGTAGCAGTGGCAGCTTGCAGGAAGAAGCTCTGTGTTTAGAACACCATCGCTCTTGAAAGGCCCTGTTCTGATTCTGTGGTTCATCAACACCTAATTCCCAAGGAAAGTGTTAGTCACTCAGTTGTGTCCAACTCTTTGCGACCCCATGGATGGTAGCCTGCAAGCCTCCTCTGTCCATGGAATTCTCCAAGCAAGAATACCGGAGTGGGTTGCCATTCTCTTCTACAGGGGATCTTCCCGACGTAGGGATTGAACCCATGTCTCCTGCATTGGCAGATGGATTCTTTATCCTCTGAGCCACTGGGGGAGCCAGATTCTAATGGTAGGGACATCCGTACCAGCCACACAGGCAAAAGTGAACCCTGAATGTTACCAGATATCACCTCCTCTCCACTAGGCCTGGATGCCTAATTCTCAGCCATTGACTTCTGTGTCCTAGAAGGTCTTTTCACCTTCACAAATCCTTACCTGAACTTTCACCTCTCAACTTAGCGCTAAAAAAAAAAAAAAGTACCAAAATCTGCTGAATCCTATAAAGTAGCTTTCAGTAGTGAATCTTAAGTCTGTACCAAAAAGACAATACTTTGGCCACCAGATGTAAAGAGCCAACTCATTAGAAAAGAGCCTGATGCTGGGAAAGACTGAGGGCAGGAGGAGAAGGGGGAGACAGAGGATGAGATGGTTGGATGGCATCACGGACTCAATGGACATGAGTTTGAACAAGCTCCAGGAGATGGTAAAAGACAGGGAAGTCTGACATGCTGCAGCCCATGGGGTTGCAAGGAGTCGGACACAGCTAAGCAACTGAACAACAACAAAAATTGCATATTAGGATGTTTCAGCAGAGTAAAATAATGAAGAAATGGAAGTGCTGCCGTTGTACTTGGCCATGTGGGAGCAGTAGCTCTGATTGGGCCCAGATCTTAATTTGTGACCGTGACTGGGTGACGATACTGAGAGGGTGAGTGCCATTGAAGGAAACTTCACTGTTCAACGGTTGTGCTGGACTCTGCGCTGGGGGAGCTGCAGAGTCAAGGAGGCAGACACAGGAGTGAAGGGAAAGCATGTGGCAGGGCCTTCGTTGCACTGAGATTTCTGCAGGCAAGGCCAGGCAGGGCAGGGGAAGCAGCTTGGTGATGTCCGTGTGGAGAGTCTTCTCCTGTGTTGTTGGAAGAGGGTATTTGCTATGACCAGCGCGTTCTCCTGGCAAAACTCTATTAGCCTTTGCCCTGCTTCATTCCATACTCCAAGGCCAGATTTGCCTGTTACTACAGGTGTTTCTTGACTTCCTACTCTTGCATTCCAGTCCCCTATAATGAAAAGGACATCTTGTTTGGGTGTTAGTTCTAAAAGGCCTTGTAGGTCTTCATAGAACCATTCAACTTCAGCTTTTTGAGCATTACTGGTAGGGGCATAGACTTGGATTACCGTGATATTGAATGGTTTGCCTTAGAAACGAACAGAGATCATTCTTTCGTTTTTGCGATTGCATCCAAGTACTGCATTTCAGACTCTTTTGTTGACCATGATGGCTACTCCATTTCTTCTAAGGGATTCCTGCCCACAGTAGTAGATAAAATGGTCAACTGAGTTAAATTCACCCATTCCAGTCCATCTTAGTTCGCTGATTCCTAGAATGTCGATGTTCACTCTTGCCGTCTCCTGTTTGACCACTTCCAATTTGCCTTGATTCATGGACCTAACATTCCAGGTTCCTGTGCAATATTGCTCTTTACAGCATCAGACCTTGCTTCTATCACCAGTCACATCCACAACTGGCTATTGTTTTTGCTTTGGCTCCATCCCTTCATTCTTTGTGGAGTTATTTCTCCACTGATCTCCAGTAGCATATTGGGCACCTGCCGACCTGGGGAGTTCATCTTTCAGTATCCTATCATTTTGCCTTCTCATACTGTTCATGCGGTTCTCAAGGCAAGAATACTGAAGTGGTTTGCCATTCCCTTCTCCAGTGGACCATGTTCTGTCAGACCTCTCCACCATGACCCGTCCATCTTGGGTGGCCCTACATGGCATGGCTTAGTTTCATTGAGTTAGACAAGGCTGTGGTCCCTGTGGTCAGATTGGCTAGTTTTTTGTGATTGAGGTTTCAGTCTGTCTGCCCTCTGATACCCTCTCTCAGCACCTACTTTCTTAATGGGGTTTCTCTTACCCTGGATGTGGGGTAGCTCCTCTCGGCTGCCACTCCTTACCTTGGACATGGGGTATCTCCTCTTGGCCGCTGCTTCTGACCTTGGATGTGGGGTATCTCCTCTCAGCCACGACCCCTGACCTTGGACGTGGGGGCCTCCTCTCGGCCACTGCCCCTGACCTTGGACGTGGGGTGGTTCCTCTCTGCCGCTCGCTGCTCCAATTTGCCTTCATTCATGGACCTAACATTCCAGGTTCCGATGCAGTATTGCTCTTTATAGCATCAGACTTTCCTTCCATCACCAGTCACATCCACAACTGGGTGTTGTTTTGCTTTAGCTCCATCCCTTCATTCTTTCTGGAGTTATTTCTGCATTGATCTCCAGTAGCATATTGGGCACCTGCTGACCAGGGGCTTCCCTAGTGGCTCAGATGGTAAAGCTTCTGTCTGCAGTGTGGGAGACCCAGGTTTGATCCCTGGGTTGGGAAGATCCCCTGGAGAAGGAAATGGCAACCCACTCCAGTACTCTTGCCTGGAAAATTCCATGGACTGAGGAGCCTGGTAGGCTACAGTCCATGGGGTCGCAAAGAGTCGGACACAACTGAGTGACTTCACTTCACTTCTCCAACCTGGGGAGTTCATCTTTCAGTGCCTTGTCTTTTTGCCTTTTCCTACTGTTCATGGGGTTCTCAAGACAAGAATGCTGAAGTGGTTTGCCATTCCCTTCTCCAGTGGACCACATTTTGTCAGACCTCTCCACCATGACCCATCTGTCTTGGGTGGCCCCACATGGCATGGCTTAGTTTCATTGAGTTAGACAAGGCTGTGGTCCATGTGACCAAATTGGTTAGTTTTCTGTGACTGTGGTTCTCTGTCCACCCTCTGAGGGAGAAGGACAAGAGGCTTATGGAAGCCTCCCAATGAGAGAGACTGACTGAGGGGGAAATTGGGTCTTGTTCTGCTGGGCGGGGCCATGCTCAGTAAATCTTTAATCTAATTTTCTGTTGATGGGTGGGGCTGTGTTCCCTCCCTGTCATTTGACCTGGGGCCAAACCATGGTGGAGGCAATGAAGCTAATGGCGACCTCCTTCAAAAGGTCCCATCATGCACTGCTGCACTCAGTGCCCCCCACCCTGCAGCAGGCCACTGCTGACCCACGCCTCTGCTGAGACTCCTGGACACTCATGGGCGAGTCTGGGTCAGTCTCCTGTGGGGTCACTGCTCCTTTCTCCTGGGTCCTGGTGTGCACAGGTTCTGTTTGTGCCCTCCCAGAGTCTGTTCCCCAGTCCTGTGTAAGTTCTGGTGGCTCTGTGGTGGGGTTAATGGCGACCTCCTCCAAGAGGGCTTATGCCACACCCAGGTCTGCTGCACCCAGAGCCCCTGTCCCTGCAGCAGGCCACTGCTGGCCTGTATCTCCTCAGGAGACACCCAAACACAGTTCTGGCTCAGCCTCTGGGTCCTGGTGTGCACAAGGTTATATTTGAGCCCTCTGAGCATCTCTGGCGGGTATGGGGTTTGATTCTGAACGTGATTTCGCCCCTCCTACTGTCTTGCTGGGGCTTCTCCTTTGCCCTTGTATGTGGAATATTTCCTCAAAGTCGCTCCAGCACCAGTGCAGCTGCTGGTCCAGCACCTACCGTCTTGCTGAGGCTTCTCTGCCCGTGAACATGGGGTATCTCCTCACAGTTGCTCCAGTGCCAAGCAGCAGACATGGGGTATCTTCCTCACAGGAAGTTGATAATTGGGATATCCAAGGGCAGGGGGATTTATTAAACATTCCTTTAAGATTTGAAAAGTCATGCCATCTGAATCCTCCCAGAAGATAAGGTTAACTGTAGTAGTTTTTTAACAAGGTATATAAAGGTTGGTTCATAAGGGGAAAGTTTGGGATCCAGTTGTGACAGTTACCTGCCAATCCTGGAAAACCTTGCAGCTGGTTTTGAGCTTTAGGGCATTCA
This sequence comes from Cervus canadensis, assembly GCF_019320065.1. Lineage (NCBI taxonomy): Eukaryota > Metazoa > Chordata > Mammalia > Artiodactyla > Cervidae > Cervus > Cervus canadensis. The sequence continues at coordinate 5,234,238 of NC_057390.1, forward strand.
GGATTCAGTGAAGTTGTCTAAATGCAGTCCTTGTTTTGAGATTAAATGTCCTAAGTAGTGAACTTGAGTGTGAACTGCCAGGGTTAAGCCTCAGCAGGATCCAGGGTCAGGATGAAGGGCATTGGAAAGAGAGAGAGGGAGAGAGACCAGACTGGGGTGTGCAGCAGGGTCTGGCGTTGCTTTATTTTTTACTGTAGCCTTTATACCCTAAGTTAGTACATTTTTAAGGGGAGGTGAAAGATAAGCATACAGAGTTAGTTTAACATTACGTCAGTTTGCCCTTTATGAGACCAGGATGTTTTCTGCATATTTCTTTGCTTATGAGAGACTTTCCATAGTAGATTTGTGTACATTATCTTCTGGCCTTGGGGCCCATTACCAGTTTATGACCTAGGTGAATGCAAGGCTGTTTTCCGTAGTCTATTTTTTATTGTTCTATTTTGCCTTGAGAGTAGCATAAAATAGAAAAGTGGCAGTTTCATGGTACAGCAGGTTGCAACATAGTAGAAATACAATCCTGTTAACACAAAGGTCAGTCTTTTTGCAGAAGTTTTCAGCTAAATTTATCTAAAAAATTTACCACACAAAGACTCTGCAGCTCTGGTGAGGCAACCCCTGTTTAGCATTCCTGGTTAAAATTAACAATTATCTTATTGTTTCCACACTAGGGCTAAACTCTTATTTTTCTAAATCCTTAACTATATTAACAATAGTTTCCACTGCACAACCTAAGCACATTAAGAGCAAAAACACAGCAAGCAAGCGTTGACCCAATAACCACTTTTAGAATAATATTTTTGTGTTCTCTAATAGGGCTTCCTCACCCCGCAAAGGGCTTTGTGCCTATTAGGGCCTTTTGTGTGATCAGGTTCTTTATGCTGTTTATGATTAAGGTGTTGTGAGCAGTCGTGTGCATTAGTACGCATTTGCCAAGCAGGCTAGAATGCCAGCAAAGGGGTCTAAATTGAAACACTCCTTTCATCCTGGATAATCTTATAGATCAGCCTTTAAAGTCTGTGAGAAATCAGAAGGGCTTGAAGTGACCCTCTGGGACATTACCCTCCCGGTGTTTTGCTGTCCTTCCCAAGTAAGGGTAAAAAGATACTGTCTGACTTTATCTACTGGGGTCCTAAAGAAAGCATTACATAAATCAGTCACAGAAAAAATATTGTTGTCAGTAGGGATTAAAACTGATAAAGTGTGGGGCTGGGGACAGCAGTATCATAATCTACAATATTGATTATGTCTCAGAGATCCCGGACGAACCTGCATTGCTGGTTATTTGGTTTCTTCACAGGTGAAATAGGAGTGTTGTGGAGAATGGTGCAATGGATAATGAGACCCTGGGCTTTAGAGTCTCATATTCCTGAATTAATGTCTTTAAAGGGCCTCTTTATTTATAAGATACTAACTAATTCTGGGGAAAGGTTTTGAGGGATCTATTTGGATCTCCATAGGAGGTGCACTGTGGATTCTGCCAATATCATTTGAGGATTTTGTCCATAAGGAGGGTGGTAGCTGATCCAGTAGGGATATATGATTAGTGTTCTTGGAATTGGCCATCAGAGACAGAGCAAATAAAAGATATTGAAGGGACATTTGATTCACCTAATTGGCCATTTCTGTTGCTGCTGTCAAGTTTTAGAATTATTTCCACCTTTTGGGAGATGAATATTCTGTTATACTTTTCTTAAATCTCAACCAGATAAATGAATAAGAGCAGAGGAGCTAAGAAGAAAAGGATGGGTATCTCCAAAAAAGCCTAAGCAAAGGGGGTAAATTTAGAGCTAGAAAGCTGCTGAGATTTTTTAGAGACCCAAATATTTGAACTGTTTGGAACTCTGAAGCAGGGACTGTTGAATGGTAATGGGGTTGAGCACTGAGAGTGTAGCTCTGGTGTCAGTAGGGACAGAAAGAATCTTTCCCAGTCTAGAGAGTGGTGTTTCTCCAAGACAGTCGGGAGAAGGATTGGGAAGAGCCCCTGGAGTCTTTCAGGAGACCTGTCACTGGGGACAGGAGAACATTGAAGAGGCTGGCTGAAGGGCTGTTACCTGGAGCACTTAAACTTGGAGCAGTATTTCTTTCAAGGTCCTGGCTTTTTGCAGTAATGACAGAGACCCCTTGCAGAACATTTGGTCCTGTTTGAAACATCCCTTGGGCAAACTACGGGAAATAATGAGGGATAGGGAGGCCTGGTGTGCTGCAGTCCATGGGGCTGCAAAGAGTCAGATACGACTTAGCAACTAAACGTCAACAACAAAATATCCCTTGAGACATTTGGTCTATGATTTGTTAAATAATGCAAACATTTCACTTTGTTAAAGTTTTATTATTTTTATTACAGTTCATGATGAATTTTGGATTTCACATTTATTCTGGTTCTTCCTCGTCATGTAGTTCAGCAGGGTTATTCTAAAGTGGATGAACAGTTGGTGTTCTCATGCACATATTGACGTGATTATTGGCTTTATGTTAGTTAAGTTAGTTAGTTAAAAATGTTGGTTATGTGAACTTGATTTTGTTGGTATCATTATGAAGTTCATGCCCATATTTGAGTGTGACCACCAAAAGTCTGGGTGATGACTTGTTCATTGCTTTGCTGTTCATCTTTTCAACCTCAGTAAATCTCTACATTGAAGGATGATGCACTGCCACCAGCTTTTGAAATGTGCTTTGCCAGCCTTCCACTGTGTCGTTTATCCTTTGATCACCATTCAGTCCTGATGTATAAACATTGCAAGTTTCTAGTGGAAATCCTGGAGCTCTGGTTTTCTGTCTCTGCCATGCCGTCCACAAACGTACACTCTTTCAACTTAATTCATTCAGTCACTGACATTTTCTTCTGCCTGCTCCACAGTATACTCAAAGGTTCATTCACATCTTCTAAAGGCATAAGTGGAAGTTGCCAATCATCTACAGGTGTGTCTTTCTGTTGTCATGTATTCTTGTGTTAGACCCAAAGAAGATACTTTTTACCAACATGATTGTGACAGTGAAACAAGCATCCTTTTATTTCTGTACTTTGTAGGAGTCATCTAGTAACATTTATATTCACAATCTTGAGATCTGTTGTGCACAATAAAGGGTTAATGTTGTGATTTCTTTCCCATGCAAATGCAGGTAGCCTCTAGTTGTCTTAAACTTCATTCAGAATAATTTTGTTAGATGGTATTGTGACAGCTGTCATATCAGCATGCGTTTAAAAGAGTATTGAAACTAGTGAATTTCTGTGTGCGTGCTAAGTCGCTTTAGTCGTGTCTGACTCTCTGCAACTGCATGGACTATATAGCCCCCCAGGCTTCTCTGTCCATGGGATTTTCCAGGCAAGAATACTGAAATGGGTTGCTATGCCCTCCTCCAGGGGATCTTCCTGATCGAACCCATGTCTCTTATTTCTCCTGCATTGGCAGATGGGTTCTTTATCACAGAGAAAGCAACGTTTTCAGCATATTATGCTTTATTATTTCAAGAAAGGTAAAAACACAATTGAAATGCCAAAAATAAAAAATAGCCCAGTGACATATTAATTCACCATGTGTCATGAGATCCCAGTCTCAGCCCCTCTGTGCAGTTCTGTAACTGTAGGACTCTGCCTCTGCTGCAGGGTTTGAGCCCTGACCCCATGTGCTGTTACCAGCTAGGCTACTGAGCAAGAAGTGTTACTGTTAGCAATAGAGCTACAGCACAATTATTGGACTAATAAAACATGATAGTATTTTTCATATATTAATCCTGTAAACCAAAAGTATAAAGAAATGTTACCGGCTGTTTGAACCCAGGGATGTTTCCTAAGCCTGGATGTTTTTTGACAAGACTAAACATCAGGAACCATTGAGTGTGGACCAGATGTCCACATGGATGTTTTGGATAGGACCAAATACTGCTAATCAGATAATTTGTGATATAAAATTTTAGTGTATAGATTCTGGATTTCCAGCTGGATCAAGTTGTAGATGTTTGTTTTAGTGTAGTTACATATGTATATGTATTGTTGTTGTTCAGTAGCTAAGTCGTATCTTCTGTGACCCCATGGACTGTAGCCCACCAGGCTTCTCTGTCTGCGGGATTCTCCAGGCAAGAATCCTGGAGCAGGTTACCATTTCCTCCACCTGGGGATCTTCCCAACCCAGGGATTGAACCCATGTCTCTAATGTCTCCTGCATTGGCAGTTGGCTTCTTTACCACTGAGCCACCAGGGAAGCCCATGTATATGTATTGGTGATACATATAGAATAAAATCGGGTTTTTATCAGCAACTGTGGTTTACGGTAGTTGATTTCTGGTAGGAGATGCAGGGCACGTCTTTCCCAGCTGGGGCTTGTAATTGATGGCACTTCCTGTAATTAATGTCGGGGTGGTAGGGCATGAGCAGGCCTCTGGCCTCCTGACTCCACGTTAGTGGGGTTTCCCTTTAAAAATTTTCACTATATATATTTTGTTTGCATTAAAATTATACATGACATAACTATAATATTTATAGTGTAATTAATATACAGTGTTAGTCGCTCAGTCATGTCTGACTCTTTGTGACCCCATGAACTGTAGCCCTCCAGGCTTCTCTGTCTATGAGATTCTCCAGGCAAGAATACTGGAGTGGATTGCCATTCGCTTCTTCAGAGGATCTTCCTGACCCAGGGATCAAGCCCAGGTCTCCTGTGTTGAAGGCAGATTCTTTACCATTTGAGCTACAGGGGAGTCCTATAATTAATATATAATTATGTATAATTTTAATGCAAAAATGCATATACATATACATACACATATAGGTAGGTAGATCTATATAGTTATCTTTAGTTTCTCCCCTGTGTCTAGGGAGATGTTTTTCATTTTCTGTTTTTCTTTTTTAAAAATTGTTTTCTGTTTCAAGCCTTTAGCCCCTGAACTTGAGGTTTTTAGTTTCTGGCTGACCGGTGGGAGAGGCGAGCAGAGAGGAAACCTGGAGCCTCAGGCAGAAGCCTCTCGCCAGTACAGCTACTGACTGTAGCATCATCCATCCCCTTTACCCCTTTTTCTTTTATATTTTTTCATGATGGCTTGTATCTCTGTTCTTTTTCTCTTTTGTTTAAAAAAAGAGTGCATGACTTTTTCTTCTCTTGTTTTCCTTTGGTGTGGCCTGATCAGCTCTTCATGGTCTTGAGAGGCCCCCTTTCTAGGGTATCCCAGTCCACATCACAGGGGCTGGTCTTGGTCCAGGAGAGCAGAGGTGCAGCGTCCTGATTTGGGAGGAAGCTCATAGCATCTTCATAGGCAGCAACCCGCATGATGCCCAGACACGTCGACCAGGAGATCTGCCGTCTCCTATGAGCTGAGAAGCTTCCCAGGTGGCTCAGTGGTAAAGAATCCTCCTGCCAGTACAGGAGACACAGGAGTTGTGTGTTTGATCCCTGGGTCAGGAAGATCCCCTGGAGAAGAAATAGCAACCCACTGCAGCGTTACTGCCTGGAGACGTCCATGCAGAGACGAAACCTGGCAGGCTGCAGTTCAGAGGGTCACACAGAGCTTGACTGCGCAGACATGAGCTGAGAAACAGCCTCAGGTTCTGGGGGCCTGGGGACAAAGCACTCCTTCCCCGTTTCCTTTTCCTTTCTTTAAAAAACTGAGTTATAGTTTACACAGAGCACTAGATCTTGAGCTGCCGGTCTCCTCAGAAGGGGTCTGTCACATCTCGCTGGGTCAGGGGCAAGACACACAGCAGCAAGGCAGGCAACAGCAGAGGTTTACTCTGGAAGCAGTCTGTTCACGTTTCGACTCTGTGGCTTCCTCGAGGGTGGCCCCGGGCAGCATGTCGGCCTTTACCCCTCTGGACCAACACCTGGACTCTCTGCTGGGGACACTCCCTGGAAGGGCAGGCCAGGGGGCCCGTCGCTCAGAGAACGGGGAGGGGGTGACTTAGCTGGGCTGTTACCTTGGTTGCTGAGACTCAGATTCAAGCACAGACTGCTCAAGGAGGTCCCCCCTCACTCCTGGAAGGAGGCTGCCTTGTCAGCCGTTATCCTAGTTACCCCCAGGGTCTCCAGCCCAGAAGTGAGGCTGTCTGGGTAGAGAATCACATGGGACGGTAGGTGCCCCAGAGGGGGCCATCTAGGGGTTTACCATTAAATCAGCCTGGACTACAGCACCCAAGAGTGAGTGAGGGTGGTAGAGGGCCGGGCTTTGGGTTCCCCCTGCAATTCAGGCTGGAAAGCCACGGCAGCGATGGCAGCCGGAGCGGTGGAGCCCAGGGGTGCCAGCAGCCGGCCGTGCCCCCAGAGGCAGCGCGGGCTAGTCGGTGTGGGTGTGGAGTAAGTCAAGCGCAGTCTTGGGCATGCCGCTCTGTCAAGGGCACAGTCGCCCCGCTCGCTGCACCAGCTGTGGTAAAACGTGCCCACAGGATTTTTTACAAAGATGTCTGTGGCTGCACTGCGTCTTAGTTGCATCATATGGAGATCTTTCCTTGCGGAGTGCCGGCTCTCTAGGCGTGACGTGAAGAGGGTGCAGGTTCTCTAGGCGTGACGTGAGGGGAGTGCCGCTCTCTAGGCGTGACGTGAGGAGAGTGCCGCTCTCTAGGCGTGACGTGAGGGGAGCGCCGGCTCCCTAGGCGTGACGTGAGGGGAGCGCCGGCTGTCTAGGTGTGAAGTGAGGGCTTAGCTGCCCCGCAGTGTGTGGGGTCTCAGTTCCTGACCAAAGATAGAACGAAAGTCCCCTGGGATTTTTTTTTTTTTTTTCAAGATTTATTTATTCGGGGGGATTTCTCTAAGTTTTTTATTGGCTGTGTTGGGTCTTCTTTACTGCATGAGGGCTTCCTCTAGCTGTGGTGAGTGGCGGCTACTCTCGTTGCAGTGCCCCGGCCTCTCATTGCACGGCTCCTCTTGTGGAGCACGGGCTCTAGGCACGCGCTTCTGTAGTTGCAGCACGTGGGCTCAGCAGTTGTGTGCGGGTGTACTTGCTCTGAGACATGTGGGATCTTCCCAGACCAGGGGTTGAACCTGTGTCCCCGGCATTGGCAGGCAGATTCTTATCCACTGGACCACCAGGTAAGCCGGCAAAGTGGATTCTTACCCACGGGAACGCCTGGGAAGTCCCTGCCCACAGAGCTTTAACTTACGGAGGTGACTGAGGAACAGTGAGAAGAGGGTGATGCCGTGCCACCCAGGGCCACAGGGAGAAGCAGCAGCTCCAGTCGGAAGGCAGGGGCTGGCGTGGGGGAGAGGGGGCCAGAGCTTGCATTGTGAAGGCAGGGAGACAGGAGCCACGGACCGGTTTGAACAGTGTCGGGGGCCTGGCCCTGGGCTGCAGGCTGGTCCCCGGCTGTCTGGTACTGGCCCTGGGTGACTCGGGCAGCGGAATCTTGCCTCCCAGCAGGTAAGAGCCACTGAAGGAGGTGGCTCAGAGTGTGGCTGCTGGGTTGGTTGGTTTTCCTGTGGAAGTCATGGTTCTTGTTGGGTACTTGATGCTGTCTCTGAGAATTGCTTGCCAAGGGAATGGATACATGTATGTGCATGGCTGAGTCCCTTTGCTGTTCATCTGAAACTATCACAACATTGTTAATTGGCTATATCCCAATACAAAAAAAAAAGCTTTAACAAAAATTCAGACCAAAAAAAAAAAAAATAGAATTTGCTGCCAAGGGAGGGCTCTTTCCCTGTCAGGGAGGCTCCCAAAATGTCAAAGTGTCACAAAATACGAAAAATATGATTAAACAAGCTCATTGTAGCATTCTGGCTACAGCCTCTGTTAGAGGTTTTTACTTTCAAAATGAGTAAGTATTTCTCTGCAGGAGGTGAGCCTGGGGCCACCCCTCTCTGTGGGTGCAGACCCACTGCTGCAGTTGGGGAGCAAAGAGACAGCTCTGCAGAGCGGGGTGCTCCTGCGCAGGTGACAGTCCTCAGGTAGAAAGATCGGGCCTGATAACAGTAGAATACACTGAGGAAGCTGGCCTGGCTCATGAGGCTGACTTGGCATCTGTGGCCCTTACGGGCAGAAATGGAGTTTGCAACAGGGATTACCTCTAACTTTTTACCTCTGGGAATCTTTTTGAAACCTTGCAGGTGGACCTTCATTGTTTAATATGCTCCTGTAATGTGAATAGTTTGATTGAGTTTCCCACTGGCTTATCTTCTTTCATACTGCTGACCCCACCCCTGTCCCATCCACACAATTTCCCCCTGAACTCTGGGGAAAAAAACTTAGTAGGTCAGAGAGTTCTATTTGTATATTGCTTTTTTCATGCTAGCAGAGGATGGTGTCATTATAGCATCTCAGTGTGATTGTTTTGGAATGATTTTACAGTTAAGAATTTGATATGTTTTTTTTTTCTATTTAATCAGAAGGGCAGGTTTGAACATAAGTCAATGGAGATAAACTAAAAAATCATGCTTTTTCCTGTTTAGAGATTGGCAGTGTGTTTTCATATTCATAAAATGTAGATGATTCCTCTGGCTTTCCTTTTATTTCCTAAGTTCAAATCAGAATTCAAGGTGTAATAACAATATTTGACATTTCTTGTTGCTTAGTGAGACCAGACTTCAGTGTTGTGATGTTTACTTCATGTATTCTTATGCTATTTACTTTCTTTCACTAGAAATGTATATCTAACATATGGTATTTGTTGTAAATAAAAGCATTGTAAATGTCCTTTAAAAAGTAATAGTACCCGAGTCATAGGATAGAATAACTGGAAATTAGATTGAATCGGTATGCAGGATATTGGATGATTTTCCATAGATGCTGTCCAACCAGTTACCACAAACTTGGTGGTGGTGAACAACAGAAATTTATCATTTTGAAGTTCTTGGGGTTAAAAGTCCAAAATCAAGGTGTCAGCAGTGTCATGGTTTTTCCAGAGACCCCTCTGGAGGAATTTTTTCTGCATCTTCCAGCTCCTGGTGGCTGCCAGCACACTTGGGCTTGTGGGCAGCAGAGCTCATCTGTCTCTGCAGCATGCCTACCTTCACTGTGTGTGTCTGTGTGTCTGAATCTCCCTCTTCTTATGGAGGGGCAGCAGTCATTGGCTGTAGGGCCAACCCTAATTCCGCATGACCTCTTCTTAACTTGATTCCGTGAGGAGCCTGGAGGGCTACAGTCCACGGGGTCGCAAAGAGTCGGACATGACTGGTCAACTAACACTTTCACTTCAGCATGACCTCATCTTAACTTGATTACATTGGCAAAGATCCAGTTTCCAAAGAAGGTCACAGTCACAGGTTCCAGTTGGACATGAATTTGGAGGAACACTGTCCAACTCAGCACAGATGTGGAACTATTCCACCTTAATCCAGGAGTAGAAAAATCAGAGAAGAGGCTATCAGTGGCTTTGCTTTAAAAACAAAAATTGCTTCTTAAAATCAGTTCTGTCCAAGGCAGATAAGATTTTATTTTATAGAATTTACAGAAAAATTTTGTAGAAACTGGAGCTTATTTTTTTTTTCAGGGATAGGGGGTCATGTTTCTTAAGGAATATAAAACTCTAGGTACAGAGCTAGGTATGATAATGCATATTTATTTAGAATTTTTAAAGAAGTAAGTTAAAAAAATATAAAGCTGGCATACCACACTCATCACAAAACACTATAAGCTCTTTTTATTAACTATTTGACACCTTTTTGATACTTTTCCTTCCCTTTTTAGTTGGTTCCATATACTTTGACCACCTCTTCCTTGAGACAGTTTTGTACTATGTTAGTTTCTCAGTGATATTTAAATTCTGTCTGTAGCTTGGTTGTTGTAAAACACAATTTAGAACTTTCAGTCCTCATAAATAGTTACTGGTAATGTTATTTAAATTGTTAGGATTGTTGTCATAATTGGGAAAGCCTAAACTGAACTGTAAGATTCAGGCCTTTATCAAGGTATAGTGATGACTAATCTTAAATCTTTCATCACTGTCCAGTAGAATTTTCTATGATGATGAAAATGTTGCTTATTGATGCTAATATGGTAGCTGCTAACCACAAGTGGTTATTGAGCACTTAGTGTAATTAGTGTGGCTAAGAAACTGAATTTTTGTTTAATTCCATTTTAACCCTTGGCTTTTCACCCAGAAATCTGCCCCTTCCAGCCTCAGGGCCCACCTCTGTGTGTGCTCCCTCCAGACCCAGTGACTGTGTCAGCAGACTGGGGACCTGAGCCAGTGAATTTGGTGAAACCAACCAAGGATGTGGAGGTACAAAAAAAATTGTCTCCCTCACTCACCTTTGTGTGCTCAGAATGACTGTTGAATCACCATGTTTAATAAAGAAAAGACTAGAATTCTAGAACAAGCTCCTTTTGCATATTCTTGAGGCTTCTTTCAAAGCATGAGATTCAATATATCTGTCAGGATAGACCACGTGATGCTACAGTAACGAGCATGCCCCCAGACCTCATTGTCTTCAAATGGCAAAGGTTGTCATTTATTTATTTTACCTACGTGTCATATTCATGCATGGTGGGCACCAGCGATGTGTGGCCCAGGTCCTCTTTAATGCGAGACTGGTGGCCTTCTGCTGGGAGAGTATCTGGCTGTCGGCCCCTTCAGATGGCCATGTTCCACCAGGTCTCATCCTTTCCTGGGGAGACTCACCTTCAGTAACTGATCAAAGTGACAGGGTAAAGGGTCCAGCTGCGTCAGCCCAACAGAGGGACCCTGTGGGAGCCCAGCTGAGGCTGCTGTTGCACCTGCAGTCCAGCTGGATTTCTCCCTCTGCCTGTTCCCCCTCCCTTCCTTCAGTGTGGATCTCACAGGCATTGTTCCCAAGGCCTGCCTTAATAAATGCCTTGCAGGATACACTCTTGTCTCAGAGCCTGCTTCCCTAGAGCCAGCCTGCAGTGGTTTCATACCAGACCAGGAAATCAAGTCTTAAAATGAGGTGTTGGAGCTGGATTTCTCACCACTTTCTTGCAGTAAGATCCCCATCCCTGGCTGGAGAGCCCCTTGCATGAAGTGACCATCTAACTGTGCAAACCTTCCCTGGTGATGAACTGAGATGGTGTCCTAGCAGAAGGAAAGGCACCAGTTCATGCCATCTGTCAGGCCTTTGAGAAATGGAATTGGGTAGCTATTGATAAGACTGATGGATGCTCTAGACAAAAGCTATGAACAATTTATTGCCAATAAAAATCCCTGGGGAATTCCTCCTGGACCTCGTGAACCTACGAAAGTAGCTTAAAGATGATGCCAGTGCTCCTTCCTGACACCATGGGCCCCTCAGAATTCACCCCCACCTACCCTCCTGTCAGTAAGCCTGTGTGCTCAGCGGCTCGGACGTGTCCAACTCTTTGCAACTCTGCGGACTGTAGCCCACTGGGTTCCCCTGTCTTGGGATTCTCCAGGCAAGAATACTGGAGTGGGTGGCCATTCTCTTCTCCAGGGGATCTTCCCAATCCAGGGATTGAACCTGCATCTCTTGTGTCTCCTGCATTGGCAGGCAGGTTCTTTACCACTGCGCCACCTGGGAAGCCCCACTAAGCCTATAACTAGGATTAAAATCACTATAAAACCCAAGAAGGGACAAGACCTCATCCATGTATACCAGCAGAAGGCAGAAGACAGTGCGTGGAGTGGGATTCTGTGGGCATGTCAACAAAGGGATTGGAGCATAAAGTTGAATAAGAGAGAGCTGATGACTATGGGCACAATCTTTTGGGATCCAGATCTATTTAACATGCTGGAAGGACTCCAGGGACTGGGAGAGTGGCCTGATGAACAGGGGTACAGAAATCCTAAAATCCATCATGATCCAGGGCTGATGTGGGAACGTGTGTTACACAACCCACGCCGCCGATGGCACTTGGGATTAGAGAATTCTTAGGAGAGGCCACAGAGCACACGTACCTTCCGGCAGGAGGTGGGCCGTCACAGTGAGGAGAGGTGCTGCCAACCGCAGAAGGCTACAAGGATGGTTATTACAACAGAGGGTCCCCTGGGACAAAATAGGTGGACAGCCACGACGGGAGCAACTCAGTCTGTACCACTCAGGGGAATCAGGAGCGGTGACCAAGAGGTCAAGGGGAGTTGCCCCAATAGAAATTCACATTCCTTTGCCAAGTTTCCGTATCTGATTCAGTTTCATACCCAGAACCTGCTGAATGAAGAAGAGACCAGCTCCGCAGGAAGAGGGGGACCATCACACCATGATAAGTTTCTCCTGTCTTTCTTCAGAGGTTCCTTCAGCCAGTCATTCAGCTAACAGTGCAACAGGGGAAGAGAAGCAGCTCACATTTTAAAGACTCTTGCACGTAGGATCCATATTTTGATTGTCCGGGTATGTGTGTGCACATGTGTGTGCTCAGTCGCTGAGTTGTATCCGACTCTTGAGACCCCATGCACTGTAGCCTGCCAGGCTCCTCTGTCCTTGGGATTTTTTAAGCAAGAATTACTGGAGCAGGTTGCCATTTCCTCCCAGGGGATCTTCCCGACCCAGGGACGGAACCCCAGTCTCCTGCATCTTCTGCATTGGCAGACGTGCTTTACTGCAGTGCCCCCTGGGAAGCCCTTGTCCAGGTGCATCAGATGTCGCCTTGGCACCCCTTTGCAGTGGGCTGTGTGCAGTCCTGGTCGGGACTCAGCTCCCTCTGGGTCCACTGGTTCACAGCCTCCCTCCACCCTGGTGGTCATTTCCCTGGTTCCTGAACGTGTGATCAGATTAGACCTGTTGTTGGCTCTTTGGCCTGAGAGGTAAGAGCTGTGATAGCAGGGAGGGGCAATCAGAAACTGCTGAAACTATCCCCCTCCCTTAGTCAGATGGCGAATTGAAACAATACTGCGGATGGGAGAAATCAATATTAAGTGTCAAAAAATTCAGAGGTAGTGGTCCCACCGTCTCTCCATTTAACTTCCTAGTCAAGCCCTTGAAAAAATCCCAGTGGATCCTGGAAAATGAGAGTAGATGCTCCTAAACTGAAATGAGCTTTCACCCCGATCACAGTCTGCAGTACCAGTCTGCTGTTTCTTTGCCAGGACATAGGAACTTGGACGGAGGTAGCTGATGTGCAGACACTGGCATTTCCTATCAGAAGAGAGGCAGTTTGCATTCACATGAAACAAACATGCACACTTAAGGTTTTATCCCAGGACTAATGTTGACCCACCCACCATAATTATAAGGTCTGAAGAGATCTGGACCACGTGGAAGTTGTGCAGAGCATCACATTCATCCACTGTACCATTGAGAGCATCCTAACCAACCTGGGTGAACAAGAAGCAGCCAGTGTACAGGAGGTGCGGGTAAAACTTTGCAGAAGGTGGGAGATAAACCCTCTGAGGATTCAGGGCCTGCCACCTCAGTCTGATGGTGAGAGACATGCTGGAGCAGGACAGCCCACCTGACGGAAAGGATGCATGACACCATCTTGCGCATCCCACAGTGAAGAAAGAAGCACAGTGTCTGTTACCCTCCTTGGGTTTGGAGGCAGCAGGTTCCATATCTGGGGATTCGGTTCCCACCTGCAGACAAGATGAAACAGATGCCTGCAGACTTTGTGGGGAGGTCTGGGCTGTGGAACAAGGATCCCTGGCATTTGGGCTGTGTAACCTGGCAGAGGTATCGTCAATGGGAGAGGAGCTGTGTTTCTTTATGGAAAATCACAATAGGAGAAGCACTGCACACACTCCTTTGCCCTGCAGAGCAAGCCTGTGCCTCTCATATCTTTAAAAAAAAAAAGAAAACAGTTATAGTGTGCTGCAGGAGGCTGGTAGAGATGGGACCCTTGACCATGGGGCATATAGTGGCTATACAGATGACCGTGACAAGCTGGGTTCTGACACCCCCTGCCCCAGGACAAGGTTGGGTGGGCCCACAGAGATTCATTTTACGGTAGATGTGGTCTACAGTCAAACAAGCCAGATCAGAGGGGACAGCAAACTAGACGACTCACAGCCCAGGTCTCTGTCTTCCACCGTTCTCCCACCAGCGCAGCTCCTCAGTGCCTTCCTGAGACTGGGAGCTTGTGTGCGACCAGGCGAAGGAGGAACGAAAAGTCCAAGTCTAGTTCATGGTCATGTGGGCTTGGTACACATGTGGAAGCTGAAAACAGATGGCAGCTTTATACTCCTACAGTCAAGGGTGGTCTTAAAAGAGCTTTGTAGTAGCTCAGTCGTGACCGACACTTTGTGACCCCATGGACTGCGTAGCCCACCTGGTTCCTCCATCCGTGGAATTCTTTAGGCAAGAATACTCAAGTGCGTTGCTAGTCCTCTCTCCAGGGGATCTTCCCAAGCCAGGGACTGAACCCGTGTCTGTGCCATTGGCAAGCAGATTCTTTATCACTGAGCCACCAGAGAAGCCCCTTGAAACCGTAGCAAGGGGGAAAAACCAAACTCCTAATTCTAAGCTCTGCAGACAGATGTCCTTGTCCTCAAAGGTAGATCTCTGCCCGGGAACATGTGAGACTCACTGAAACACAAGCCGTCATTGTATCCGAACACGTCAGGGTCACCAGCAAGCAGGAAGAGTCACATCCTGATGGGGGTATTTGCCCAGGAGTGGGAGGCAGAGCTGCCACACACGGGGGAGAAAGGGGATGTATGTGAAGCCGGGTGACGCACGCGGATGGGAGACTCTTGGAACCCCCTTGCGTAGTGTTGATGTAAATGAAGAAGCAACAGCTCCAGCCTGAGACGGGCATGTAGCCTAGGGCTCATATGTCTCAGAGATGAGGTTCTGGGTCATCACATCGGTTAAGCCACTGAAACCAGCAGAGTTGCTAGCCCAGGTGAGTGGAGCCTGGAGTGGAAAGTCCAGGAGGGAGACCATGGTTATCAGATGTGACCTTGAGAGCAGCACCAGAGGCATCTTTACTGTTCATGTTCGACATTTTGCGACCTCGTGGACTGCAGCATGCCAGACTCCTCTGTCTTCTGCTGTCTTCTGCTATCTTCTGGAATTTGCTCAATTTCATGTTCATTCAGTCAGTGATACTACATATCTCATCCTCTGCCACCCTCTTCTTCCATCTTTTCCAGCATCAGGGTCTTATTTACATCTTATGAAGAAATGCTGTGACAAACTTAGACAGCATATTAAAAAGCAGAGACATTTACCGACAAAGGTCCACATGGTGAAAGCCATGGTTTTTCCAGTGGTCACGTGTGGATGTGAGAGTTGGACCATAAAGAAACCTGAGTGCTGAAGATTTGATGCTTTTGAACTGTGGTGTTGGATAAAACTCTTGAGAGTCCCTTGGGCTGCAAGAAGATCAAACCAGTCAATCCTAAAGGAAATCAGTCCTGAATATTCACTGGAAGGACTGATGCTGAAGCTGAAACTCCAATACTTTGGCCACCTGATGCAAAGAACTGACTCATTGGAAAAGACCCTGATGCTGGGAAAGATTGAAGGCAGGAGGAGAAGGGGACTACAGAGGATGAGATGGTTGGATGGCATCACGGACTCGATGGACATGAGTTTGAGTAAACTCCGGGAGTTGGTGATGGACAGGGAAGCCTGGCGTGCTGCAGTCTGTGGGGTCGCAAAGAGTCAGACACGACTGAGTGATTTTATGCACACACACACAACCTCCTTTAAAGTGTCCCCAGGAAAAGAGGCCCATGGGAATCTTGAAGGAGCTGCTTCTAGAACATACAGTAGAAGAAGGGGTGGAAGCAGTGTGTCTGAGAGACACAGGGTGGCTGTGGTGATCTCTGCCATGTGCTGCCGCCCAGGCCCCTTTCAGCAAAGGACAGGTTGCTCTGGGGGCTGGAAGTGCTCTCAGCCCCCAGCCTTCAGCTCTGCCCCTTCTGGGCTTGCCTAACTGCAGAGAGTTCCCCTAGCTCAGACCCGGGAGTGACTGTAGCCTAGCCCAGGACACCTTTGAGAGGTTGTTCCAGCTCCAGCACTCCCCATGGGGCCAGCCCAGCCTGTGGTTTTGCTGCTCTGCCCATTTCTGCCTCCTGCCTTGCCCTTCGGTAGATGTTGACTCCGAGAGCATGTCTTTTTTTTTTAAAAAAAATTACTTTTAATTGATTGATGATTGCTTTACAATATTGGTTTGGTTTCTGTCATACATCATCATAAATTAACCATAGGTGTACCTATGTCCAAGAGCATTTCTTAAGCATCCCACACACCAGACTCCATCTCAGAGTCTGTTTCCCAAAACCCAGCCTGCAGCACCCCTCATATCAGCAGAATAGACGGCTGCAGGACGTGTTAGTGATGAAGCCTGTGTCTGGCGGCAGCACGTCTGGTGAGCAAATGAGCATGTCGGCCTCTTAGCAGCTGGGCACAGACCAAGGGCCCAAGGAGGGGTGGGTGGACTTCCCCTGGCCAACAATAGTTTCTCCAAACCCAGAGACCTGGCTGGGCCATGCGGGAAAGCCTTGCCTGGGTTCCCAAGTGCTCGCTACCTAGAGCCTGAGGGCTCAGGGCCAGTCCAGGTGGCCACGGGCAGGCTGGGTGAATGCTGAGGCCCTGTGAGGTAGGCAGAAGGGCTCCCCAAGAGGCCCGTGGGCTTCCTGGTGGCTCAGTGGTAGAGAATCTGCCTGCAAACGCAGGAGACATGAATTCGATCCCTGGGTCAGGAAGATCCCCTGGAAGAGGAAATGGCTCCCCACTCCAGTGTTCTTGTCTGGGAAATCCCATGGACAGAGGAGCCTGGCGGGCTACAGTCGGACATGACTGGACAACTGAACAACAAGAGGCCCATGTCTTCACCCGCAGGATCTGTGAATATGTTAACTTATGGGCAAGAGGGGCTCTGCAGTTTACACTAAACGGTGGCTCAGATGATAAAGAGTCTGCCTGCAATGCAGGAGACCTGGGTTCAATCCCTGAGTCTGGAAGATCCCCTGGAGAAGGGAATGACAACCCGCTCCAGTATTCTTGCCTGGGAAATGCCGTGGACAGGGGATACTGGTGGGCTACAGTCCATGGGGTCACAAAGAGTTGGACATGACTAAGCAACTCTCTGTCTCTCACACACACACACCTTGAGATGGGGAGATGATCCTGGATTATGTAGATGGGCCCACACAGTTACCAGGGTCTTTAAAAGCGAGAGAGAGAGACAGGGAAGTCAGAGAAGTCAGAGCAATAGAATAGCTGGCTTTGAAAATGGAAGTGAATCATGAACAAGGAGTGTGGGCAGCCTTGAGAAGCTGGAAAAGGCAGCGAAACAAATTGTCCCCCAGATCCTCCAAAGGAATATAGTCTTGATGACACCTTGATTTTAGCCCCATGAGACCTATGTGACACCTGACCTTGGCGGAAGGACTTTTCACATTGACAGGTGGGATAAGTCATTCTGGCTTACACGTGAGGTAACTGGAGCTTTATGCTCACTGAACAGTTTTGTGGCCCATCAAACATGCATTGTACACCTGCTTTAACTATGAAAGGAAAGAATGCATTTAAGAAATAAAAATGGAGTCACTGTGGTTCAGGCATCAAAAATGAAGCCAGGTGGCCATTGTGGATATGGTTTCAAGCACATTCCTGCCTCTCTGAGAACCGAGATTTCCTGAACTGTGTCAGACTCAAGGACACCACCAGCTGTTCCCAAAACATCTGCCGGCAGCTCCCACCTGCAGCCTTAAGGTCTTAAGGCCTCAAGGTCTCACCCTTGTAACTACAACCATTCCAGACTCCTTGCTCAGTGAGCGCCCACCCTTCTTGCCAGCTCTAGTTATTATTCTTGACAGCTTATGTATTTTGTGGGTTTTTCCTTTATAAGCCTCCTCCACTTTGCAGACCAGCAGAACACAATTCAGGTGCTTCTTGAATCTGACTTCTGAGCAATGAGGTGCTCAGTTGTGTCTGACTCTTTGCAAACTCATGGACTATAACCCGCCGGCTCTTCTGTCCATGGGGTTCTTCAGGCAAGAATACTGGAGTGAGTTGACATTCCTTCCTCCCGGGGATCTTCCCAACCCAGGGATTGAACCTGGGTGTCCTGCATTGCAGCAGATTCTTTACTGCTGAGCCACCAGGGAAACCATTTTGCCAAATTAATCCTTAAAAATATATTTAAAAATACTGGAGCATCAGTCAAAGGAACCTTGGAGTAAGTTGTTTTTAACCAAACAAAAGGATTTTCCTTTTGGAGGGCATGGCAACCCACTCCAGTATTCTTGCCTGGAGAACCCCATGGACAGAGGAGCCTGGCGGGCTACAGTCCATGGGGTCACAAAGAGTTGTTCATAATGGAAGCAACTGAACACACACATGGACACATTTAAATGAGTTTTACAGAATTCTGAACCTAACTGTACAAATAGTGAAAGATGACGCTGTGATGGGATGTTAAACCAGAGCAGTCCAGGGTCACCTAGAAGGTCTCACCTGTGGCTACAAAGTCAGCAGCAGCAGCAGAAGGATGAAAGCTCTCCGTGAAACGTGCCTGGCCAAGTTGCTAATTTTGCAGCAGACCATTCTGTTTAGTGCTCCCGCTCTTCCCCACGGCGGCACAGCAGCAACAACCTCCTCCTCAAAAAGAATGCCTTGGTGTCGTTTCTCTCTGCTTACAATTAAGAATCATTAGTAACTATGCCAAGCAAGGAGCTTTGAAAGGTGGCCCTTGGGGCAAAATGCCTGGCTGAGTCCTGTGGCTCTTCCCCTTCAACTGGTGCTCGTGTAAACACCTTGGAGTTTGAAGTCAGTTCTAGGTTCAGATTTTGTCTCCATCACTCACTACAGAGTGCAGGTAACAGCCTCCCTGGGCTTCCCTGGTGGCTCAGCAGTAAAGAATCCACCTACAATACAGGAGACGTAAGAGACAGGCTCGATCCCTGGGTTGGGAAGATCCCCTGGAGGAGGGCATGGCAACAACCCACTCCAGTATTCGTGCCTGGAGAATCCAAGGCTACAGTCCTTGGAGTCACAAAGAGTTGGACCCAACCGAAGTGACTGAGCATAACAGCAACAGCCTCAATAAACTGCATTTCCCTTACCTGTGAAATGGGAATGGTGAGCACCATCTGGAAGGGCTATTATGGGAATGGACGAGACAGTGCATGTAGACACAGTGGGCACTGGAGGAATAGAAGC
The DNA here is from genome assembly GCF_019320065.1 of Cervus canadensis. Taxonomy (NCBI): domain Eukaryota; kingdom Metazoa; phylum Chordata; class Mammalia; order Artiodactyla; family Cervidae; genus Cervus; species Cervus canadensis. Next base: position 5,253,179 of record NC_057390.1, read on the forward strand.
TATTGTCCCTGCTAGTTACAGATGAGACTTCTTTCTGTTTTCTGCCTGGAACTCAGAACTGATGGCTGGAGCTCTAGCAACCCCATTGTGACCATAATGTAACCTTGTGGATAGAAGACATACTTCAGGATTGATGAAGCAGAAAGCAGAGCAGTTAGGGTCTCAGGATATGGTGGAGTCACCACAGCCGCCTTGGGTCACCTGTGCCTCTATTGGACTCCAGATTATGTGAGAAAACACCCCCCACCTTGTTTGAGCCCCCATGCCTTGACACGTGTTAGCCACAGCCTTGATTTTTCATAGTGGGTTTCTGAGGGAAAAAAAGGCACTACAACTTTCATCAACTGTGAGCCAGAAAAGATTATACAAGAATTCCAAGATCCTATAGCAATGGAAATAGTGACAGGAAAATTCTGCAAGCTTACTTTCTGGGCCAAAGGCAACACTAAGACTCTCGCCTCCTGGCTGCAGTGGGGGCCTGAGCTGTGCAGAAAGCAGCGTCTTCCATCCCTTCCAGGGGCAAATCCTGCTTCAAATCCAAAGCCACTTAGACAACCGCCCTCTACCCGCCTGCCGGCGCCCATCCCATCATCTCTATGCCGGCAGCGCCCCCGTGTGGCCATTTCCCAGTACGGCCATATGCAGTTCCTTCAGGGGAGACCTCTGAAAGTCGTTTCCCTCACTTAACATTTAATAAAATAAAGGAGGGGTCCGTCCCCGGACCTTCCCCTCTCACGTAACAAGCCCCCATTTCCACCTCCTGAGGCTGGAGGTTCTACCAAGGCAGTTTCCCTGGTTTCACCTGTTCGCCTTGATCTTTCCACCAAGTTTCAGCAGCCTGGATTCGGGGAGGGCTGGGGGGCGGGGTGGGAGGCGGGGAAGCAGGGGGCAGGTGGAGGGGCCAGTAGAGGGCAGCAGCTCACCTTGGGGTTAAAGGTTAGCTCAGTACCTTGAGGTCCCACCACCACCTTGCTGTCCCCCCAAACAGTGCCAAAGGGGTCGCGCTCGGCTGGCTTCCTGAGCTGGTGTCGCCACGGCCAGCATGCCAGGAGGACGTTTGTCCCCATCAGCTTAGCTGACCTCTGCCCAGTCAGAGCTGCTTCCGTTGCTCTCCTGTGCAGTGGGATGAAGGAAAATGGCTAGCAAAAACACCAATCTGGTGATTTTTTAAATAATGAAAAACCAGAGCAGCAAGACGCTGTACTGAGAAATGGCCACAGGGTGTCGCTGTGGGCTCAGAAATGAAGAGATGGATTTGGGGCCAGAGCTACCCTTGGAAGGGACGAAGATGCTCTTTTCTGCACAGCTTAGCCCCCACTGCAGCCAGGAGGAGAGTCTTAGTGTTGTCTTTGACCCAAAAAAGCAAGCTTGCAGGGTTTTACTGTTTCTGCTTTCATCGTTATAGGATTTTGGAATTCTTGTGTAATCTTTTCTGGCTCATAGCTGATGAAAGCTATAGATCCTTTCTCGCATGCATGCATGCTCAGTCGGGTCTGACTCTTTGTGACCCCATGGACTGTAGCCTGCCAGGCTCCTCTGTCCATGGGGATTCTCCAAGCAAGAATACTGGAGTGGATTGCCATTTCCTCCTCCAGGAGATCTTCCCCGACCCAGGGGTCAAACCCATGTCTCCAGCCTTGGCAGGCTGATTCTTTACCATTGAGCCACCTGGGAAACCCCGCCCTCTCTCTGAAAATATCAAATACCCACTAGGATAAATCAAGGCCAAAGCCTGTGGCTCAGAGGGTCCTGATGGTAAGTTTAGGTTCTATCGCCCCCTGCTGGGTGGATGAAAAGGCCCACAGAGCCACTGCAGATGGCTCTGAATCCCACACTGGCAACATGGCCCACTTCACTTACTGGAGACTTGATTTTCTTCTTCTTATAAGATGGGAACGCTGAGCTCCACCTTGGTCTGGAGTTAAAGTTGCTAAAGCACGTGGAAAGTCATCAGTATAGATGACCATGTGCCTCCCAGGTTGGGCACCCAGGAAGGAGAGACCATGGCTGCCACGAGGTTACCAAAAGTGGGGTCTGGCTTCTCCCAGCTCAAAAGCCAACAAAGAGGGAAAGTTGGTAGAAAGGAAAGTTTGTTTCGTTTCACAGGCCTGCAGCCCAGGGGATGCATGCATGCTCAGTCCTGTCTGACTCTGATGCGTGGGGGTTGGAGAGTTTGGGGGGGGAGGTCAGACTTATGTCCAAAGGCTGACAGCCTCCCCCAATCCCACCCCACCCTCCCCCAATTGAGGGGCAAGAGCTTTTATAGGCAAAAGGAGGTGGTACATGCAGAAACAGCATGTCGGCTCTGACAGCCATCTTCAAACTGGGCATCAGTGATCTGACCAGTCATCATTTTTGTTTACTAACTGAAGACAATCAGTTCCAGGGTCAGTGCTCCCGTCTCTTTGAGGCCAGTTCTGGGAGCTGTGGCAGCTCAGGTCATGGCTGAAGTCCAGTCATCATGGAGTTAACTTCTTCCACTGGTGGAGGTTCAGTCTCTACAAGACAGCTCCCAGGGTGTGGCTCAAAATATTGTCTGCAGCCTCTGAAAAGGAACTGAAGGGCCTTAACTTTGCTTAATGACTGTTATTATTTTGTCTATTATTTTGTCTTTTTAGACTGTTTTCCTTTGTTTCTGCATTTTCTCACTTCTCTGATTAAACTTATTCTTTGGCTAAAGTTTTTCACAGACAAAAGGGAGGCTGAGGATGTGAGGTGGGGCGGGGGGAGGCGGGCGAGGACCATAGGGTCCCGCCCCATTTCAATCTGAGCATGGGCGTGTTTGCACTTGGCTCCCCAGGCGGCGCTAGTGGTAAAGAACACGCCTGCCAATGCAGGAGAGGTAAGAGTCTCAGGTTTGACCCCTGGGTCAGGAGTCATGCCCTGGAGGAGGGCATGGCAACCCACTCCAGTATTCTTGCCCGGATAATCCCATGGGCAGAGGAGCCTGGCGGGCTACAGTCCATGGGATCCCAGAGTCGAACACTACTGGGTGACTTTCCGTGCACTTGGTCGGGGGGCAGAATTAGAGTTCGGGACCGAGGAGTGGAGGAGGGGGTGGGAGCACAGTGACTGCTGGACGCGCCCCAGTGGATGCTCAGTCCTAACCAGTGAGTCTGTCAGGGAGCCTGGGGAGGGATGGGAGAATCCTTCCTCCCCGAACCCTAAGGAAAGAAGGAACTAGCCTCCTGCCATCCCCAGTACCCCGTGTGCAGGAAGTGCTCCATAAATACACATTGGACCCCAGTGCTCACCCACCCACAGCCCCGGGGCCTGGACCAGGGCTTGCGTTTCTCCTGCTATGTGGCTTCTAAGGACTCTGCCTCCTCTCGCTCTGAAAAGATGCCTATTTTTAGCCTCAGTGCTTGTGTGTAGCCATTCTGTCGAATCAGTTCAGACACTCAGCCGGGAAGGGCTCAGATTAGAGCTGCGAGATGACCTGAGCTCAGCAGCCCCGGAGCAAACACAGGTTGAGAAGGCCCTGGGTCCTGGGAGGCGCGGGGGTGAGAGGAGTACCCGCCTGGTGGAGGGGGTGCTCCCGGCCTGCTGCCGCCTGACCCGCAGAACTGGGGTTAATCCAGGAAAAGCAGGTCTGCACTCATTTGAGGATCTGATGAAATTTTTTACCTTCAAAAGGTCCTAGATCTAAAAGTCAAGAGGCAAATGAAAGAAAATAAGCCACAAGGCCATGGGAAGTGATGTTGAGCTTACTTAGAATGTCCGCCTCCCCCGAGGTGCCTTCCCTGCTTTACCCTTCAGCCTTCTCTCGTTCCGGCTCCTCAGCTCCCGGGACCGCCGTCCCAGCCTCAGTGTAGAGCTGACGGTGGCAGCGGTGAGGTGCCACCCTGAGCATGGCGCGGGTGCTGCTCCACCGGTGGGTGTGGTCTGTGGGAGGGGGCACCAGCCCAGGGAGGCTGTGCAACAGGAGTGGTGCCGCTCAGCATCCGAGCCCCTGCAGCTGCCTCTTCCTTCCCTCATCTCTTCCCTGGAGCTCACCTCTAAGGAGCTGGGTTGCTGCTCAGTCACCCAGTCGTGTCCGAATCTGCAGCATCATGGGCTGCAGCACGCCAGGCCCCCCTGTCCATCACCAACTCCCGGAGCTTGCTCAAAGTCATGTTCACTGAGTCGGTGATGCCATCCAGCCATCTCATCCTCTGTCGTCCCCTTCTCCTCCTGCCTTCAATCTTTCCCAGCATCAGGGTCTTTTCCAATGAGTCAGTTATTTCCATCAGGTGGCCAAAGTGTTGACGCTTCAGCTTCAGCATCAGTCCTTCCAATGAATATTCAGAACTGATTTCTTTTAGGATGGACTGGTTTTATCTGCTTGCTGTCCAAGGGACTCTCAAGAGTCTTCTCCAGCACTCAGGAGCTATGAGGGTTAATTTGACGTGTCAGCCTGGCTGGGCCATGAAGCCCCGATATTATTCTGAGTGAGTCTGTGATGGTGTTTTTGGACAAGATTAACATTTGATTGATGGATGGTGAGTAGAACAGGGGGCCCTCATTCTTTGAGCGGGGCCTCCTCCAATCAGCTGCAGCCTGAGTAGAACAAAAGACAACCTCCACCCCCAGTGAAAGAGACTGCCTCTCACCTGAAGTCTTCAAACTGGAATGTGAGCTCCTCTTGGTTCTACATAGCCTTTGGACCTGACCTAGGACAGTGGGTCTGCAAATTTTGGGCTTGACAGCTTCCAGTATCACGTAAGCCAATTCTGTATTTTATAATTTAAAGATTGTTTTTTATTTGTCTTTGGCTGCGCTGGTTTTCTGTTGCTGCGTGTGGTCTTTCTCCAGCTGCAGCGAGCGGAGGCTTTTCTTGTTGTTATACACGGGTTCCAGGGCTCGAAGGCTGCAGTAGTCACAGCATGTGGCCTCGTGTGGTGGTGCATGGGTTTAGCTGCTCCGTGGCTTGTGGGATCTTTCCAGACCAGGGATCGAATCTGTATTGACAGGTGGACTCTTAAGCACTACATGCGTGTGTACTAAGTCGCTTCAGCTGTGTCTGGCTCTTTGCGACCCCATGGACTGTAACCCGCCAGGCTCCTCTGTCCGGGGATTCTCCAGACAAGAATACTGGAGTGGGTTGTCATGCCCCTCTCCAGGGCATCTTCCAGACCCAGGGACTGAACCCATGTCTTTTATGTTTCCTGAATTGGCAGGCAGGTTCTTTACCACTAGCATTACCTGGGAAGCCTTCTGAAGCACTTGATCCCCAGGGAAATCTGAGCCAGTCCTTTCTAATAAGCCTCTTTCTTTCTCTCTATACATGTATACACCCTATTGGTTCTGCTCCTGCGGGGAACCCCGCTACTAGTGGAACGCTTTGTAAAGTCTATGCTTTCGGCAGCTCCAGGGCACTCGGTGTAGCCCCCAGCTCATGGGGGCAACAGAAGCATTCGTGAGCCCAGGGGCCCCCGTGCAGTGGACCCTTGCCCCTGAGAAGGGCGTTTGGTCCTCCCCAACCCCTGCGGGGTACAGGCCCTGGGAGCGGGACGAGAGTGCCTGACCAGTGAGTGTCAGGGCGGAGCAGAGAGGCAGTCAGCCTGTGGTCCCCGAGAGGGCCCAGACTGGGTACTGATCCTTGTCGCTGTTGACCAAAGCAGCGGCAGGCTGTGTGCTACATGGCAGGGGGATCCCCGGGAAGGGGGGGCAGCAGAACTGAGTGTCCCAAAGGTAAGTCCCCGTGTGCAGCTGGGGGAGGGCTCGGCACTCTGGGAACCATCTGTCACTGCGGGAGCAACATAGTAGCAATAATAAACAGCAGACTGATCTCTGGTTAGAGTTTGTCACTGTTATAAATTCTCCACAGACAGTGCATCCCTTGCTGTGAGCGCCAGGGCCCCCACTCCCGCCATCCTCGGTGAGAAGCCCTTAGAATGCCAGGTCATCGAAATAAAGTGTTTGGTTTCGTTTTTTACTGTTCTGGTTATTTTTTAAAACCTGATTCGCTTGGAATATGTGCAGAAACGTTCCCTTAAAACTGGAATAGAATATCAGCCACAGTACAAGTCATGGGTAATCTGGTGGTCATATTTTTAACAAATGGAAAGAAACAGGCAAAATAAATGTTAACAATATAGTTTATTTAACTTGGTGTGTTAATTCAATATATCATCCATATAAAATTAAGAATGAGCTATTTCACTTTTGTATGTGTATATGTGTGTGTGTGTGTGGTGTCTTTGAAATCCAGTATGGATTTTAAAATCAACACCCATCTCCACTGGGACCTGACACCCTTCGTGGGCTCGATAGCCAGATATGTAGAGTAGCTTCTGAACCCACAACCCCCAAAGCCTTGGCCCATCGGTGGAATGAGTCTCAGTCAAGTTGGTGGCTGCTTAGAGCTCCTTACCACTTAGAGATGTTTTGTTTGCTTGGTTTTGTAAAAACTTTTTATTTATTTATTGGCTGTGATGGGTCTTTGTTGCTCTGCACCAGCTTTCTCTAGTTGTGGCGAGTGGGGGGCTATTCCCTTGTTGTGGAGCACAGGCTATAGGACATGCATGCTCAATAGGTGTGGTCCACCGGCTTAGTAGCTCTGCGGATCTTCCAGATCATGTGGGATCTTCCAGGACCAGGGATCGAACCCGTGTCTCCCGCATTGGCAGGCAGATTCTTTACCACTGAGCCACCAGGGAAGCCCTGATTTTGTTTTTTAATAGGACACAGGGATGTACCATTTAGCTCTAAATATTGATGACACGTGGCCATTTTCCCCAGGGGAGCAAATTCTCTTTGGTACAAAAGCACAAACAGAATGCTGGCCTCCTAGGGTGGAAGGGTAGATGCTAAGAGGAGTGTCTCTACTGTGTCTCGGCGCCCATGATCAAAGGCAGGAGCCTGCTCCCAGCAGAGTGATGAGAGCAGGCGGGGCGGCCGGGGCGGCCGGGGCGGGCGGGTTGCGGAGCCAGCCGTCCTCACCAGAGGCTTGGCTCTTGGCAGGCGCTCCTTGGCTTTCCTGCCTTTGGTTGCACTGTTTCATTTCCAAGCACACACTGCTTCCTTCCGGTGAAGGAGCTGACCTCAAGGTCAGTCTGGGCTGTGGGCTGCAGTATCCCAGGCATCGAGCACCTACACGGAAGAGCAGCCCTTTCCCACTAGGGGCCGGAGGCAGCTGAGCCCCTGGGCGGTAGCAGTATGTGACCTCCTGTCTCTTCTCGGTGAAAGGTGAGATCCGACCTCGTGGGACACCTGCCCGCTGCTCCCCAAGACCTGCATTCTGGGGAGCGAGGGCTCTGCAAGCTCAGCTCTCCCACCAGGTGGGCCCTTCCCTCTGAGGACCTGCCCAGACTTGGGAAGGACAGACGGGGGTCAGCCACGGAACCACGCCACCCAAGTCGCCCCCGCGGTTCTCTGCCCTCCTGCCCAGGTCAGACGTGGAGAAGAGGGACATGAGCGTGTCCGGCAGTCATTTCCCGGCCGTTCTGTGCTCTCTTCCCTCCCCTGCCTGGGGCTCTCCTTCTAAGACGTGGATGGACGGCAGGAGTGGAGGCTGCATCCTGGGTGTCCCAGCCGGACTTTTCCCCTGAGGGTCCCGGTGGCGAATCCTCACCCAGGTGGCCTCTGCGGGCAGTGAATGAAGCCTGAGTTCCCACCCGGCGGGTTCCACTGGTCACTTCGCCATGGACCCTCTGCCGCCACAGACGTCCGGGCATGGTCACTTCATGGAAACCCTGGAGTCAGCGGCACGTCGCCTGGAACCTGGGACCTCGGCAGGAGCGTTATATTCTTCAGGAAAGAGGCCGGTGAGCTTCAGATGATGGCACAGGACGCGTGCCTCTGTGCCGGTCCTCCCACTCACTGCACATCTGCGCCACAGTCGCGTCTTTCTCTGCCCTTTCTGCTGCTGGTAGTATTCCATCGTATGAATAGATTATATTGGGTCGGCCAAAAAGTTTGTTCGGATTTCCCCATAACCGCAAATGAAAAAACCCAAACTTTTTGGCCAACCCAATACATTGAGGACTATACTCAAGTTCAACGCACTTTGTGTAACTTATTGCATTTGTGTTTTCCCTCTGTGTAAAAAGTTATAAAAGGCATCCCAGGAATGCGAACCACCCAGTACAAAATCTGGCAGCTGCACACAGCTGAAAGGAGTTCTCACGCATGTGAGGGTGCCCAGCACACAGTCTACAGGGAATTATAAAATGCATGGCACTCTTTACCGTAGGACCTACACAGCTAATGGGTCCACACAGATGTCCAAGAATGTTTTTCTGGAACTCTTGTACCTTTAGCCACCCCATGGTCAAATCTCAATGATGATGTGATAAATGGAGGGGTTTCAATGTGTCACATGACTTTTGTTCTTGTTATTTTCTGTCTCTTTTCATCTTGCTTGCATTTAAACAGCTTAGCCGATTTCTCTGTCATTTGATATTTTTAAAAATATTTTTCTTTTTTTATAAAAAGATTTTATTTATTTGACCTTTCCGGGTGCTAGTTGTGGCACTCAGGGCACTCAGCGTCTTTGAATTTCATTGCTTCCTTGTGGCATGCATGATATTTAGTTGCAGCATGTGGGATCTTGTTCCCTGACCAGGGATTGAGCCCGGCATTGGGAGAGCAGAGTCTTAGCCACCAGGGAAGTCCCATGTCGTTTGACATTTTGGGGACTAGAAACTGAAAAATAATTCTACATTGTGAGTGAAATTCATGAGACCAATTGAAGATTTACAAAATTTTCTGTTTGTGATCTTGTTATTTACATTTAGAAATGATATAGATTTTAAGCAACTTTATTTTTCAGTTTATACCTGTAACTTCAGTGACTCACTATTTCTTGCGAAATCTATTAGTCTTTATCATCTTATCACTGACAATAGTGTCACAAAATCACGCTACAGATACGTGCATGATACAATCTGATTTGACAGAGAACTCACTCATATCATTCTAAATGAATAAAACCTCACCATAAATGTCTATTGTTTATAAGGCAAAGTGAACCAACAAAGATGTATGTCACTCATTTGTCAATGGTGTAAGCAACTTCTTTGCTGAATTAGATAACAGTTTGCAAATACTGGAAGAATATTTGCTCAGTTTTTGAGCTGTTTGCAGTGTAATTGTTACAGGCACAACCCTCTTTTACATTTATTCTGCATTAGTAACGTGTTCGTCGGTATTTTCTCAGTCTAGACAATCATGCAAATAATAAATCACCCCCTGGTTTGCAGTGTTTGCCAATTTCCTTTGTGTAAATACTTCCAGCCCAGTCCATTTCAAGCTACTGACATGTTGTCATAAAGAAGTGACACCCAACTTGTTTTTGAAGGACACATCTGCGTTAACTGGATGAACAAAGGAGTGGATGCTCCAGGCAGAGAGAAAAACGGTGTGAGAAAATGCATGGGGGGCGCAAATGGAGTGTGAAGGACCACGTCCAGGCTGTGGGAGACCTTGTCTACCCAGGAGAACTGATAGTATTGAGTGCAGATGTTCCTTGAATGGACTCGCTGTGCTAGGGTCTAAGCTAAACATCATCTTATTTAACCCTCATCAGAACCCTATGAAACAGGAATTTTCCTCAGAAGGAAATTGTCTGGCTTAGAGCAGTTGGCTGGCCCACCTAAAGTCACACAGTAAGTGGCAGAGCTGGGCTTTGAACCTAGATTAGTCTGATGCTAGAACTCCACCTGTGCATGCCTGCTAAGTCTCTTCAGTCGTGTGTGACTCTCTGTGATCCTGTGGACCATAGCCCGCCACGCTCCTCTGCCCATAAGATTCTCCAGGCAGGAATACTGGAGTGGATGGCCGTGCCCTCCTCCAGGGGGTCTTCCCGACCCAGGGATTGAACCTGCATCTCCTGCCTCTCCTGCCTTGGAGGCAGATTCTTTACCCCTCAAGTACTGGGGAAGCCCAGATCTCTACCTACAACCTCTTAAAGAGCTCTCCTTTCTTATAGGGAATCCAGGCAGAAAGTGACGGGCACTGAGCCAAGTCTGGCTGTGGCAGGGTCAGAGACAGGATCCTGTAACCAGCCAGGCGCGGAGGTAAGAGAGGAAGGGAAGAAGATATGTCAATGGAATTTTTAACAGGAACAGTTGGGTGACTGGTGCTCTCATTCACCAAAGGTATAGACTCGGATAGGAGCGTGGGGAGGGAGCTGATAGAGTGGGTTTTGACATGCGGAGTGGAATGCAGGCTGAGCATCCAAGTGGAGAATTCTAGGAGGCAACCTCTTGTGGTTGCCAAGAGCAGGTGGGTTGGGGAAGGATGGTTCGGGAATGTGGGGTCAGCAGATATAAGCTCTTACGTATAGGCTGGATAAACAACAAGGCTTACTGTACAGTGCCAGGGACTATATTCAATATCCTGCAATAAACCACAATGGAGAAGCACATGAACAAGAACATCCATACGTGTATAACCAAATCACTTAGCTGTGCACCAGAAACTTGACAATATTGCAAGCCAACAAAACTCCAATAAAATAAATTAGAAAGAAAGAAACTCGGCCCCGGAATTAGCGGGGAGGCTGGCCCATTGGCCCAGGTGTGGACGACATCAGCCTCACCTGTGTGCCTGTGAAATAAGCTGGGGCGGGGTTGGTGGTGGTGGCAGCATTTGGCTTCAATCAAGCGGATTCTAAGAGCCCACAAAAAGAAGAGTCTTTTTCTTTCGGCGGTGTTACCACCTGGCTGAGTGTTCCTGGAAGGCTGGTTTTGATGACCGCAGAGTCTAGTCAGCAGGAAGAAAGCAATCCTGCTGAAAGTGTCAGAGATGGGCCATCTCTTGACTTCCACTGGAGGCCCCAGGGCTTGAATGGAAGCCAGGCCTGCAGACCCCAGGCCCAGGCTGCCCTGCCAGGAAGAGTCTAACTGCTCTCCTGGGGACCCCATCTTGGCCTCTTTGGGTGAAGGAAGAGGGACCAGCAGGGGACTGTGACCCTGCTGACTGAGAAAGAGGGGCTCTTGAGCCCTGAAACCCCCTGCTGGCCACGAAGCTCAGCTGCTTTCCTTCACAGGAGAATAAGAAGCTGCCGAGGTGCCTGCAGACTCCTGGGCGCCTCCAAACATGTGGATTCATTAGGTCTGAGGCAGCGCTCGAGAATCCTCATTGTAACGACTACCGACATCATGGTTCTCCTGATTTTATATGTATGGGCTTCCCCGGTTGCTCAGTTGGTAAAGAATCCACCTGAAATGCACGAGACATGGGTTCAGTCCCTGGGTTGGGAAGATCCCCTGGAGAAGGAAATGGCAACCCACTCCAGTATTCTTGCCTGGAGAACGCCATGGATGGAGGAGCCTGGTGGGCTACAGTCCATGAGTCAAACAAGACTGAGTGACTAAGCACACACAACATTATATGTAATATATGCATATACGTGTGTATACACACATACATGAAGTCAAAGTGTTAGTCGCTCAGTCATGTCCAACTCTTTGCAAACCCATGTTGCAACCCCATGTTGTAGCCCACTAGACTCCTCTGTCCATGGGATTCTCCAAGCAAGAATACTGGAGTGGGTAGCCTTTTCCTTCTCCAGGGGATCTTCCCAACCCAGGGATCGAACCCAGGTCTCCTGCCTTACCGGCAGATTCTTTACCATCTGAGCCATGAGGGAAGTTGACTACAACATATGTATATACATATACACAATATATGTGTATATACATATATATGCACATATATACATATTTTGTATATATACATGTGTATATAAATATGGAATTTTGACTAAATGTTTGGACACCCCATGGCCCAGGCAGGGTGACATAAAATAATCCCTCACCTGGCCCAGGTGAGTCTGAGGCTGGGCAGGCCCAAGAGGACCATGCTGGGAGCAGAAAAGATGGAAACTGGGAAGGTGGTTGAAGACAGGTCAGCTGAGAGTCGGGGGTGGGGGGGTCATGTCATCAGGACCTGGGTTTCAGGAAGCAGGGAGGGAACTGGGCGAAGAGGACCTGGGCTCTGACCGTAAGCCCCCAAAGACCTGGGTGGAGGGGTCAGCAGGGCCTGCTGCGCTTAACAGGAGCTGGGCTGAGAATGAGGAGGGCTGGCGGGCGGGGCTTCCCGCAGAGCAGCAGGGGAGGCAGGAGAGACACCACTCAGCCGTCCGAGGGGAGCCCAGGGCCGGCTCCCCGGTGACGGTGGGTGGTGGGAGTGTTCGGGGAAGGTGGGAACTAACCCAGTGGCTGGAAGGACTTGTTCAGTCCCCTGTGCCTTTTACTGGAAACCATCCTCTGGTTTTCTAACAGGCAGTGGCTCACCTTGATTTCAGTCAGTGGTTCCACCCAACAGCTCCTTTCAGAAACCTTTACATGTGGAGCCGACTTGTACCAATATCTGGAGAGAACACGCACGCCCTCAGGTTGTGTTCATAGCAGACTCTTGGCATTCATTTTCTGAATGGTTCCTGTAACAAGTTACCCCAAAACGGATGGCCTGAAACCATGGGAACTTAGTCTCTCACAATTCTGGAAACCAGAAATCCAGAATCAAGGTATCGTGGGGCTGGGTCGGCCTGGAGGCCATGGGAGAGACTGTCTTCCCTGCCTCCTCTGGCTTTGGGTGGGGTTGATGATGCTTCTTGATCCATGGCCAAATCAGCCAGGCCTCTGCCTCAGTCTTCACGTGGCCTTCTCCTCTATGTGTCTCTTAAAAGATACTTGACATTGGATTTAGGACCCCTTTAGGCAATCCAGGAGAAGGCAATGGCACCCCACTCCAGTACTCTTGCCTGGAGAATCCCAGGGATGGGGTCGCACAGAGTCGGACACGACTGAAGTGACTTAGCAGCAGCAGTAGGTAATCCAGGATGATCTAATCTTAATATCCTGAAATTAATTTATCCACAAAGACCCTTTTCTATTTTTTTAACTTGGCTGTGCCAGGTCTTAGCTGCAAGATGCCAACTCTTAGTTGCAACATGTGGGATCTAGTTCTCCCAGCAGGGATCGAACCTGAGTCCCCTGCTTTGGGATCTCAGAGTCTTAACCACTGGACCACCAGGGAAACTCCCCTTTTTCTAAATAAGGTCACATTCACAGGGTCTGGGGATTACGATGTGGACTTATCTTTGGGGAGGGACCGATCAATCTATACTACTACGTGCTCATGCAAACCTTCTAGACAGCAGAAGAAACCTTGAGCATCTAAGATGTGTGACTCAGGGGTCCCTGCAGAGAGGAGGGACCGGAGGGGTCCTGAAGCAGACCTCCTGCAGGCCCATTGCCCAGGGAACATTGAGGCCCAGAGGGGAGGTGGCAAAGCCGAGGATGGACTGGCAAGACTTCCTCTCTGGACGCACAAGTCCTTGTACCTGGAAACAACATCCCTTGGCCCTTTTTGCAAATAGCAACCATGTTGGAACATCTTTTCTTCGATCCAGAAGTCACGGTCATGAGCAGACTCAACGGCACATATTCAGGGCAGAAGATAGGGAGCAGTGACCTATTGATTTTGGCTGAAGCTCTTAAAGCTTCTTGGCGTGTGTAAATGATTGTTCTCTTCAGGTGATGCCTGGAATCCATTCGACTTTTCTTGAAGAACACAGCTGATTTTAAATGTCATCCACTGTACCCCTCCATGGCTAACCTTGGGCTTCCCTTGTGGCTCAGACTGTAAGGAGTTTGCCTGCAATGCAGGAGACCTAGGTTCGATCCCTGGGTCAGGAAGATCCTCTGGAGAAGGGTCTGTCAACCCACTCCAGTCTTTCTGTCTGGAGAATTCCACGGACAGAGGAGCCAGACTAGTGGGCTACAGTCCGTGGGGTCACAAAGAGTCAGACACGACCGAGCAACTAACACTTTTGCTTCCTTTCACTTTCATGGCTAACCTGCAGTAGATTTCAGAACAAAGGTTTGTTTGTCATTGTGAGGTTTTTCTGGAGGGAGATAGGATTGTGTGACAAGCTGGAGGAAGGGCCTGTGTTCAAAATCATCCCTGATCTTTTAACTGCTAAGCTGTGTGACCTGGGCCACTAAGCTAACCTCTGAGCCTCTGCTTCTCTATCTAGGAAATGGGTTGATGACACCCAGCTCCGAGTCAGCTTGGGCATTGGTGACGCGGCTGTGAAGCACCTGGTGTGTAGTCTCTACTCAACACATAACTTTGGGTTTTGCCTTTTAAAGAAAAGGTGCTTACAGTCTAGAGCGGAAGGGAGCACTTGTTGTTCAGTCACTAAGTCATGTCTGACTCTTTGCGACCTCATGGACTATACAGCATACCAGGCTTCCCTGTCCTTCCCTATCTCTCAGAATGTGCTCAAACTCATGTCCATCGAGTCGGTAATGCCATCCAACCATCTCATCCTCTGTCATCCCCTTCTCCTCCTGCCTTCCATCTTTCCCAGCATCAAGGTCTTTTCTAATGAGTCAGTTCTTCACATCAGGTGACCAAAATATTGCAGTTTGGCTTCAGCATCAGTCCTTCCAATGAATATTCAGGGTTGATTTCCTTTAGGATGGACTGGTTTGATCTTGCAGTCCAAGGGACTCTCAAGAGTCTTCTCCAGCACCACAGTTCAAAAGCATCAATTCTTTGGCACTCAGCCCTCTGTATCATCCAACTCTCACATCCGTACATGACTACTGCAACAACCATAGCTTTCACTATACGGATCTTTGTCAGCAAAATGATGTCTCTGCCATTTAATATGCTGTCTAGGTTTGTCACAGCTTTCCTTCCAAGAAGCAAGCATCTTTTAATTTCATGGCTGCAGTCACTATCTGCAGTGATTTTGGAACCCAAGAAAATAAAATCTGTCACTGCTTCCACTTTTTCCCCTTCTATTTGCCGTGAAGTGATGGGACTGGGTGTCATGATCTGTTTTTTTCGTGTTGAGTTTCAAGCCAGCTTTTTCACTCTCCTGACAAATTGTGGTCCACTGGAGAAGGAAACGGCAACCTACTCCAGCATTCTTGCCTGGAGAGCCCCGGGGATTGCATGAAAGGGAAGGGAAGACTCTGAACTTAAGAGCGAACACCCATGTGAGACCCTGTTGCCTGGGCCGCAGGTGTACTCACTCACTCTTGAGGAGCCTACGCGGCATGCGCAGTTAGCACTCTAGCTTTACAGGTGGGTGAAGGGAAGCGTAGTGCAGGGAGGCGACCTGCCTGGGGTCACGTTGCCCCTCAGAGTCAAGGGAGGCGACAGGAGCTCAGGCTGGGTTTGCAGGCTCAGAGAGAGGGCGCTCAGCTGGGGACGAGAAGCTGGGCTCCAGGACTCGGAGTCACGAGAGGGCTGACTGGGTTTGAACAGACACCGGGCGTGAAGCGATGCCTCTCGGGTGTCTGCCCCGGGGGCGGCCTGCTCTCCTCAGCCCACAGCAGCCCGTCTCAGGCTTCCAGAAGGACTCCAGCCCCTCTCCAGCAGGGGTGGAGGTACTGCAGGCTGGCCGGACTTTAGGGGCCGAGGAGATGCTGCTGGCGCTCAAAGCTTCCTCATCAGGCCGCTGTTGCTCCGTTGCTAAGTCCTGTCCAACTCTTTGCGACTCCATGGACTGTAACCCGCCAGGCTCCTCTGTCCACGGAATTCTCCCGGGAGGAACACTGGAGTAGGTTGCCATTTCCTCGTCCAGGGGCTCTTTCTCACCCAGGGATCGAACCTGCATCTCCTGCATTGGCAGGTGAGTTCTTTCCCACTGGGAAGCCCCCTTTTACCGGGTAGGGGGACCGTCGTTGTGGTTCGAACTGTGACACTCTGGAGTTCTTAACCATTCATCCCGGACAGGAGGTGTCAGCCAGGGCTGTCCCAGCAACCCGGGTCATGCGGTCAGACTGTCATGGAGCAGCCAGATGCCTGGCCCTTTGGGACACAGGTCACATGGAAGCAGCCCAGCGTGGCCCCCGACATCCCAGACGGGGCTCCAGGGGGTTTGGGGGGCAGGGCTCAGCTGAAGGCATCCTGACCAAACAGGATGTGGCCGGCAAGAGACCCTCTCAGAGCCCCATGTAAAGGGGAGTGGGGAGGGGGAGCCAGGGGGAGAGGAAAGCATCCCGTCTGTCTGGACACACCTGGACCACACACCTGCGGCCCCTGCTGGGTTCTGGGAACAGAAAAGCCCAAACTTCCCACCCAGAAGGGACTTTCTCGCTCACAAAAGGAAGACGCCACTGGAGTTGTTATTTGAGTAAAGCAGGCAAGAAAAGCCAGTGTGCGCTCCAGTCTCTAGAATTACCCTGGCCAAAAATAGCCTCCTAGGTGGTTTTCCTTCTTTTCGCCGAGCCAGCTGCCAAGAGGGTCTGTGGTGCGTCCCGTGTAACCACGTGCCCCAGAACTCTCAGGGGCCCTGCGGGAGTGGGGGGCCTGCGTCCGGACCCCTGCCCCTGCCGGAGGCCCTGCCCTTAGGAGGGGATTACAAGTCCCCTGGTCCCCGAGGGGAGAAGCAGATAGAGAGCAGGGTCCTAAGGAGGAGGGTGAAGATGGGCGAGTGGTGGGAGGGGGTGCTGCTGGACACACAGGTGGCTTGGGGAGGGGGTAAGGACAAGTGTCCTCTCTTCCTACTGGGACCCTGGCCAGGGATGTTGTGGACCCGACTGATGCATCGGTGAACAGCGGGGCTGGGACCCCCCTCACCCTGGGCCCCGCCTGGGGTCCCCGTGCCCGTCTGGGGCCCGCACTGTGGGGTGACTGACACATAAGCGCCGGGTGTCTCTCGGGAGCAGAATGTATCCACTGCACAGCAGCATCCCACGACTTTGCTTTGTCTCCTAGGAAATAATTAACCAGTGCTTGCATGATATCAGAAAATTGCTAATTATGGCAATGAGCGAACGCAGTGATCTGGGAACTTGCGGAGCTATCCTTAGCGATGACAGAAAAGGAAAATATCTGACTGTTTGGTGCTTCATCCAGGTTCTCTGGAGGAGGCGTGAGGCGAGGCCAGGCTTGGCGCCCCCGGGCGCAGGACTCCGCTGCGTCCTGGGCATGGAGTGGGTGTGCGGGGCTGGCCAGTCCAAGGAGCTGTGAGGGGCCCCTTGGAGGGCCGGAGCCTGGGCCCTGGCTGACCGCCCCGAGCTCACACACTTACACACACATTCATGTTCACATACCAGCCTCACACACTCTCATACACACACATTCACACAATTCAGTCACACATACACTCACAATCACAAACATACACCTGGTCTCACATATAATCTACACACACATGGCTCTCACTGCTCACACACTCATGTATACATGCAGCAGACACACAATCACATCACCTGGTCTCTCACACTCACTCACACACACGGCTCACTGCTCACACACTCATGTATACATGCAGCAGACACACAATCACATCACCTGGTCTCACACACTCACACACACACACGGCTCTCACTGCTCACACACTCATGTGTACATGCAGCAGACACACAATCACATCACCTGGTCTCACACACTCACACACACGGCTCTCACTGCTCACACACTCATGTGTACATGCAGCAGACACAATCACATCACCTGGTCTCACACACTCACACACACACGGCTCTCACTGCTCACACACTCATATATACATGCAGCAGACACACAATCACATCACCTGGTCTCACACACTCACACACACACGGCTCTCACTGCTCACACACTCATGTGTACATGCAGCAGACACAATCACATCACCTGGTCTCACACACTCACACACACACGGCTCTCACTGCTCACACACTCATATATACATGCAGCAGACACACAATCACATCACCTGGTCTCACACACTCACACACACACACGGCTTACTGCTCACACACTCATGTATACATGCAGCAGACACACAATCACGTCACCTGGTCTCACACACTCACACACACACGGCTCTCACTGCTCACACACTCATGTATACATGCAGCAGACACACAATCACATCACCTGGTCTCACACACACACGGCTCTCACTGCTCACACACTCATGTGTACATGCAGCAGACACACAATCACATCACCTGGTCTCACACATTCACACACACACGGCTCTCACTGCTCACACACTCATGTATACATGCAGCAGACACACAATCACATCACCTGGTCTCACACACACACGGCTCTCACTGCTCACACACTCATGTGTACATGCAGCAGACACACAATCACATCACCTGGTCTCACACACTCACACACACACGGCTCTCACTGCTCACACACTCATGTACACACACACAGCACACCACTAGCAATCACACGTATACACCTGGTCTCCCACACTCACAACCTACACACACACACACACACAGAGGTCTCACACGCTCACCGACACACATACACAGCACACACAAACACACTTTAAGCCCCGTTAGAGCTCTCTTCTCCTCAAGAAGGCAGGCACGTTAGTGTCTCAGGCTCAGATGCCCTGGCTTAGGTACGGAGCCCTCCTTGTTGCCTTGAGAGGTTCAAGTCCTCACCTTCCACGCTCTCTGGTCTTTGAGGGGAGGCTGGACCTCCAGGGGGCGAGAGGGAGAATGTTAACAATGCCTGGAATAAATTCTGCTAAGATACTGCAGCTTCAGTAAATGTTGGTATAAACAGTACCTGCAAATCACTGCAAAGAAGAAAATGTCACGCGAATGCATGTCTTATCTGGTGGATAATGTGTGATGTGGAGGGGGCGCTGTGTGGTGTGGAGCCCCAGGAAGTGGTGAGGAACCACCTGCCTCACCAGCTGGTGGGTGAGCTCCTGCCATTAGCTGACCAACTGCCGTAGAGTCAGTGTTTGCAGAGGGCCCTCTCTGCGTTCTCTGCCCCCACACTCTGCTCAGCCATCAGGATACCTGAGATGCCCAGGAGCCTCCTAACCTGGGCTTGGTGACTGTTCATCTCTGAGCTGCAGCCCCCCTATCAGTGGCCACACTCTGCCTGGAAAACTAGGCTTCTTCTCACTCTAGATTCACCCCTAAGATCAGCCCTGTCCCAAGGCTCTGAATCCTCCCAGTATTCCAGGGTCAACCCTGGAGGGCAGCCTCCTAAAACTTAAAGAAACTCCCTTTCTTTTTTTAATTTATTGAAGTACAATTGATGTACAGAAACATTATATAAGTTGCAGGTATACAATATAAAGATTTACAATTTTTAAAGGTTATACTCTATGGAGTATAAAATATTGGCTATATTCCCTGTGTTGTATGATCTATCCTTATAGCTCATTTTATACCCAATAATTTGCACCCCTATCCTCTATTCCTATATTGCCCCTCCCCTCTCCTCCTGGTAACCTGTAGTTTGTTTTCTATTTCTGTGAGTCTGCTGCTGCTTTGTTATATTTGCTAGTTTGTTGTACTTTTTAGATTCCACTTATAAGTGATATTATACAGTGTTTGTCTTTCTCCACCTGACTTTTGTTTTACTTAGCATAATGTCCTCCAAGTCCATCCATATTGCTACAAATAACAACGTTTTGTCCTTTTTTATGGCTGAGTAGTGTTACATTGTGTGTGTATAATGCTTAGTCTCTTCAGCTGTGTCTGATTCTGTGCCACTCTGCAGACTGCAACCCTTCAGGTTCCTCAGTCCATGGGATTCACTGGAATAGGTTGCCATGCCCTCCTCCAGCAGATCTTCCCGCCCCAGGATCGAACCTGGGTCTGCTGTGTTGCAGGCAGATTCTTTACTGCTGAGCCACCAGGGAAGCCTATATATATATATATGTATATTTACATATATGTGTGTGTAAAATATACATGTAATACACATATATATGTATTATACATGTGTGTGTGTATACATGTGTGTGTGTATCTGCCACATCTTCTTTACTTATTCATTTGTTGGTGGACACTTAGGTTGCTTCCATATCTTGGCAATTGTATACAGTGCTGCTATGAACACTGGGGTGCATATATTTTTTCAAGTCAGTGTTTTCCTTTTTTCCAGGTATACACCTGGAAGTGGAGTTGTGGGTCATGTGGTAATTCTACTTTTAGTTTCTTGGACTGTTTCCATTGCGGCTGTACCAATTTCCATTCACACCAACGATGTACGAGGGTTCCCCTTTCTCCACATCCCCACCAATATTTGTTATTTGTGGTCCTTTTGATGATGGCCATTCTGACCAGTATGAAGGCCTGTCCTTCAAAGAGCTCAAGGAGGGGCATGATCAGAAAAAGCTGAGGCGGGAGTGAGGGAGCCACATGAAGGTACACCCTAAATTAGTTTCAACCCCCTGGAAATTCTTCCGTGTCCCTTCCTGTGATCAGCTGAAAACCTGATACCAATTCTGTTCATTTCTGGTCCTGAAAACCAACGCAGATAGTGTGCAAGTGCCTGGGAACAGTAGCGGATGAGGCATGGCCGTGCCTTCAAGGAATTTACAGTCTATGGGAAGGTGGATGTTAAACAAAGGCGGAAACGTGAACAACCTCTGTGTGTGTGTTTCAGAGCACCATAGGAACATGTACAAAAGACAGGAATTCAGCTAGTCTTTGTGTGCGTGCTTGCTAAGTCGCTTCGGCTGTGTGGTATCATCTGCATATCTGAGGTTGTTGATATTTCTCCCAACAATCTCCTTAAAAGAATCAAGGGAAGCAATAGCACTTGGGTTAAGAAGTGTGGGTTTTCCACTTTTCTGTGTTGACTCAGTTCATAAAAATAAGCAACTCTGCCTTGAGTTGTAAGAGTCTGTAAGGTTGGAATGCATTTGGTGGGACTAAATGGGAAGGAAAAACAGAATCCAAAAATTCCAGAGGAAGCTCTAAGAGGTCTGGGGTTGCCGGCCTTTCCCTGAGTCTGGATTGTGTTAAAGGGCCCCGGCTGTGCCTGAGCCTGTCCTGGGGGTGGGGGTGGAGGTTGGGGGGCGATGGTGAGGTTGAAGCCCCTGGTCTCCCCAGAGAGCTTGATAAGTGAACCTGAGCCCCTCTGCGTACTGAGCCCCTTCAGCCTCCAGGTGGCGCTCTAAAGCCAACGTCCTGCTTCTACCTTGGAAAGAGCCAGGTGACCCCACCCCCAGGCAACTAGGAAACTCCAAGGTCGAGCTTTCTAGAAGTGCAGGGGGCGGGGGAAGGGGGCGGTGAAGAGGGGTAAGAAAGCACTCTGCCATCTGCAGGCTGCGTCCCCAACGGGATTTTTATCTTACTCACGTAAAACAATTCACAACTTACATACTTTCTAGCCGGCCGAACTAGACCATTTTAAGGGGGTCAGTTCTGTCCATCTCCGCTTTCCTCTCCCCTACCCTCCCTTGTTCTAGTACCTGCATGAGGCTGTCTACAGAGCCAGAGAGGAATGACTGGCTGCCTGAAGCTCCGTCCTCCCCTGCCCGCGCCCCGCCTTTTATCCCGCCTCACGTTGTTTTCATCAGCTCGCTTCACGTGGTGCCCAGGGACCCACATGCCCCGGGAGGGCTGCCTCCATCTCCTTGTAGCTCACAGGATCTCGGGCAGGAAGTCCTGAGATGCAGTCCGCACTGTGGCGGGCAGGGAAGGTGATTTGAGCACAGTGGGAGAGGACAGGTCCGCCCCTGCTCACTGGGGGATCCCTCCTAACTCAGACCCTGGTCAGGAAGACACTGTTCCCTCCAAAGAGGCGGAGGATGAACCTGGAGCCTTGGCCACAGTTCAGGTGGGGAGCGAGGGATCAGAGACCATGAGAGCCAGGGGCCCAGGCTGTGCAGGCTGTCCGGTCGCCAGGACTGGGTGCTCCACATGGAGGGAGGCACTTAGCAGAGTCTTAGGGGGAACCAAGTCTTCTCTGCAGTCCCTCCCATAAAACTGCTGAGGCTCTCTCTGAACCTGGTGGCAGAAATGATGTCCCAGCACAAACTTTGCAGGATAAGCAAAATCCAGAGAGGAGAAAATGTTGAAGCCAAGGGATCTGGCTCAGCTTAGAGCAGAGACCAGCTCTTCTCCACGTGCCATTAAAAACGTTCTTACTTTTGGCAGCGCAGACTGTTGAAACTTTATGTCAGAATCTGTTTATATTACCTGGAGACCGTTTTATGTGTCTATACTCAAGTTAAGTATATGAGAAATTGCCTTATGTCTTATCCTAGAACAAGAACCGGCTCTTCCCTTGTCTTTGTGCAATCCTGTGTTCTGGAAGCTCTTCTGGGGCTTGTCACAAGTAGGTTCCTGGTTTTGGTGCCCAGAGCAATGAAACGAGCCACAGTCACACTTAAGGGACTTCTCGGTTGGCTCAGTGGTAGAGAATCCACCTTCCCATGCAGGAGACTCAGGTTCAGTCCCTGGGTCGGGAAGATCCCCTGGAGAAGGGAATGGTGACCCACTCCAGTAGTCTTGCCTGGGAAATCCCATGGATGGAGGACCCTGGCGGGCTTAGTCCATGGGGTCGAAAAAGATCTGGACATGCCTGAGAGACTGAGCGTGCACGCCTGCTGACGTGCTGAGAAGCTGCCTTCCTGCCTGGTTCTCAGCTAGTCCATGTGTGGCTCGGGGCACGAAGCAGTCTCTTCCTGGTTTCCCAGCAGGATACATCCTGAGACAAGGTCTGATATGACTGGTTTATTTTGGGCCAAATAAATAAACTGGGTGGTCCCAGAAAGCAGGCTTGAGGGAGCAGGAAGCGGAGAGATGTGTGATCCAGCTGGGCGCTGCAAAGGGTCACTTGATGTTGCTCCTTGGGCTCTGAAGAACCTTCTGGAATAAGATTCAGAACCTGAGCATTGAAGAGGGGAGCATGGCCTCTCCTCCCATCCTCACAGGCATTAACTCTGCACTTTCAGGTGATGTGCGGGTGAGACATTTTCCACAGGCATCCTCAGCATCAGAGAGAAGACCCAAAGTGGGTGTGGTGAGGCAAGAAGCCGGCTGTTCACACCTGTATGAAGCTGGTCCCCAGGACAGAGGCTGGAACAAGAGGTGAGGCAGATGGGAGCTGAAGTGATTCACCAAAGGTGACCCCCGCCCAGGTGCAGGGTGAACGGTTGGTACTCAGATCACACTTCTCCATCAAGAACACACTGCACGAAAACGAGGTTAGATTACCCCGTGGGCCAGTCCACGGGCAACTCGGGCTGCATCTGGAGGCACTGCTCAGGGAAATATAGCCATGCCATCAAGGCTCTCTCTGCAGAAGACAACATACAAACAAATCGCATTGCAGGAAATCATGTTTGTGAAGTTCATCTTGAATGCTAGTGCTTGAGGAAAGCAGGTTTCCTTGGAGAAATAGAATGAGTAGTTAGGGGCTCCTGGAGAGGAGCCAGCACTTCTGGGGGTGTCATTGCATCTGCCTCCATGGCAAAGGTGGACACGTCTCTTCTGGGTGGACCCAGATCCCCACCACCACTTGTGCACCATCCACCCCTGATTCTGGTTCACGTTTGGCTCCCTAATGGAAAGAGGTTAGGAGGTGGGTAGAGTGTTTCCTGAAGAAACTCCGATGAATTTCAAGAGAATGAGGAAGAGGAAGAGATTAGAGAGAATATGGGTGTGTGTGGGAGAGAGGGTCTCTAAGTGGAATTGACTCATTCTCTGTATGTAAATGTTTACTGCAGTGGTCCCCAACCTTTTTGGCATCAGGGACCGGTTTTGTGGAAGACAATTTTTCCTTAAACCAAAAAGTGATGGTTTTGGCATGTGTCAAGGGCATTTCATTTCTTGTGCATTTCATTTCTGTTATTATTACATCAGCTCCACCTCAGATCATCAGGCATTAGACCCTGGAGGTTGGGGACCCCTGATTTACTGGATGCTGGAAGACAGAAGGACCACGGTGGGAGCTTGGGGAAGGCACATGCCTTATACTGATCATCTTCTCAGAAGGACACATGAGGAAGCCAGCTGCAGGTGCTGACCCTAGGGCTCGCATGGACCCAAGGGTCTGGGTGGCTGCCTGGCAGGTGGGACCAGCACAGAGGAGCTTGGGGGATAGGTGCAGTGGTGGTGCATGCAGATGGAAACACGTGTTTCCTAGGGTGAAAGTGCAGGACACGGGGACCCCAGAGATAAGCATCCATTTAAAAAAAAAAAAGTTTTGCTGACATCTCACTGTAATGGAGAAGAAGCTTTGAGAGTCACCTGGTCCTGCAAGTCTAGCCCCACAATATTCTCACAGGTAAAGATTTATCTGAAATGCTCAGAGGAGGCTGTCATAGATTTTGATGCATATTTCATCGTCTCTGGCACACTGCTGATCTCACAAACAGATTTATGAAAACATAGTATTTGTTGTATCACATCCATGCGTGCGTGCTGTCACTTCAGTCATGTCCGACTCTTTGTGACCTCATGGACTGTAGCCTGCCGGTCTCCTCTGTCCGTGGGGATTCTCTAGGCAAGAATACTGGAGTGGATAGCCAGGGGATCTTCCCAACCCAGGGATTGAACCCAAGTCTCTTATGTCTGCTGCATTGGTGGGAAGGTTCTTTACCACTAGCGCCACCTGGGAAGGCTTTGTGCCACATCCATGTCTTAGTAAACGTGGTTACATTGCGAGGTAGAGGGAGGTCATGGCCACAGCCTCACTTCTGGGATGGAGCCAAATTCCTGAGATGCAGGGATGGGACCAGATGAGGTTGGCCTGGCCCCGTCAGTAACCACCCTCCTTGGTCTTTAACCTTGAGATCCCCCTTGTTGGAGAAGCCCCTGCCTGTTCTGACTCTGCAGGGAGAGAATAGCTCTCTCTCCTTTCTGCCTGGGCAGGCAGCAGAGCAAGCCGAGTATTAATAACATCGTTGGAGACGGGGGCCTCAATCTTATCTGGGCTCGAGAGGAGTCTGGCTCGTTATCCTGTCTGCCGCCCTCAACTTATCTGAGGAGCCACACAGCGCGGATTCATCCTTCAGCCCCAGCAACCCTTCCCTCCTTGGAAACCTGAGAGTCTTCGCTTCAAACACGGCCCTCCAGGCCAGGCATCCGATGGGCCTGGCTCCCCTCTGATCTCCCGGAGTCTGGGAGCCGGGGGTCCCGGCAGCTGGAGTAATTCTATGCCTGCAGTCTGGCTTCTTTTCTTTTCCTGGACAAGATTTATAAGGCAGGGTGTAGTCTTACCACAGTCATTCCCAGGAGAGGCCCTGAACTCCTGAGTCACCACAGCCCCTTTCAGCTCCTTGCAAGCTCATGTGAAGATGGGTTTTTAGGTAAAGTGGGGTTGATACTTAAGGCAAATCAAATTTGCGTGTGATTGAGAAACTGCCTTCCACAACTTGAAGCATGGTGCTATAGCCCTCTCGAGGGAGGGGAGTAGGGAGGCGGGAGCTATGTCTACCCCCCAGGCCGTGTGGAGAAGCAGGCATAGGCTTGGAGTCAGGAACAGAGCAGTTCGGCATCTGAGCTACCTCACTTTGCTGGCTGTGTGACTTGGGGCTAGTTACTTAAGCTCTCTGTGCACAGCTTCCTTAGCTGGAAAAGGAGGGTACTAACAGCCTTGCAGGGCTGTTGGGCGATAATGAATATGAAGCACTGTCTCGGGTGCAGAGAAAGAGGTCAATACAAGTTAGCTATTATTATGAGGTCATTTTGTTAATCCACATAAGCCGTGGACAGAGGAGTCTGGTGGGCTGCAGTCCATAGGGTCACAAAGAGTCAGAGACCACCTAAGTGACTAAAGCATGTACACACACACACAAGCCGCAGAGCCAATAGCTTAGCTGCTGTGGTTTGATAAAGGTCATGATTGACAAGTGGACAGTGTCCTATGTGGAGAATCCACAACCCAGGGAGTGAGTGAAGGGACCAAGAATCAGACCCCAGGCTGTGATCCATCCCCGCCTGATGCTACAGCTAGTGGTCCAGGTACTTGCTGGCTAAGGATGTTGAGGATGGAGCGGGTGCTAAGTGACATGAAATAATAAATTACACAAAGCATGTATAATTGTGTACAAAGCATGACCCCTGCATTTGAGGGGCTGGAGACATATCCACATGGGGGCCACAAATGCCGTGGGTGCAGGCATCTCCCCCTTCCACTGTGGAGGTGACAACGTGCTCCATCTGCAGTGAATGCCCTTTTATTTACCTGGCGATGTCAGTTCCAGACAGCCAGGCCTGGCTGCTGATCTGAATAGTAATCAGCTTCTCATGTCTCCCTGTCTTTGCGAGAACCCAAGATCCTAACAGCCTCCTCGGGTGGGGCTTCGGCCTTGCCGAGTGAGCGTCTGCACAAATGCACAGCATCAGGTGTCCTCGTAGGCGGCAGCCAGGGATGAAAAGGGTTTTTCAACTTGGTTGACAGTTTCATGTAAAAAGCAAAACAGAGTAAACACTTGTTTTTGTTGGCCGTGGTGGAGAGACATTTGTACTTTTGAACAATTACTCAAAATGACTTTCTATTGGAACCTCCATTTTATTTTGTTTGTTTTTAAAGTCTAAATGCTCCTAGTCTCTTGATTTGTTGTTCAGTACCCCAAGAAATCGTGACCACAGTCCTACACCCCACTCCTACACACAAAGGGGGTTGTGTGGGAGGAGGCCCTCTGTACACCATCACCCAGAGAAAGGACATGGGCTGTTATAAGAGTGGTTTTTATTTGAATGCCCTTGAAATAGGATCCAACCATTCTTTCATTTGGTATTTATTTGCTCTGTGCACAGTCGGATGAATCGAGACCCTGTCGTTGGGGGCTTCCACTCAAGGCAGGATCCTGGAAACTTTAGCCCAAGTACTGTTTAGGCCCTTCCTGCTGTCCAGCTCTCCCTGTTTCCTCTGCACCCCTGCCCTGACTAGGTTGTGCTGGGGGTGCAAGGCAGGAGAGACGGTGCAGTGCCCAGCAAGCAGCTGGTCTTGGGGAGGAGCCCCCGCCCCCAGCTCGGAAGCTTAGCCTCCCTGTGGCTGTCCAGCCTGCACCATGCCTGTCACCAACCCCTGGGAGGATGCGGAAAAATTACTGCAGGGACTGCTAGGGAGGTTTCCACTCCCACAACTAAATTTATTCCATCGGAGTTTTTTCTTTGCTTAAGCCTAATTGGTGCAGTCATTATGTCAGAGTGAATGTTATTATTTTAGTCAAAAGCAATAAACTAGAAATGACATTGTGTATCACCCTCTCCTCCCTGTCCTAGGCCAGGATCCTTCCTTAGGAAGGAGTCCACGAGACCTGATTATGTCCTGCTGCTGCCAGCACAGACCTTCCAGGGCCCTCAGAGAACAAACAGAAAACTGGCCTGTGGGGTCTGCCAAAAATAATTTTAAACAAGGTGGTGAATAGACATGAGTATAGACTACATTAATGTAGAGAGAAAAAATACTTCTATACTACTTTCCTCCTGGGCTTGAAGATGTGAGTTCCATCCCTGGGTCAGGAAGACCCCCTACAGAAGGAAATGGCAGCCCACTGCAGGATTCCTGCTTGGGAAATCCCAGGCAGAGAGGAGCCTGGTGGGCCACAGTCCATGGGATCACAAGAGAGTCAGACATGCCTGAGCGACTAAATAGCAACAGCAGCTTTCCTTCTAGGATGGGCTGTTTTACCCTGGAGGGCTCCTCATCATCGTATAGGATGCTGGGCACAGTAGCCGGGGAGGGGAGTGTTTGCTGAATGAATGAATGAACTGTGCACTGTCCATGCAGTGTGATGCTGTGCCGTGCTAGTGGTGCCTGAGGCAGATTGAACCCCGGCTCCACTTCTGGTGAGCTCATGTCCTGACTGTCTGTGAGTGTGCTGTGACAGTTACCAGTTATGAGGAAGAAAACAATCCCAAATGGAATTCATGTTTATGTCTTCATCCAGCAAAATGCATATCAGATGACAGAAAAATCAGAAATGTCTGTAGATAAAATTACAGCGCAAGGCTCTACAAAGTCATCAAGGTAAATCCTATTTTGTGAAATTGCCACAAAATCATGAATGTTTTCATGGCCCTAATTCAGAAAACGTCTCTCAAACAAAGAACATCTTGGTTTGATTCCATTTGTTTTGGAGCCCATATTGTATGGATGTTTTTCTTCTGTGTGTTATAAACATGTAAGGATAGTAAGTGAAAACCTAGATGCTTTTTCACATGCATAGATTTCCAGTCGACAATTATATGGAGGACTAAAACACAGTTAAGTGGGTTAAATGGAATCAACATGCACTTAATCTAATTCTCATCGAATATTTAGGACTTTATGCTTAGGGTATCAGCTCTCTGGTTTTTTGTGTGTGTTTACAATATGTCAGTTAAGAACACAAATATCCCTTGCAGGTGGCACTGCCCTTGATAAGTAGATGGTTCTTGGACAGTTTCCTGAGACGTGAGGAAGTCTCACGGAAAGCCCGTGATCCTATTTTAGGCTATGTGTGTGCTCAGTCGTGTCTGACTCTCTGTGACCCCATGGACTGTAGCCCACCAGGCTCCTCTGTCCATGGGATTCTCCAGGCAAGAATACTGGAGTGGGTTCCCATTTCCTTCTCTAGGGAATCTTTCCAACCCAGGAATCGAACCTGTCTCTTGCATGTCCTGCGTTGGCAGGCAGGTTCTTTTCTAGCTGCACACTGGGGAAGCCCTAGTTTAGTCTGAAAGCATGTAATTCCAGCTTTGCTGTATTTTAATGTGTAGCCTTACCCTGGGAACTGTTGTAGACAGGCTGGGTTTCTTTTAGCAGGATGTTGAAAATGAGCTGTTGTATTTGTTTTCAAAGGCAACCAGCACAAAGTCCAGAATCTGGTGTCTTAAACTACAGAGATGTGTTTTTTCCTGGTCTGAAGTCTTCCCAAGCCTGTCCCCGTGGGTGACTAAAACATCCTTAGAGACTTCTTTCATTGCATCTTGGAGATTCTTGGTTTTCAGGAATCTCACCTGATTGCAGTCAAGCCCAGGAGAGATTTCAGTCATGCTCAGCCTTCAGCTAACTCTCTAGCACCGTGGCCCTCCACCTGTGCACTGCAAACCGTTACTGCCAGGCTCTGGTCAGTGTGTGCATGCGTGCTCGGCTGTGTCTGACTCTCTGTGACCCCGTGGACTGTAGCCCACCAGGCTTCTCCGTCCATGGGATTCTCCAGGCAAGAATACCGCAGTGGGTTGCCATTTCCTCCTCCAGGGGATCTTTCTGACCCAGGGATCGAACCTGAGGCTTCTGCATCTCCTGCGCTGGCAGGCAGATTCTTTACCACTGATACCACCTGGGGAATCTAGGCTGGCCCAAGGGGCCCACAAAATGCATTGTAATGGCTCCAGTATTCTTGGTGGCTTTTTCTTTCTCCCTGGTCCAACCCTGGCTGGCAGTAAAGGCATAAACCCTACAAGACCGTCCCAAGCTCACTTGATGGCTTGTCTTTGCCACAAGAGCTGCTCTCAGGGTGAGAATCAGCCTGGAACTGTCCCCCACCCGCCTCCCCGCCTCTTTATGCCTTGGGCTCCTGAGCTGCTGCTGAGTTCTGCATGTGCAGCAGGGACCTCACAGCTTCCGGAGCAGTGGGGAGGTTGTGGGTAGGAAGGGGAAGTGGGGGTGGCCAGTGCTACGTGCACCTGGGCTGGATCAATGGCCACGTTGTGGAGCAGGCTCCCTTGGGGCAGCCGGAAGGCAGGCTCTGGGACTGGGGGTCCGTCATTGCCTCTTGAGGTCCTGGTTGGTTTTGCACATGTTTGTGAGTGTGATTTGCACCTCCAGTAACTCATCTGCAATGGCCCTCCCTCCTGACAGTCCCCATCATCACTCGTATTTTCTTCTTCCTAATGCATTTCTCTCTGTCTGTCTCTGTTTTTCTGATTTTCTTCAGTTGAGTAGCTTGGGGAAGCGGAGGCTTCGGATGAAAGAGAGAAAGTATTGGAGTGGGAGGGTCCACTGAGGTTATTCTGGAAGGGTCTGTGTTTAGCTAGATCAGTGGTGGTCAGCCAGCTCACACTGCCCTGGTGCTAGCACATGTGCCATGGCCAGCAGAAATTCTCACCTGCACTTCCGTACCCGCCCACCGAGCTCTTCTTAATCAGACCTTAAAAAGGACTTCTCGCCCAACTGAGGCTTCAAGAGACTTAAAAACTGCTCACCCAAAACCCACAACCAACCGCACTGTTTTTTAAAAATTTATTTTTAATTGAAGGATAGTTGCTTTACAATATTGCTTTGGTTTCTGCCATACATCAACATGAATCAGCCATAGGTATACATATGTCCCCTCCTTGAACCTCCCTCCCACCTCCCACCCCATTTCTCCCTCTAGGTTGTCACAGAGTCCCCGTCGGAGATCCCTGAGTCATACTGGAAATTCCCATTGGCTATCTACTTTACATGTGGTAGTGTATATGCTTCCAACTGCACTTTTTAAAGTTTTATTTGCTTTTGGCCGCACTGGGTCTTTGCTGCTAGCCCAGGCTTTCTCCAGTGTGGCTGACAGAGGTACTCTTTGTCAGGCTGTGCTGACTTCTCCCTGCAGTGGCTTCTCTTGTGGAGCATGGACTCTAGAGGTCGGGCTTCAGTAGTTGTGGCACACAGGCTTATTTGCCTCATGCCATTTGGGATCCTCCCAGACCAGGGATAGAACCTGTGTCCCCTGCATTGGCAGGCGGATTCTTAACCACTGGACCACCAGGGAAGTCTCCCAGTTGCAATCTTTGATGTGATGTGGAATCTACATGAACCTGTGACGTGGCTTTGGATGTACCTCCCCTTGTTTATTCACACTGGGAATCCGTGTCCTCTGTGAAGTATCACTTCATATGTTCATGTGTTTAAGAACATCATGAGTAACTCCTGCTAATATTCACTGGCTTGAGATGTGTTTCAGAACTGTACTGCAACACAGTCCTATTTTTTTTCTTTTCTTCAAAAAATTTATTGACATGTAGTTGATTTACAATGTTGTGTTAATTTCTGCTGTACCACAAAGTGACTCAATTGAACATATATATATTCTTTTTCATATTCTTTTGCATTATGGTTTATCACAGAATATTGAATAGAGTTACGTGTGCTATATGGTAGGACCTTGTTGTTTTTCTTTTTTGCTGATTAAATGATTCCAGGTTACTTAAAATTCCAAATTTTCCAGGAATATGCATTATTTCCCTTCTAGAGACAGGCTGCTAAAAATTGGTAATTAATTCTCTACCTTCTTTTTTTTTCACACTGATATTAACTCTATTACTGTTGCCATTGATTATTTTGGATGTGGACTCATATGAGCCAAGCTGGTCTGAGCTTGCATTTTTCACTTTCCACATCAGTATAAAGAGGTCTAATTCACTCTTAAGACATGTACAGTATTCTACTGTGTGAAGGTGCCAACATTTATTTAATCTTCTTTAGAGTTCGCTTGGGTTACTTGTATGTTTTTAATACTTTTAAGTTTTTAAGCAAAGCCACAAGGAACATTCCTGAGTCTCAGAGCACTTATAGAATGGTTTCAGAGGTTTAAATAGAAATACCAGGTCAAGAGGTATGACCTTGAAACATTTCAATAGATATTACAAGTCAAAAATGTGTACTGTGACTTCCCTGGTGTTCCAGTGGCCAAGACTCTGTGCTTCCAAAGCAGGGAGCCTGGGTTCAACCCCTGGTCAGAAAACTAGATTCCGCATGCTACAACTAAGAGTTTGCATGCCACAACTAAAGATCCTGCATGCCATGACCAAGACCCAGTGCAGTCAAATAAATAAATACATCTATTTTAAAAAGTGTATATGTTTTTAAAAGCTTGCTTTTTGGAAGAAAAGCTATGGGAAACTTAGACAGCATATTAAAAAGCAGAGACATTACTTTTCCAATGAAGGTCTGTCTAGTCAAAACTATGGTTTTTCCAGTGGTCATGTATGGATGTGAGAGTTGGAGCATAAAGAAGGCTGAGCACCAAAGAATTGATGCTTTTGAGCTGTGGTGTTGGAGAAGACTCTTGAGAGTCCCTTGGACTGCAAAAGAGATCAAACCAGTCAATTCTAAAGGAAATCAATACTGAATATTCATTGGAAGGACCAATGATGAGGCTGAAGCTCCAATACTTTGGCCACCTGATACAAAGAGCCAACTCATTGGAAAAGACCCTGATGTGCTGGGAAAGATTGAAGGCAGGAGGAGAAGGGGACAGCAGAAGATGAGATGGGTGGATGGCGTCACTGACTCAATGGACATGAGCTTGAGCAAGCTCTGGGAGATGGTGAAGGACAGGGAAAGCCTGGCGTGCTGCAGTCCATGGGGTCACAAAGAGTCGAACACAACTGAGTGACTGAACAAAAACAACAAAAAGCGTACTGATTTATACTCTCGTCAGCCATGGACCCCAGCGTCCATTTATTTCCTACGCCCTCACCAATGCTGATTCTAATGGCCCATTTTTGGCTTCAGCAACTGGCCGCTGGAACACTAGGTCACTGCAGTTTAGTGCACGTGGCTTGATTATCTCCTGAAAAAAGTAGTGCCAGTGGTTTCCCAGGCTTGGGCTGTTTCCTCCTCCTGGCCAATCTGCTCCTTGGCTCTTTCCTCACCCCTTCACATTTGTGTAATTGGGAAATGCCCGTGGATTTTAGTGGCAGCCTCAGCAGAGCCTACAAAGCAGCTGCAAATTCATGCCCTAAGTTCGGAGCAGAGATTGTGACTTTTAGATCAGAGGTATCAGCACACGGGCTGCCCAGGTGGCACTGGTGGTAAAGAGCCTGCCTGCCAATGCGGGAGATACGAGAGACGCAGGTTCAATCCCCGGGTCGGGAAGATCCGCGGGAGGAGGGCACAGCAACCCACTCCAGTGTTCTTGCCTGGAAAATCCCATGGACAGAGGAGCCTGGGTCCACAGGGTCGCACAGAGTCGGACGTGACCGAAGCGACCGAGCATGCAGCACTCACTCACCAGCACAGGCTTCTGTTAGCCCAGCCAGGAGTTGGCATGCTGTCATAAGATCCCATCACCGAGATACTTTCCTGCGGCCTTGATGGAACAGAATGATCGCAAAGGGGCTGCCAGCATCCGAGGGTGGTTGTGTTTCATAGGAAGGTGGCTCTTCTCCAGACAGTCAAGCAGCACTCTTTACCAGCTTTCAGAGTGTGACGTCCCACTGAAAGTCAACTTTCGGGAACAAAGGCGTGGCCATGGAGATTGTAGAATTCTTGAGGGCAAAGATCAGGTCTTATCCTCATTTGATACCCACCCAATTCCAAGTCTTACCCATGATGAGTGTGGATGAGTCTGGTGCTGTCCTGAATCTGAAGGGCTCCAGTGTGTACTGTCCAGATTCCCCAGGTGGTTTGACCTCTCTCCCACCCCCCCACCCACCGGCTTCAATTTAACCTTGCCTAATGAGGCCTGGAAAAGAGCCAGTTCTAGAACAAGCCAGAGACCTGACTTGTCCAGGTGGCCCTCAGACCACCCCCAAAGCCAGCCTGGACCTCTGCCCCCAAGTGAAACTTGTCATAAAGCAAGTGCTATGTTTCTCCTCTCAGACACATACTCCTGAAATTAACTTGTCACCACCCTCGCCAGGGTCCCTGCCTGATGGAAGGCAAAACTATGTCTACTCATGTACTTATATCTGATTTTTTTAAAAGAAGAAAAATGCTTCCATTTGTAGCACTGTGTATATTTCTTTATAATTTCTGAAGATTAGTGTTTGAGTACCATGTTGCTCTCATAGCACTTGGCCGAAACGTCATTAAGCCTGCTTTTGCTAAGCTTCACACTTTCAAGTGTGAATAACGTAACTCGTTCAACCCTACTTTTAAAAAAAGAGGAAACATGCAAAGCTCATTAGAGGTTTTCAGGCATTCTTTCAGGATTTAATTGCCAGATTTTATACCCCATTAGAGCCTTTCCAGCTCTCTTTAGGAGCCATTCCTAAAATCAAGACTTTATTAACACTTTTGAACACATTTGCTCTGTGACAGCATCTATGAGAGGAAAAATTCCTTCCTTTAAATTTTCCTACCTGCAGAAGAATATTGTGGACCATATAATATGAATGAAAACTTGGAGAAGGCTGTGATCGGTGAGGAGAGATTGTGTTGCAAAGGACTGAAAATTCATTGAGGAGTCAGAAAATGGAATGGTTAGACACTGGAATAACTCAGCCAGGGGAGGAAAGAGCCTGATGAGTGACTTAAAAAAAGAAAGCTAAGTTCTTTCTTTTATAAACCTTTCAAACTTTTAATAACTGGTGAGCATTTCCATGCAGTTCTGTGTACATTTAAAATTTCCCTTTGGAACTCCGTTTTTGGCCAATAGGTTTTTTAAATGAGGATTTGTCGATTTATTTATTTTTGACTGTGCCGGGTCTTTGTTGCTGTGTGCGGGCTTTCTCTAGTTACAGAGAGCGGGGCTCCTGTCTAGTGAGGAGCGCGGGCTTCTCACTGCGGTGGTTTCTCTCGGGGAGCGGAGGCTCTAGAGCGCAGGCTCAGTAGCTGTGGCGTCCGGGCTTAATTGCCCCCAGCACGTGGGATTGTCCCCCACCAGGGCTCAAACGGTGCCCCATGCCCTGCAAGGCAGGTTCTTGACCCTTGGACCACCAGGGAAGCCAGACTTTTTTTTAGAAGTATATTGTTTAATTTCCAAGTGTTTAGAGATTTCCCTGTGTTCTTTATCTTATTGAGGTCTAATCTAATTGATTCCATTATGACACAGAACAAGGTCTGCATTTTTTCAGTGCTTTTACATCTTTTGAGATTTGTCTTATGACCCAGAATGTGGTAGGTCTCCTTTCACATACAGGTGCTAGGTGGGTAGGTAGACGTCACATACAAATGATCATGCATAGCAGTTGTCTTTCTCTGATTTTTTTCACTTAGCATAATATCCTGTACTAGGTCCATCCATAGTGTTGCAAATGTCAGAATTCAACTCTTTTTCATGAGGGTATGTGTGTGTGTATATAATTTCTTTATCCATTCATCTGTTGATGGACACTTAGGTTGCTTCCATGTCTTGGCTATTGTAAAATAAATAGTGCTGCTACAAACATTGGGGCAAATGCATCTTTTCAAATTAGTGTTTTCATTTTTGTTGTATGTATATCAGGGGTGGAATTGCCAGCAGATCATATATAGTTTAATTCTTAGTCTTTTGAGGAACCTTATATTATTTTCCATTGTGGCTACACCGATTTCCACTCATATTGATGGTATACAAGGGTTCCCGTTTCTCCATATCCTCACCAACATTTGTTATTTGTAGACTTTTTGATGATAGCCATTCTGACAGGTGTGAGGTGATATCTCACTGTGGTTTTGATTTCCATTTCTCTGATGATTAGCAGCGTTGAACATCTTTTCACATGCCTGTTGGCCATCTGGATGTCATATTTGGAAAAAAGACTGTTCAGCTCTTCTGCCTGTTAAATTTTTTTTATATTGAGATATAAGCTATTTATATATTTTGGATATTAACCCCCTATTGATCACATCATGTACAAGTGTTTTCTCCCAATCAGTAGGTTGTTTTTTATTTTGTTGATGGTTTCCTCCCAAAAGCTTTTAAGTATATTTAGACTATTTATATTTAAACATTGATATGTTACAACTAAGTCTGTCATTTGTTTCTTTCCTCTGTCTCTCATTTGCCTGTTTCTTTTTCCTTGTCTCCCTATAGATGCTTCGCACAAATTTTAGAATACATTTTTCTTTGCTTTTCATGTTCTTGAGTGTATCCTTTTGAAAAGGCTTCTTAGTGATTACTCTGTTACCATAAACAATGTGACTTATGACAATCTACTATTACTAGCATTTTACCACTTCAAGTGGAGCTTGGAAATCTTACCTCCACTGAAGTGCCTTCATCTCCCCTACACTGACTTGAATGTCAGATAGTTATTTTTGTTTCCATGGTGAACTATGATTTATGAAACCTAGGAGTAAAAGGATAGCCTATTGTGTATATCCATAAGTGTTCTCTTTCCATTGTTATTTTCTTCCTTCCTGGTGTTCCAAAATTCTGTCTTTCATTATTCCTTTTCTCTGTGTAGAACTTGTTTTAGCCATTCATTAATGGTAGGTCTCCTAACTGCAAATTTTGTGTTTGCCGACTGACGATATTTTTATTTCCTCTTTATCCTGAAGGGTAGTTTTGCCAAATATAGAAATTGTGCATTAGCAGTCCTTTTCCTTCAGTTCTTAAAAAATATCCCACTGCCTTCTGGTACCCGTGGTTTCCAGGTGATGAGAAGCCTGCTCTCATCAATTTGTTATCTGTATCTTGGTGATGTGTTGTTTTCCTCTGGCAGCTTTCAAGATTTTGTTCTTTTTTTTTCATTTTCAGAAGTTTAATTGTGATGTGTCTTGGCATGGGTTTCTTTGGATTTATCATGTTTGGGATTGGCTCAGCTTCTTGAATTTGTAGGCTGATGTCCTTTACCACATTTGAGAAGTTTTCAGTTATTATCTCTTTGAATCCTCTTTCAGCCATAGTCTCTTTCTTTCTCCTCTGAAACTTTGATGTGGCAAATGTTGGATCTTCTATTATTGCCACACAGATCCTTGAAATTCTTTTTTTTTTGTTTTTGTTTTCTTTTGTTTTATTTCAGTTTCTTTTCTTTCTCCTATTCAGACTGTGTAAAATCTATTATTATTTTCTCAAGTTTACAAATTCGATCATCTCACATCTCCTCTCTACTATTGACCCTATCCAATACTTAAAAATTCCAGTTATTGGGTTTTTCAGTTCTTCAATTTCCCACTGGTTCTTATTTATTTATTTTGGCTGTGCTGAGTCTTAGTTGTAGCATGTGGGATCTAGTTCCATGAGCAGGGGTTGAACTTGGGCCCCTTGTATTAGGAGTGCAAAGTCTTACACACTAGACCACCAGATAAGTCCCCCATGGGTTCTTTTTTTTTCTTTCTTTTTTAATAACTTGCGTTTCTTGCTGAGATTTAAATTTCTTTCATTTGTGTCAACAGAATTGTAATTGATTGTTGAAACATTTCTATATGACTGCTTTACGACTCTTGTTAAATAATCCCATATGTCTGATTCCTCTTAGCATTGCCCTCAGTGGATTGTCTTTTTGCACTTGAGTTGTGGTTTTTCTGGTTCTTGGTATGACTTGTGATTTTTTTTTTTTTTTTTGTATCCTGGACATTTTAGTGGAGAAGAAAATGGCAACCCACTCCAGCATTCTTGCCTGGAGAATCCCATGGACAGAGGAGCCTGGCAGGCTACTGTTCATGGGGTCACAAGAGTTGAACACAACTTAGTGACTAAACTGCAACTGGACATTTTAACTATAATGTTAGGTGACTATCTTTTTAGGCTTAGCATCCAGACTAACTTCGTAAGCTAAGGTTGCAAAAACAATTAAATTTCACTGCCTTCCTGGTGCTATTTTGATTTGCTTGATTTATCTGGTGCTGAGGTTTCCGCTGGTTGTTCCTTGTGCTGCCACAGCGGGTGGAGGGAACTTCTCAGCTGGTGCCTGTAAATGAGGGAAGGGACACTGCAGGTCCTGGAAGTAAAGTGATTCCTGAGCAGGCTCCTCCCTGCCTTTGGGGGCAGAGAGCACTTCCTGGGATGGGTGCTTATTGTGGCAGGTTCCCTCTTGCTGATGCTGCCCTGCACCTGATGTCTCTGGGTTGGAGTCTTTATCAGGAGACAGAGATGCTTCCTTGGCTCAGAACGTCCTATGGAAGAGCCCCCTTGCCAGGACTTTCTGGCTCCCTGGTATCTCTAGATGGAGGAGGGTCTCAAGCCAGAAGGAAAGGAGAACACTTTCCCTTGCCTTGTTTTGTAGGCAGGGTTCCTGATCCATCCCTTCTGGTATTTGGGGGGCAGGATTCCTGCTCTATCCAGGGAAGGAGTGTTACCTTGGTCATTTTCTATTGCAGAATTGGGAGTTGCCAGATAAGAAGGCTGTGTCACATTCATCTCATGGGTCGGGGGTTGAAAGAAGAAAAACACAGCCATGTTGCCTTGTTCTTCCACTTTTCAGTCTCTCTGTTTTCCTCTTTCTATTTTTCAGAGCTCTCTTTAGTTGCCTCTTACATTAAAGCAAAAATATTTGGGGCCTAAGGCCAGACAAAGTGTTCTTGCAAAAGTCACATCTGAGAAAGGACTGTTAGTTAAAATATACAAGTAACTCTTAAAAGTCAATGATAGGAAAGCAAATAACCTGAATAAAAATTGGGCAAAGACCTGAACAGACATCTCACCAAAGAACATATACAGATAGCACAAATGCATATTAAGAGATACTCCCCATTATATGTCATTCAGGATTTGCAAATTAAAACAACAACGAGATACAACTATACACCTATTGAAGTGGCCAAAATCCAAATCACTGTCAACAGCAGATGCTGGTGAAAAGGTGGAATGACAGAATTTATTCAATGTTGGTGGGAACGCAAATAGTATGGCCAACATGGAAGACAGTTTAAAAAAACCAAACTTACTCTACATTCCAGCAGTTTTGCTCCTTGGGACTTATCCAAGTGAATTGGAAACTTATGTCCTTACAAAAATCAGCACATGGATGTTTATAGCAGATTTATTCATAATCACCCAAGCTTGGCAGCAATCAAGATATATTTCAATACGTGAATGGATAAATAAATTCTGATATAGCCAGACAATGCAACATTATTCAGTGCTAAAAAGAAATGAGCTATTAAGTCATAGAAAGACATGGAAGATCCTAATCGCATATTACTAAGTGAAAGAAGTCAATCTGAAAAGGCTACATGTATGATTCCAATTACATGACATACTGGAAAAGGTAAAACTGGAGACAGTAAAAGAGATCAGTGGTTGCCAGGGA
Organism: Cervus canadensis; assembly: GCF_019320065.1. Lineage (NCBI taxonomy): Eukaryota > Metazoa > Chordata > Mammalia > Artiodactyla > Cervidae > Cervus > Cervus canadensis. Next base: position 5,291,662 of record NC_057390.1, read on the forward strand.
TTAAGGAGAAGGGAATGATGAATAAGCGGAGCACAGAGAATTTTTAGGGCAGTGAAATTATTTTGTCTGAAACTACAGTGGTGGATACATGCCATTATACATTTGCCCAAACCCATAAAATGTACAACACTGCGAGTGAACCCTAAAATAAACCCTGAACTTTGGCTGATGATGCATTAGTGTGTATTCATGGGTTGTAATAATGTGCCACTCAGGTGGGGGGTATATGTAGAGCCTTGGTGGCTCAGACGGTAAAGAATCTGCCTGCAATGTAGGAGATGTGGGTTTGATCCCTGGGTTGGGAAGATCCCCTGGAGAAGGAAATAGCAACCCACTCCAGTATTCTTGCTTGGAGAATTCCAGGGACAGAGAAGCCTAGTGGGCTACAATCCATGGGGTCGCGAAGAGTTGGACATGACTGAGCGACCAACACTTTCACTTCCAGGTGGTGAGAGTTGATAGTAGGGAAGGGTGTGCATATATGAGTACATGTACTTTCTGTGAACCTGAAACTGCTTCAAAAAGCTACTCTTTTAAAAAAAACAAACAAACTCAATAGTAATACAACAACAACAGTTTAATCATAAAATGGGTAAAAAACACGAACAGACATTTCACCAAAAGGCAGATGAATAGCAAAAAAAAAAAAAAAAAAAACCCACGTGGAAAGATATTTAACATCATTGACTTTCAGGAAAATGCAAATGAAAGTGATCATAAACTGATCAGAATAGCTAAAGTTAGAACATAATGACACTACCCAATGCTGGTATGAATGTGGAGAAACTGGATCACTCACACATTGCTGGTGAGAGAATGTGAAATAGTCCAGCCATTCTGAACATAGTTTGACAGTTTCTTATAACACTGAATGGAATTATCATGTGTGCTCAGTCACTCAGTCATGTCTGACTCCTTGTGACCCCATGGACTGTAGCCCGCCAGGCTTCTCTGTCCATGGCATTCTCCAGGCAAGAATACTGAAGCGGGTTTCCATTTCCTCCTCCAGGAGATCTTCCCAACCCAGGGATCAAACTTGTGTTTCTTGCACCTCCTGCCTTGGCAGGCGGATTCTTTACCATTGTGCTCTTGGGCATTTATCCCAGAGAAATGAAAACTTAAGTTCATAGGAAAAAACTACATGGATGCTTGTAGAAGCTTTATTTGTAATAGCCAAGAACTGGAAACACTCTAAAAGCCTTCAATGATTAAAAATGTGGTGCACCTAGGCCATGGTATACTAGTCAGCAATAAATAGGAACCCGAATTGACACATGTAGCTACTTGGAAGAACCCCTTGGATGCGTCTAGAAGGAATTATGCTGAGTGAAAAAAAAAAAAAAAAAACAATCCCCAAAGCTTACACACTGTATAATTCCATTTATATGATTTTTGTTGACATGAAAAAATGTAGAAATGGAGAACAGATTAGTTGTTGCTAGAGGTTAGGAATAGACCAGGGTCAGAGGAAGGAAGTGGGTGTCTATAAAAGGTCAACAGAGGGGTCCTTGTAGTGAGGGAGCCGCTCTGTATCTTGACTGCCGTGTTGAAAGCATGAAACTGCACCTGTGATGAAATTGTGCACAATTCAACACACACCCACACATGAGTGCAAGTAAAACTGGGGTGATCTGAATAAGATTGGTGGATTGTATCAACCTCGTTTGATATCCTGGTTGTGGGATTGTACTATAGTATTGCAAAATATTATGGCTGGGGGACACTGGGTAAAGATGTGTCTCTGTGTTATTCTGCATCTACAGCTATTTCAAAAGTTTCAACTTAGAAAGGCATTCACTTTTTTTTTTTTGACACTAAAAGATAATTTATTGACTTGGCTGTTCTGGGTCTTTATTGCAGTGTGCAAACTCTTAGTTGCAGCATGTGGGATCTAGTTCCCTGACCAGGGATTGAATCTGGGCCCCGTTGTATTGGGAGCTCAGAGTCTTAGCTGCTGGACAACCAGGGAAGTCCCCATTCATTTCTTTGGATCAACTGTAGGCCAGCTCTGCATGTGCAGGAGCCCAGGTGTGCAACAGAGAACAGGGTTTAAAATTTATCTGGTGAATTCCACGCGGATGACTGGCAATTCTGCTGTCCTCCCCCTCTCCTCCTGGGTTCTGAGTAGCAAGTGATGAGACCACTAGATAAAGTCCCTCTTGGTCAGTTCTCCTTTTCCAAGTACAGCTGATTCCAACACTCCACACACCATGGTGATCAATGAGTCTTTTCCAAAAGAGAGAACTTGGAAGGGTTTTCCTAGAGGTATTATTTCCCTGTTATTGTTTGTTTTGATGAGAAAAACAGATGTAGTTAAAAAAGAAAATGAGTTTCTATTGGGATGGGCAGAAAGTTTGTATGGGTTTTTCTTTAATATCCTGTGGAAAAACCTGAATGAGCTTTCTGGCTAACTGATATATTAACATTCATTAATAGATGTGAAATGTTATGACTTACTAAAATGCTAACAATTCTTTATGGTTAAAACTTAAGCACAAAATTTCTATCATGATAAACCTGAATGATTATGTGTAGTACTAATGGAGGTTAGCAGTAGGGAAGGCAGAGTGAAATTTTTATCATTTATTTGTAACTAAAAAGAGCTCAGCCAAAGCATAACTGAAGAGAAGTTTAATTAACACTTTGGAAATACAAATAGAAAATGTCAAGTCAGTAATTCTACAAAGAAGTCAAATTTCTCCAGGTTCCTAAAGGCACTCTGTGGACATTCTACACTCTTTATCTAGATAACCTGGTGCTGATTTTTTTTTAATTAGTATCATGTTATGTTATAAACATTTCTCCAAGTCAATAAAACCATTAATGAGCATCATTTTAGTGGCTTTATAATGTTCAATGAGGTAGATACATCATTTTCTTAACCATGAGACATGTAGATTTTCTGATATATATATATATATGTGTGTGTGTGTGTGTGTGTGTGTAAGTAAATATGTGTACACACACACACCAACTGATGCTTCCCAGGTGGTCAGTGGTAAAGAATTCACATGCCAATGCAGAAGACTCAGGAGACACAGGTTCGATCCTTGGGTCGGGAAGATCCCCTGCAGGAGGAAATGGCAACCTACTCCAGTATTCTTGCCTGGGAAATCCCATGAATAGAGGAGCCTGGTGAGCTATAGTCCATGGGGTCACAAAGAGTCAGACATGACTTACTTAGTGACTGAGCATGCACACACGCCATAATATAAATATATATATAGAAAATACCATGGAAATATAAATATATCTCCATGGTATTTATTATGGTCTTATGTTATATTCCCAGCAGAATTACCAGATGAAAAAGAATGAACATCTTGATGTAATATGATGCATTTTTGTCCAAAAGTTTTTTCCAAAGGTGTATAAATTTACATCCCCTAGAATAGAGTTCGCCATTGGAAAGCCTTTCCAGAACCCAGTGATATACTTTTAAAGAGAAACATGTGCTAATTTAATAACAGGAAAATGGTATCCCATCATTGTTTTAAATTGCTTTTTCTTGGTTGTGAGGGGGAGTAATACTTTCCCCCTGTGTGTCTGTTAACAATTTGAAGCCCTTTTTGAAAATCGTTTGTGTCCTTGGAGTAATATCTATGAGCGATTCCATCGATTTTATTGACTACATAAAATTCCATTGAGAAGTGAAACTAATTGACTTAATCATTTTTCTGCTATTGGATGCATATTGTTTCTGAAATCTACTATTATAAATTAATTCTTTTATTACAGAGAAGATGCAAAAGTGTGCTCTATGTGTCACTGACTGTATAGCAGTGAACCAGTCAAAGGGGTTTGTTTTCCCCTGTAGGTAGAAGAACTTGCCAGGTGGCACTAGTGATAAAGGACCTGCCTACCAATGTGGGAGACATATGAGACGCAGGTTCGATCCCTGGGTTGGGAAGATCCCCTGGAGGAGGGAATGGCAACCCACTCCAGTATTGTTGCCCGGAGAATCCCCATGGACAGAGGAGCCTGGCAGGCTACAGTCCACTGGGTCAAAAAGAGTAGGACACAACTGAAGCAACTTAGCATGCACGCATGTAGGTAGAGGAGACAAGCTCTAAGCAATAAGTGTATTACATGCCAGCAGGGCTGAAGTGCTAGGAAGGGTGAGGGGAAGAGAGGGGTGGGTGTGTGGAGTCTTTGCTATTTGACAGAGAGTGTTCAGAGGTCTAACTGATAAAAGGCCAAGAAGAAGTAGGGAGCAAGCCAGGCAGATATCTGGCAGGAAGTGTTCTGGACAGAGTTTAGAGCAAATGCAAAGGCCCTGAGGCATGTATTAGAGAAAGGACAGGAGGCCAGTGTGGCTGGCATGCAGTGAGTTAGGAGGAAATGAGGGGATATGGGGTTGTAGAGATTGCTAGTAACCAGATGAAACTATGAGTGAGATGGAAAGACTTGGGCATGTAAGTGGAATGATAGGGATGATATTGGTTTACATATTTTTTAAAGGCCCCCTTGGAAGAAAAGCTGTGACAAACCTAGACAGCATATTAAAAAGCAGAGACATCACTTTGCTGACAAAGGTACATATAGTCAAAATTATGTTTTTTCCAGTAGTTATGTACAGACGTGAGAGTTGGACCTTAATGAAGGCTAAGTGCCAAAGAATTGATGCTTTCTAACTGTGGTGTTGGAGAAGACTCTTGAGAGTTCCTTGGACAGCAAAGAGATCAAACCAGTCAATTCTAAAGGAAATCAACACTGAATATTTTTTGGAATGACTGATGCTGAAGCTGAAGCTCCAATACTCTGGCCACCTGGTTCAAAAAGCCGACTCATTGGAAAAGACCCTGATGCTGGAAAAGATGGAGGACAGGAGGAGAAGGGGATGACAGAAGATGAGATGGTTGGATGGCATCATCGACTCAATAGAAGTGAGTCTGAACAAATTCCAAGAGATGGTGAAGGACAGGGAAGCCTGGTATGCTGCAGTCCATGGGGTTGCAAAGAGCTGGACATGACCGAGCAACTGAACAATAATAACAAAAGTTACTGTACAGAGATTAGATTGTAAAGGGGAGAAAAAGGAAACAGGGGGAGTCAGTTGGGCCACTGAAATATCCTGGTAAAGTTACGGTATAGATGGTAGGGAAAAAAAGGTTGGAATTTTAGACATAGTCTGAAGAATTGGGTGGTGCATGGGAGAAAAAGGAAGCCAAGGATGACTCAAAGGTCATTTGGTTTAAAGTACCACTCATTTAGAATGGAAAACCTCCTGTTTGCTCCAAGGTTCTGTTTGGATGTAGTGAACTTGAGGTGATGCTTAATTTGCATAAAGATGTCAAGTGGGCAGTTGGCTATGAATCTGCCTTTTCTGGGAGAGACCTGGGCTAGAGGTGTGAATTCCACGGTCCTGAGCAATTAGAAGCAGTGATACCTCATAGGGAGTGGATGTGGAGAGAGAGAAGCAGAGATCTGAGAGCCGAGCTCTGGGCACTCCAGGTTGGATTGATGAAGAGGAACTAGCCAAAGACTCTGAGAAGGTGCCTTGAGATAGGAGGGGAGAGGAGAGACGATGGTGACCTCGAAACCAAGTAAAGAAAGAGTTTCAAGGAAGACATGATGAGTAAGATGAGAACTGGGAACTGAGAGCTAGGATTGATGGGAAGACGTTAGCAGAGACCTTGGTTAGAGCATTCAGTGGAGTGGATAGAATGAAGCTCAGGGTGGGACTTCCCTGGCCCAGTGGTTAAGACTTCACCCTTCCAATGCAGGGGGTGCAACTTTGATCCCTGGTTGGAGAACTAAGATCCCACATACCTTGCAGCCAAAGAAACAAAAATAAAAGAAGCAATATTGTAACAAATTCCATAAAGACTTTAAAAATGGTCCACATTAAAAAAATAAAAAAGATTGATAATCAGGAGAGAACTGATCTATTTTTTATTTATTTTTAAAGTGATATCAACTTTTATTATAATTATGTATGTATTTTTTATACATGCTACTTGCTCATCCTGGCAGCAGATCTCCACCCCTGCTCACCAGAATCTCACGTTTACAGACAGGCTTTTGCGGGGCCAGTCGCCTACCGCCCTCAAAGGGTCTCACCGGCACCCTGCTCTCCCAGCTCAGGGAGCTGTGTCCGTGGCTCCCGCCGTGGGAAGGAGCGGCAGGTGTACACTGCAAGGCCAGGGGAGGGCGAGGAGCCTCCCGGCCCGCTGTCCAGTCCCGGGAACACCTGAGCGCACGCCCACTGGATCACCCCACCCTCCTTCAGCAAGCCGTCATGAGACGCTGAACGGTCTGCAGGACCCCGTCCATTTCCACCAGCTTTTGCTCTGTCTTCTGGCTTGTGACGCAGGCTGTCCTCTCCGCGATGGGAGCTGAGACAACTCTCCCAAAGAACATGCTTCTGTCAGATTCTCCACTCGGGTCCTCAAAGAGCTGCCAGACCGCGGAAGGGGCCATGGCCCCCAGACCGCAGTCGGAAGAACCTTCTCCCCGAGTGATTAGCTGCTGCTTTGTCACCGTCCCTCAGAGCTTGTGGACGTGAAAAACACCCTGAAGCGGCCCCTGCAGGAGACGTTCCGCCTCAGACCCTGCGGGTAGGCCCGGCGTGCGCGACACGCACTTCCGCTTCCGGCCACCAGCCCGCCTCACCCGCCTAGCACATAACGTGTGTGTTACATATACGTGTGTGCTCGTTATATCTGTGGTATAAAAACGTGCGTTTCTGGAAGCTGCCACAGCTACTGATGCTTGTGTCCCCCCGCCGCACCAAATGCATATGTTGAAATCCTAATTGCATAAAATATATGTATACTGCATATATACGTTTGTATATCTGAGGTAAAAAATTGTTGTTTCTAGCATCTACCATAACTACTGACAGTTGTATTCCCCCAGAAGTTGTATATTGAAATCCTAACAGCACGTAATATATATATTATGTATATCTGTGTGTCTATCTACAGGTACATATATATGGTTATATATCTGATTTTTTTTTTCTTACAACAATTATATTATCACTTTATTTTTTTTTTTTATTAGTTGGAGGCTAATTACTTCACAACATTTCAGTGGGTTTTGTCATACATTGATATGAATCAGCCATAGAGTTCTGTGATTTTTAAAAGTGTTTTTAGAATTTACTTGGGCTTCCCTGATAGCTCAGTTGGTAAAGAATCCGCCTGCAATGCAGGAGACCCTGGTTCGATTCCTGGATTAGAAAGATCCGCTGAAGAAGGGATAGGCTACCGGCTCCAGTATTCTTGGGCTTCCCTTGTGGCTCAGCTGGTAAAGAATCCGCCTGCAATGCGGGAGACCTGGGTTGGGAAGATCCCCTGGAGAAGGGAAATGCTACCGACTCCAGTATCCTGGCCTGGAGAATTCCGTGGACTGTATGGTGGCAAAGAGTTGGACATGACTGAGAGACTTTCACTACTATGCTTGTGAGCTTCCCAGGTGGTGTTCGTGGTAAATAACCTGCCTGCCAATGCAGGACACATAAAGGGACACAGGTTTGACCCCTGGGTCGGGAAGCTCCCCATGAGAAGGAAATGGCAACCCACTCCAGTATTCTTGCCTGAGGAATTCCAGGGACAGAGGAGCCTGGCAGGCTACAGTCCATGGGATTGCAAAGAGTCAGACACGACTGAATCGACTTAGCATGTGCATGCACTGATGCTTGTGTCCCCCCAAATTTCATATGTTGAAACCCTAACAGCACATAATAAATATATTATGTATGTGCAGTACTTAGTCGCTCAGTTGTGTCCGATATAAGTATATGTTTATATGCATATGTATTTTTATATATCTTTGGTAAAGGAAAAAAGTGAACTAATCTTTTTAAAGGGAGAGGTAATAATTCTCTGGGCATTGAATTTTATTTTTCTACTTGGGAAAAGAAGGAGAAAAAGTTTTCCCATAAGTTGTCTAATCAGCATGGTGGTCCTGGCTTCACACAGCCAGTTAAATGGATCCACAGGAAACTCTGTTACAGGGTCAACCAGGTCTTTAAGGACAACCGGTACCTGCTTGGGTGATGGGATGTTAAGCTGTGTAAAAGGTGTCCTTCCTCCACCCCGAGCCCTTCAGTGAACAAATAGAAAACTTCTACCTCACAGTCTTGCAGAGAGAAAGATAGTAACAGAACTGATGCATTAAATGTAAGGAAGATAGAGGTTTTAGGGGTAGGGGTGGAGATGAAATTTTAAAGAGTGGTCAAGAACAACCCCCCTTTGTTTTAAACTGAAGCCTAGTTGATTTACAGTGTTGTGTTTATTTTTGCTGTACAGCAAAGTGATTCAGTTATACATGGATATACATTCTTCTAACATTTTTTTTTCCATTGCGGTTTATCATAGGGTATTGAATAGAGTTCCTTGTGCTCTACAGTAGGACCTTGTTGTTTCTCCTTTCTAAATATAGCAGTTTGTGTCTGCTGACCCCAAACTTCCAATCCATCCCTCCCCTGTCCCACTCCCCCTTGGCAACCACGAGTAGGCAGAGTATCCTCACTTTGAATGTGATGTTTGGGTAAATACCTAGAGAAGGGAAAAGGGTGAACCTGTGACTCTCTAGGGGAAGATTGTTGCAGGCAGAAGGAAGAGAAGATACACAGGCATGTTTAAGGAGACCACAAAAACAGAAGCAGGTAGAGAGCCAGGGAGAGTACAGATATGAAAGCAGAGAGACAGGTGGGGAGCCACATCAGGGAGGGCCTCGTAGGTCACAGTAAAGACTGGCTCATCTTCTGAATGAGATTAAGAGCTATTGGACTAATCCTAGCAGAGAAGTGACATGTTCTGACTATGTTTTAACAAGGGCACTCTGCCCCTGGGGTGAGTGTAGACCCTGATGGGTGGGAAGAAGCAGGGAGAGCAGCAGGAGGTCCTGGAATCACCCAGAGAGGAGGAAACGGTGGCCTGGCTCTCAGTGGACGTCCCAATAGCCACTTACTGCTTTTGTGGGGGTCTCATCCTACTTTTGCAGACTCTGTGAAGGAAGAGACTTACGTAACTTAGGTACAAAGGGAGTCTAGTTAATGGGAGCAGTTTGACAAGTTCTCTTCTCAGGAGTAAATTTTAGAGAACAAGTGAAAAATAAGAGCCTCTGGGTTCCATGCAGGAAGGAAGCCAAAAAGTGTGGTCCAAGAATGACTGTGAGAACGTGGTTGGATTTCTTGAGTCTTACAAGTTCTCCACAGGTATTAGTTTTGCCCATAATTCCATTCCTATGTAATTATAGAAACAATGAAACATTGGTAACAACAAAAATGATAACAATGAAAGTGACTCTCAGATACACCTAGAAATGAAGTCTGGGAAACTCACTTCTTTGGAGCCGGGCTGAAATGGAAAAGCAATCACTAGAAACTGAGTCCATGGTGGCAACTCTGAAGGGCTCTGGTCCTCCGGGGTGGGGGGTGGTTGTTGACAATAACTCTTCAGAGGCCTTTGAGCTATCCAAGGGGAAGAGGAGAAAAGCATGTTGTTTCTTTTAAAATGCATTTCCTGGGAACTGACCACCTCTAAGAAGTCATGTAATATTAGCCAGCCTTCTCCAGCTTTAGCTTATGGGCATCTCAGTGAACACCTGCTGCATTTTGTGTTGGACTGCAAAAGGATGGGGATTTAGTTCCAGCATGCTTTTGCTCATTCACAAGCCCATATTTTGGACCAAATGTTTCAGGAAATTAAACTGGCTCAAGAAAAGTTTCAAGATATTGCTGCCACAGTCTCCTTGCTTGGATAAAGGAAAAGGACTCGGTTGCAAGCATCAACTCAGTAGCATCTCTGAGCCTGTTCACTTTAGGGTGACTTGATTCCTTTAAGAACTAGGTAAGAGAATAAAAAAGAAAATCTGAATAGACCTGTAACAAGCAAAGAGGTTAAATTAATAATAATAATATAAAAAGCACTGAGGAAAGTCCAGTCCCAAATGGCTTCACTGGTGAATTCTATCAAACATTTGAAGAATTACAAACTCTTTCAAAAAGCAGGAAAGAAGGGAACACCTGTCAATTCATCGTATGAGGCCTGTATAACCTTAATCCCCGAATCAAAGCCATCACAAGAAAAGAAAACTACAGACCAATATGTCTTATCAATGCAGATGTAAAAATCCTCAACAAAATACTAGCAAATCAGATCCAGGAACATATAAAAAGGATTATACACCATGGCCAAGTGAAACTCATCCTAGAAATGCAAGGTTGATTTATCACCCAAAAGTTGATCAACATAATACACCACATTAATAGAATAAAGGGAAAAACCCATGTGATCATGTCAATAGAGGTAAGGATTTGACAAAATTCAAAACATCAGTTATAAAAATATTCAGCAAACCAGAATTAGAAGGAAAATTCCTCAACCAGGTAAAGGGCAACCATGAGCAGCCCTTAGCAAACACCATACTTAGAAGTAAGACTGAATGTTCTCACCCTAAGACTGGAACAAGACCAGGCTGTCATTTCCATCACTTCTACTCGGTATTGTCCTGGAGGTTCTAACCAGTGCAGTTAGGCAGGAGAAAGAAATAAGAGGCATCAGATTGCAAAGGAAGAAATAAAACATATCTATTTGCCAATGACATGATCGTGCATATAGGAAACCCTAGCAGCGGTCCCTGACCCTTTTGGCACTGTGGACTGGTTTTGTGGAAGACAATTTTTCCACAGACAGAGGAAGGGAGATGGTTTCCATATGATTCAGGCATATTACATTTATTGTGCCCTTTGTTTCTGTTATTATTACATCAGCTCCACCTCAGATCATCCACCTCAGATCATTGGGCGTTAGATTCCGGAGGTTGGGGACCCCTGCCCTGAGGAATCCACTCAAAGACCCATGAAAGCCAATGAATGAGTTCACCAAGATTGCAAATAAAAGATCAATATGTAAAAAGCAATTATTTCTATATACTTACAATGAACAATCAAAAAACAAAAATCAGAAAACAATTCCATCTATAATAGCATCTAAAAGAAGAGCCTCTTATATTCTTGGTGTTTGGGTGTTAATACAGCATGAGGAGCCTGGGTCAGGACCACAGCTGCAAGGGGTCCCAGGAAGGTGATTATTCATGACAAGTGTGTGGTGGTGCCGATTAAGAGATTGGTAACAGTTACCCTGGGTTCTTGTGGAAAACGACTCATTTCAGATCACATCTCTGCCACTCACAGTGATGTCCTTAAGTATCCACAAGCAGGCAGCTTGTGATCTCCTCAAAATTAATATTTCCAGTGACAAGTAGGATTCCCTATTAGTGGACTTTGGGATATCCAATATGCCTTCCTATCCCCAAATTATTAATAGATCCTCAGTTCCTCACTCGGAGAACTTTGCAATGCCAATTAAAGTCTTGGTTCCTGCAAGAGATGTTTACACTTTAGTATGAATGAATTATAATTAATTTTGTGCCACATGTGGAGATAAACACAGAGATTGAGTACCTCTGAGGGCCCCAGGATAAACTGGGAAGCGAATCATGATTTAGAAAAGAACTTTTCTTGATTCTCAGTGTTCGCTTTACCCCTTCTACTACAAGAGTGCTCAGTCTCTCAGTAGTGTCCAACTCTTGTGACCCCATGGACTGTAGCCCACCAGGCTCCTTTGTCCATGGAATTTTCCAGGCAAGAATACTGGAGTGGGTTGTCATTTCCTCCTCCAGGGGATCTACCTGACCCAGAGATAAAACCCACACCTCTTGTGTCTCCTGCATTGGCTGGCAGATTCGTTTTTGTTGTTGCTGTTAGTTGTGTTTTTTTTTTAAGCTTTTTGTTTTATACTGGAGAATGGTCAGTTAACAGTGTTGTGATAGTTTCAGGGGAACAGCAAAGGGACTCAGCCATGCATATACATGTATCCATTCTCCCCCAGGCAGGCAGATTCTTTCTACCTGGGAAGCCCCTACCCCTCCTACTAGTGAATGTAAAATGAAGGAAGATGCCTTATCCTAGGAAAAGTTTTATAGCTGATAAAACACAGGCATGATCTTACTTGGTCTTTATAGTAAATAACTCATGAAGTAAGTGTAAATGTGGTTCCCATTTTCCGAAAGAAGCAAATAGAACATAAAGGTAAGGACCACCCCAGGTCATGCTGTGATTAGATGCTAGAGCCAGAATTTCAGCCCGCGTCTATGAATTCCAAATCATGTGTTCTTTCAACTACGCTAATGTGGATGGAGCCAATTCCGTTTCTTTCCCCAGAGAATTTAAATCTCAGCTAGTACTGTTTAATGCAACACAATAATTATTTTAAAATAATTTTAAAGGAGTTTCTTAGAGCAACTGAAAAGTGAAGGGAAGAAGAACGACAAGCACTCTTTCATAAATTCATCACTATGATACTTTAGCTTCATTTCTTCCTCCAAATGCCCCATCCTGTGAAGGATGCATAGAACTGCTAGGCCGTGAGCCTGTGTTTGAGAATTCACTGTTTTAATTCAGGCCCTCAAAGCGGCATCCGTGTGTTCTGACAAATAAATTAAGGCACTTTTCAGAATTGGCCCTTGCTGGGTAGGGGGAGGGGGCTTTGATTGAATTACTCTAAACCCCAGGAGAAATGCTAGTGATATTAACACTCGTGCGGGTAGGAGTCAACAGGAATCTGCCTTACCCGGGAGTACCTGTGTTGGTGGCCTGAAAGTGGGTCAGGGATTTTTTTTTTGAAGATAAACATTCTTATATTTCCATATTAAACTCTATGTAGGTCAGTGCCTACCTAAGGGCTCTCGGTTGATATTGCAGCTGCGAGAATCAGAGTTGTATGTGTTTCTGTCACACAGGGGTTTGGTGGCTGACGAGTGGCTGCATTTGTTGTAGGGGGAGGGACCCTGGGGTGTAAGATGGGAGAGAGAGAGGAGGAGAGAGCATGCTGTCCTAGGTCTCCCTGCTCCTGGGAAGCAGTAGCATTGGGACATGTTAAGAGAAGCACGGACGGTCTCTCCCTGCCCCCAGCCAAGGTGGAGCGTTTTGATAAAACAGGGATCTTCCAGGACTTCAGAAGCAAACATGAACTGCACTCCCATGTCAGGAGGCCTTGATCACCTTCATTGTCTCTCTCTGGCTGGTGGGTGGGGGCTCTTAGGGCCAGGAGCAGGCCCCCATGGGGCCTAGATAGGTGTGTGTTGAGTTTGGGGGTGCCACTGAGGGATGACCTAGCACTGTGTTTGTTTAGCAATGCAACTGCATCTCTGTACCTCGGAGCCTCGAGGTGAAGCCTGGGATCCTCCACCCTAGGTAGGACTCTGACGACGAGGATGCTGACGATGAGGACAGCCTAGGTAGGACTCTGATGACGAGGACACCCTAGGTAGGATGCTGACGATGACACCCTAGCTAGGACTCTGCTGATGAGGACGCTGAATGATGTCATCCACCCCGCCCCCATGCCTGTTAATTAGTTTTTCTGTGATTTCAGGGTTTCCCACCTGCTTCTATTAAAACACTCAAGTTAGAGAAAAACCTGTTTGGGAAAGAAAGGAATGTGTGTGTTTTACATTTTTATTGAAATATCTGAATGGTTTTTAAACATATACCTTAAAAGAGTCAGACTGCCAAGGAGTGGAAAAGAACAATCATATAAAGTGATTTTAGCCACGTGACGTCATTTCCCTTTATCAGTGAGGAAGGATTAGGCTGGTTGATGTAATAATGTCTAAGGGATTCCCTGAAGACCCTCTTCTGCTTAGGAAAGCCTGAGGCGTGAGGAGGCTACAGGTCACAGGGAGAGCAGCCAAGACCTTGGCTGAGGCCGTGTAGACGATCACAGCAAGGACTCTGCATCTAAGAGGGGCAGCTGACATCCTGGCTGCCAGATGAGGTTTCACTAATACCAACCCCAGAAGCAGTGTGTGGTTCTCTGTTGGTTCCCCTTCGGAGATGTGGCCTGGGACCCAGGCTTCAAAGTGAATATTTTTAACGCTGGTGAGCAGCATGCCAGGGGACCTGAGTTCTCATTCAGGCTCACCCACCAACTGCATGGGATATCAGGCAATGTATTTAATTGCTCTGAACATCTCAAAATTCCTTCATCAGTAAAATGAGAACAATGATTTTGTAGGTCCCGCTTCATGGGTTTATTTGAGGGCTAAATTTGTGGATATTTTCTAAGCAGAGGATCTGGGGTACAGAGATGTTTGCAGTGAATCATGACCACAACAGTGTCCTTAGAGGGGCCCACAGGACTGCATCTGGCACATCTTGACTTTGCCTCTGTATGAAGGTTGTGCGCACATGCTAAGGTGCTCAGGTGTATCTGACTCCTTGCGACCCCATCGACTGTAGCCCGCCAGGCTCCTCTGTCCGTGGGATTCTCCAGGCAAGAATATTGAAGTGGGTTGCCATGCCCTCCTCCAGGGGATTCTAACCCAGGGATCCAACCCGCATTTGCAGGCAGGTTCTTTACCACTAGTGCCACCTGCCTGCCCATTATATGGGAGAGCCGCTAAAGCATGTTGTATGCCTTTAGAGAAAGAATATGTTCGCAAGCTACAGAGTTCCTCAGCTGAGTATTCACCCAGCATGTGTAGGAGGTTATAGTCCTGAGTTGTGAAAGTCCTGGAGGAAGAAGATAATTAGTAGTAGAGAGAACCATGGTGGACGTTGTGGGACCAAGCAGGTCCCCACAGCACTCCCTCCCCTAGATGCTGGAGTGCTGCTGGAGATGTCGCCTGGCTGTCAGCCCTCTTCAGGAATAACTGCTCCGTGCAGAGGTACAAAGGCACGGATCTTTCCACTCACTTGGCTTGGGACCTCTCTGAATGGCCCTTCCTGCTGCAGAACTCCCCTTGTGGAGCTGAGTGGGCCTTCACTGAGTCTGCATTGCAGCCAGGCTTCTCACCTGGCCCAATCCTGCCTTCCTCCCCTCCCTTCCTTTCCACAGGTGTTGATTCTGAAAGCCCAGAGAGGAGTACAGGGGACCCCTGATGGGATGGGGGATAAGACAAAAAGGGGAGGTTGAACCTAGTGACCTTTGAGGCATCCTGAGTCTGTGATGTAAAGCTTACATCTCACAGCCTTGATGAGTCTGGGATGTCCACTAAGATGACAGATTCCTGAGCCCTCCCTTGGCCCCAGCTGGACCCACAGAACCAGACTTTCTGGACTGCATTTAGAAATAGCTCCAGGATCAGACTTCTAACCACTGAGGAGCAACAACTGCCTTAGCCTTTTGGCTCCAGTAACCATACAACAGGGCAGGAAATTCTGAGTCATCTGAGATCAGCGTGGGATTTGGTGGATGCTTTTCTGGGCATAGGGCTTCCCTGGTGGCTCAGGTGGTCAAGAATCCGCCTGCCAATGCAGGAGACCTGGGTTTGATCCCTGGGTGGGGAAGACCCCCTAGAGAAGGGATTGCCTACCCACTCCAGGATTCTTGTCTGGGAAGTCCCATTGACAGAGGAGCCTGGCGGGCTACAGTTCATGGTGTTGCAAAAAGTCAGACACGACTGAGTGACTAACAACTTTCACCTTTTTTTTTTTTCCCCCTGGGCATAAAGGAGAACAGGGGGCAGCCTGGACAGAGTAAGCCTTTCACTTATGCACCCACTGCCTGCCTGCTTCCAGCCCTGTCCTCACACCCTCGTGGTGAAATGACCTCCAAGTTAGAATGGTTTCACTCTTCATCTTTCCCACCTGGTCTTCTACTCCAAATAGATTTATTTTTGAAGAGATCATTTACATAGGTTTCACCAAGAAGCGTAAGGGTCAGAGATTATTTGCAGCTTTCAGGTGCAATTATCAAAAGATGTTGATTCCCTTCCAAAAAAGGAAAAACCTCTAATCGACAATTAAATATTTATAGGTTACCTTATTATTCATTTATTTCCCCAGGAACTCAGGAAAGCACCCAGATTTCATAGCTGAGTTAGTCATTTGGTTCTCAGCCTGGCCACACAAAACAAGTATTAATCATATCAGGAACATGTGCAGTGAAATTCGAGTCTCAGTTTTACTGTCCTCTTGATCTCTGCTTGAGCTGGCACTGAGTCTTGGACCCAAAGACTTTCTCTCTGATCAACCCTTGCATCAATGAGACCATAGTTGGGGCAGCCTGCTCAGAGAAGAGCTTGTGCTTCAGAGCCACAGACCAGCACTGGGGAGCCCTGTGACCTCGGGCAAACCACTGCGTCTTTGTGAGCCTTACCTCTCTCACCTGTCAACTGGGACTGATCAGCGCCTTCTCCAGCGGATGCCTTAACACCTTATGGGGCTCCTAGCATGGAAGCTTCTGGCACGTAAAGTGACACATGTGGTGGCTATTCTCCTATCTTCCAGTAGATTAACTGTCCCTGGGTGCACAGCAGACAACCAGCTCCTTCCTTCTGCTCACAAGTGGAGGTATATTCAAATGCCAAGAGCTGGCGGGGGTGGTGTGCTAAGGGGACAAGGGGAAGATGGGGAGGGTGTGAAGATACTCACCACCTACCCTAGGAGGCAGAAACAAAATGACAAGTGACAGTACAAGGAAGCGAATGCTAAGCACAAATGAATGGCGAAGAGAAGTATTCTGGGATCAATGTTCCAGAAATACAAGGTCTGAGAGGAACAGGAAGGCTTTCTGAGATGGTGATTCCCAACCTTGGATACACAGCAGCAGCAGCTGAGGGACAAAAACCCAGAGCCCATGCCTGAGCTCTGCTCCCAGGGTCTCTGATTTAATTGGCTTGGGGTAGAGTCCAGATATCTGTATTTCCCCAGATCCCTCTCGTGATGCCAGCGTATGCTAGTTGGGGATCCTCTGTGCCAGGGGGCAAGGTCTGAAAAAGGCAGGACATGCTCACCTTGGACATTTGAATAGCACTTTTTTGTTCCAGGTGCTTTCAGGTACATGCTTTCAAGAGACCCAGGCAGGTGGGGCTAGTGGTAAAGGACCCTCCTGCCTCATGCAGAAGACTTAAGAGATGAGAGTTTGATCCTTGGGTTGGGAAGATCCCCTGCAGGAGAAAATGGCAACCCAATCCAGTACTCTTGCCTGGAGAATCTCATGGACAGAGGATCCTGGCAGGCTACAGTCCATGAGGTCTCAACGAGTCAGATAGGACTGAAGCGACTCGGCACAGCGCAGGCAGGTGGGGAGAAGGGGAGGAGTCAGAGCCGAGGCCTCATGGACGATGACACTTTCAGTCCACAGATTCCTGGGGCTGTGCTCAGGCCCCGAGCTCTGAATGCTATTGCTTCTCCCGTAGCACCTACAGCTTAGGGCGTAAGGATTGTCCCTCCAAACACATAAATGGCCCATAGCAACCGCAGAAGTGGAGTCAAGGCTTTGGAGCATATGCATTTCTGTTACCCGGTCTAAGCTCGCCCCGCTCACCACACAGTGAGGCCAATCAATCGAGAGATGAGTTGTTGGGACAAGGGATAGTGGCTTTATTCCAGAGAGAGCTGGCAGACCGAGAAAATGGTGGACTTGTGTCCCAGAGAGCCATCTTGCCTGGGTTAGAATTCAGGCTTCTTTGTACTGAAAGGGGAGGGAATGAAGTTAACTATTTTCTGGTTCAGCTCAGTCTCCAGAAGGGATATGTTCATTTCTTCCTTCCTGTAGTCATTCACACAGTCTGGTCAGTGTGTCTCCTGTGAGCTAAACAGAAAAGTTTTTAGCTTAATGATCATTACCTGGGAGGCAGGGTTCCCAGAGATGGGCCATTATATACAATTTCAGTTTATAGGCAGCATCCCTTTAGTGACTAAGAATAGAGGTTCTTCCCTACTACACTTTGAGAGCACCTCCTCCCAAACAAGTGACACAAAACTACAACTACACATAAATCTTAGGCTTCATTAACTTTAGGCCAGACAGGCCCCTGGGAGGGGATGACATGTTTAGTCTCTCTTCTGGTTAAGGGGATGTACCCAAGGTCCCACAGCTGGTAACCCATAGAACTGGCACTGGAATCCAGATCTAACTCCAAAAGATCCAGACTCTTAGCTGCTCTTGGAAACCCTGATGCCTGCACCGTCTGGAGTCATTAGCACCTTTTCATTCGAGTATTGGTCTCATGGTGGAAATTACTGCTTGTTTAAGGTGTTTCAGGCAAAGCTTCCCGAGTAGAGTCCTGAGCAATAGGTTCTATTTCCATCTCAGGTCCTATCCCAGGAGTGTTTCCTGGAACTCTTTCTGCACCAGACAAATCCCATCTCCACACTGCCGCCCTCCCTTAGAGAGCAGTCCAGGCAAAGCTCCAAGTCGTGTGAGGGAAACCTCGGTGTGGCTTTCTGCTGTCTCCGGCCAAGCTGGGACATTTATGGGCTGGCCCTGCCAGAAGACTTTCGGGGACTTAAAAGCTGAGAACTGGAACTAAGTCCTTCCGGGAAGAAAGAAGCCAGTGAAGATGCCCCAGCTAGAGAGGGCAGCCTGGAGCCTGGCCTGAGGAGCCTGCCTGGGGCTGGGGCTTGGGGAGACAGGCTTGTGAAAGGAGTCGGGCAAAGGCCCAGGGGATGCCCCCTTCTGGGAGCACAGGCTACCCAGCCATGCACATCAGCCTTTTGGCCTCTGACCCCCTTCGAATACCTCTGTCCAGGGGGACGTCCTGCTTCAGAGTCTGTGGGTGAGGGGGCTAGCCCCCAGCCCTCTTACCTCCACCCCTTTTGTGTGACCTTAGATGAGGCTGCTTACCTCTTCGGCCTCAGGTTTTTCCAAAGAAAAATGGGAGCTAATTATAGCTTCCTTGCAAGGTGTTTGTGTTGACGACAGAGGAAATATGCAAGATACTGGGCCTGGAAGAAGGTCTGAGTAACCTGCAGCTATAGTTTCATCTAGAGTTTTAGAAAATTGTATGTATTTTTAATGAATAAAGAGTAACACAGCATACTCTTGCCATGCAATAGACACCGAGGACCTCAGGGCGGAGATGGGAGGCCATGTCCCTCCCCGAGTCACCACCCTCCTTACAGCCCTGCAGGTGGTCTCAATGGTCAAGAAAACCAGTAGTGTGTGTGCTCAGAACTTGCAGTGCTTGGCGTGGAGTGTGACTCCCCTAAACATATGTTGCTGAAGCCCATTACCTTGATCCAGGTAGTGGTTGCCGGTGTGGGCTTGGGAAGGAGGCATGGCTCCCAGGCCAGGCCACATTAGGGCAGTAAGGGGAGAGGCTTGAGAAAACCTTCCCTGTTCAACGGAAAGGATTCTTTTTGGTGCCTCATTACAGATGGTTCTCATGAGAGGTGTGTGGCATGCAGGGCTTGGAGCCAGGAGGATTGGTGTCCAGGCCTGGCTCTGCTGCTGGCCGTGTACCCGTGTGACTTGGAGACGGCATTTCCCTTGGTGAGGTCGTGTGTGTGTGCCCAGTTGCTCAGTTGTGTCTGACTCTTTGTGACCCTATGGGCTGAGGCTGCCAGGCTCTCTGTCCATGGGATTTTACAGGCAAGAATTCTGGAGTGGGTTGGCAGTCCCTCCTCCAGAGGATCTTCCTGATGCAGGGATTAAACCCGAGTCTCCTGTGTCTCCTGCATCTCTTGCTTGGCAGGTGGATTCTTTACCACTGAGGCACCTGGGAAGACCCCTGAGGTCCAAGAGGCCTTGTTAACTGAATAGAGGGGTGGCCTAGATGATCTCCAAACTGCTCACTCACTGGATTTTACCTATTGCAAAAGTCCAGGGAAATACATCTAATAAAGCCATGAAATTAGAAGACACTTGCTCTTTGGAAGGAAAGCTATGACAAACCTACACAGTGTATTAAAAAGCAGAAACATCACTTTGCCAATAAAAGTCCATATAGTCAAAGGTATGGTTTTTCCAGTAGTTATGTACTATTGTGAGAGCTGGACCATAAAGAAGGCTGAGCACTGAAGAAAAGATGCTTTCAAATTGTGGTGTTGGAGAAGATTCTTGAGAGTCCCTTGAACAGCAAGGAGATCAAACCAGTCAATCCTAAAGGAAATCAACTCTGAGTATTCATTGGGAGGACTGAAGCTGAAGCTCCAATACTTTGGCCAGCTGATGTGAAGAGCTGACTCATGGGAAAAGACCCTGATGAATGCAAGAGGAGAAGAGGGTGACAGAGAATGAGACAGTTAGATAAGATTGTTGACTTAATGGACTTGAATCTGAGCAAACTCCTGGAGATAATAAAGGACAGGGAAGCCTGGCATGCTGCAGTTCACAGGATTAGAAGAGTTGGACACGACTTAGCGACTGAACAACAAGAGTAACTTCAGCTCTATTATCGAACAATAAATATGGTCAGTGGATGGATAAATCAATCACCAGGTAGTTGTGGAGGACCCATTAAGGGTCTGGCGTGGTTCTAAACACTTCAGGGCAAGAGACAGGCTGTCTACGGTGGGGCTCTTGGCCTCTAACCGACAGCACTCCTGGTGTCCACTGTTCCAGTCGCTGCAGTGGTCTCTCCATGTTTACCATCCATATATTTATCTGAAAGCCTGTCACGCACACTGATCTTGGTTTCTACATGCCATTCTCCAAGACAAGGAACCAGCACTCCCAAGAAAAATGACTTGATTCCAGGGCTGTGCCAGGAGCGTACAAGGTGGACCTGGATCACTGTTATGCCGGAAAGTAAGGAAGCATGCACAGAATGATGGGGAGATGTTAGAAGAACTTAAAAGATAGGAGCCAGCATGCAAGTGTTCCCTCTGACCAAGCCTGGGACAATTTGAACATCAGAATAAATAAGGACAGTAATAGACCTTAAACCACTAAAATAATAAGAATCCATGAGTCCACGCTGACATACAAACCCACATGCAAACATACTTAGATACCCACATACATGCAGGGAGAGAGGATGCAGAATGCCAGCTAATAAAAGGAAAATGGAAGGATGGAATTGACAAAGCCTCCAAAATTTGCAGTGATCCTGGGAATAGCTGAATCAGACAAAGATCATTAATTTTGCTAAAATTATTGGGTAAAGATTTGATGAAGAACAGGTTATGACTTAATAATTACGAAGGGGAAATTGGTAAATTTACTACAGATGAGAAACCTAGTAGATCAGAGTTTATATCATCAATGATGGGACAAACTGACATCAGGTTCTGGTCCCCTGAGAAGGATAGCATCAACTTCCTGATTTTGGTAACCATGTGCTATGGCAGGAAGACACATAGGGTGTCCCCCATAAACCCCACTTCTTCGTATTCTTGCCTCGTATGATCCTCTTCCCTTGAGACAGGGCAGGACCGATGACCTCTTTCTTTTTAAATTTATTTTGCTGCTCCACACAGCATGTGGGATCTTAGGTCCCAGACCAGGGATAGAACCCCTACCCCCTGCAGTGGAAACAGAGAGTCTTAACCACTGGACAGGAAAGTTCTTGGTTTTGAAAAGAGAAGCTGCTATGGTTTTGAAAAACATGCTTTTGACTTCATCATTTCCTATCCTTTCCTGAAATTGAGGAAAGTTACCTTATCTCCTATTTTCTGACATTTTGAACTTGGGTTTGGCTTGACCATCCATTTGTGTTCATTGTGTCATGGGTTGAAAAGTTCAGAACCACTGTGGTGAAACTGGAACACCTCACAATCTGCAGTGTTCCCAGTTCATGGTTTTTAGACTCAAGATTTCAGTCAGGAGCCTGTTGGAGTTTTGCCGGGATCGGGATACCTAGTGATACATCAGGCTCCAGTCTCCCAGGGAAGTCATTCTCAGAACAGCCAGACTGTTCTGGATGGCCCCAAGCCCCAACCAGAGTATTTTGGATCATCTGTTTATGCAAATTTTGCTCTCACCAATTTCTGAGAGCCATTAGAATGTGTTGGTGAGATGATGACAATACTAGCAGAGGTGCTTTGAATCAGTTGCAAAGCCAAAGTCTAAAGAAGGACTTCATTATCACTGGGATTGATGCAGAAGGGGCTGGAACCCACCTGGGGTTTCCTGAACAGTGACAAGAAGGTCACAGGCACGCACCTGCCTCTCAGGAGGATGTGGTACAGTCAAGCAACTTCCTAAAGATGGCAGCTGAAGAAGGGGGGACTCTGGAGAGCCAGAAGGACTGGGATTGGTGGCCTACGAGCTCCCCAAGATTACCTGTGCTTTGGCATGTCCATCTGACACACCTCTTTCTAGCTTCTTTCCTGGAAAGGGAGTAAAGAGGGACTTAGGCATGCGTGCTGTTCCCAGGTAGTTCAGAGCAGAGAGCCAGGTGGCCCGGTCCAGCCTCACCCTCACTCTTCCACTGGCACGTGTCCACCCTGCTGCAGCTGTAGGTCCAGAAGACAGGCCTTCAGGGTCCCTGAGAAAGGGTCACTGGCCTTTTAGCCCGTTAAGAAACCATGGCTGGTCAGGCTTTCCTCATGGAAAGGATTCCTGTATTCCTGATGCTCTGGTATTCTGAGGACTTTCAGCATGTGGATGGGTGGTCCTTTCTTTTCCTGGACAGACGATGGCATCGTAACACTTCCGTAGGCAACAAAGCCCCAGCAGCATCTTCCCTGGTTTAATTGAATCCAACATTCTGGAAGAGCCTGAGGTTTTGCCTTCGAGTCCTGGGTAAAGCAGATGAATGCCATCCTTTTTGTGTTTTCTAAAAGGGAGACCGGAAAGTCTTGCATCCCTACTAAAAAGTATTCCCACCTCATTGAAATTCAGGCTTGAACTCTCCACCCTGAACACATCCAGAAGCCCTTTCTCTAATTTTGGAAGCAGTGATCTCGGGAGAGAAGTTTTCCATCTGTTTCCTTAGGATGCTAAGCTGTTAGTGTTGTTCATTATTTATTACATCTCCTACTTCATGTTAAACTCTGATTTTCTTTTTTGCTGAGTATTAAGAATTCCATCAGGTCGATATAAAAATAGGGTTGGCATCCACTCCTGCAGGCTGATTTTGTGAACAACATATTTGGGGGGAGGTTTGTATTTATTCTTGAACTGCTTTCATTCTCAGCCAGAACTTGATAACAACTCTGGTTGTTTACACTTGTGTTGTATCAGACACGACTGTGTGACGCATGTGCTGAAAATCGGCAGTGAGGAGTTAGGTCTGCACATGTGTGGGGGGCTGGGCTGTCTGCCCCCAGAGGCGAGACGACAGGGCACTAGGCCACATAGAGATGTGTGGCTGGGAGGGGCGGGGGGGTCTTTTGCTCACAGTAAATTCACAGCAGTTTGCATCATGTGCTTGTAAAGACAAACACTTTCACAGACTAAACAACTGTCATTCAAAACCTCTCCGGGTCCTTCAGGGCAGCCAGGGCTATGGCAGTGATGCATGCATCAGGTGAGGCCTGCCAGGTCCAGGTGGAGAAAGGAGCTGGGTTTCTCAGGCCTCGGGCCTCCAGCTAGACAGTGCCCCGAAGGGAGTCCTGCACGTCCAGTCAGGCAGGGACACAGCTGAGAGCCTCCCCAGGTCATGCACACCCCAGCCACACGCTGACAGACAGCTCAGGGTCTGGAGGAAGGGACGAACGGGAACCATGGCACGAGCATTCTTGCAGTTAAATCATTATCGTTCGCTCCCACAAAGCAGGGAGTTCTCTCTGTGGCAACCCCTGTCTGCCCGTCTCGTGCTTGTAGAGTCTCAGAGGTGGTGAAATAGCTGTGAAGGATGTTTATTTCCTTGCAGCCAAGTCGAATCATTTTCCACCCAGCATCTTGTTTATAGAAATATCCTATCAGACATGGAAAGGAAAAGATTGGTATCTTGTGTATCATAATTAAAGTATTACTTTTCTCCATAAAACATTATCTAGATTATCCCTCCAGAAAGTGTTGTTTACAACAGTGATGATAAATGTAATACAACTAGCAGCTAAAATAGTATAGAGAACATACTCACCGGACCATCTCTCCACAGTTTTTTTTAATGTCCTACTAGGAGATAAACAGACTTATCTTTGCTGTCATCCAACGCCGTCCTTAATTTAGTGGAGATGTTATTAAGATAAAATCTCGATTCAATTCCATATTGTATCATATTAACACACACAATTAGTAATGCTTTATCAGTTATGAAGAAAGATGATGACTGCTTTTAAGCTAAATTACCTTTATCATGGTGGCACAGGCTGGAAACCACAAATATTTACCCAGTGTGTGTTCATTCTTATTTAACTGTAACACTGCTTTTATCAACCAAATTAACCAATGGATTTTATTGAAGGGAATGTTATCATAGAAGAGCTTCCCGTACTGCATTCCATCTGCTTTTATTTATATAATTTTGATGGCTTCTTTTTCATTTCATTTTTAATTAAGAGGAACACGTGGAAAATCGAACATTTGGGCCTAATTGTAGCAGAATTTGTAATAATTAGACCTATGTTCTTGTAAATATAAAGATTGTCAATGTTGGGCCTGCAGGGCCTACATCTATTCATCTGAACCCTTGCAAAGGATGTACTGTGATGAAGGTACATTAAAAAGAGTGTGTGTACATTTGTCATCTTAGGCATCTCACATTCTATAGCTGAAAGGCTATTGATCAGGACACCTAAGTCCTTCTGTTCTCACTGTGGAAAGTCACTCATATGGCCTGGAGCAAGTCACTTGATTTCTCTAAACCTTGGTTCCTTATCTATAAAACAGGGAATACCTGCCCAATCCATAAAATATAACACATAAGATGTGTTCAACTAATGCTCAGGATCTTCTAAAGAGAGCATGAGAGAAGAAAATTGTTTTTAAATAGTTAAAAATATTATACAGTGCAAACTATCATTGTCATTTTTTTAACTGAAATCTGAATTATTTTTTATTCCCACTAAGTTAACAAGATCTGAATATACTACTGAAAAAGAGGTTAGAAAATGTTCGTTGATGAAATCATTTCTGATTGCAGAAGAACCTTAAAGGAAGTCTGTGATAACCCAGGTCTGGGCATTATTGATCTTATAAACTTGAAAATAACCAAAGGTTATTTTTATCAGATTGAGAACAAATAATTAGAATCTGTCTTCTTGCCAATATTCAGGTAGCAATTTGCCAGTAGTCATAGTAATAGTAGTATTATTATTCCCATTGAGTTATGATAGCTACCTGAAAGCCAGGGTTGTAATGGATAGCCTTACAAAACTTTATAGCAGCCTTAAATAAAAATATAATGTAGCCAGAGCCCCTCTACACCTCACTTAAACTAGCACTTCGCAGCTATGGAAGTCTCGTAAAATTCAGAGCCTGGCAATTTATACTTAATCTCTGTAAAGACCACGTGCTAGATTGCCCCCGTCCCCACCCTGTGAGACGGCAGCCAGCATCAATATTCTCTGCTGAATAAAATGGCTTGTCGGGAGTAAACATATTAATTTGACCCCAAGGGAGAGAAGGTGAGAGCAAATCAGCTAGAGTGAGTCATTTACATTATTGCTGAAGATGAATCCTTCATTGATGTTCATCCGGTAATCGGGCACTTGCCAAATATATGAAAATCTCATTTTCTGTCTCTGAGGCCAAAGTGTCTCCTCACTTTGATAAGTCTTGTATTTAGGAAGTATTGATGTTTTAAAATTACATTTTAAACAGGAGAAAAAAATCAGTCTCCATATAATTAGTGAATGTAAGCAGATTATTTGCAATCAACATCTACTTAATGCCTTATTACCCTAATGGAAGTTATTGTAAGTGATGATAAAATTGTCAGAAGGAAGTTATGCTAAGTGATGATAAAATTGGTGTTATTAAGTAGTAAAACCTTTTACCTTCTGCTTGGCTTTAAACAAAAAGTCGACACAAATTCATCCATGATGAGAGAACCTGAAGGGCTCATTCATGGCCTTTGCGCCAAGGAAGCTACTATGGACTGAATGATTGGGTTCCCCCCCAAATTCAGACATTGGAACCCTAACCCCCATGTGATAGTATTTGGAGATGGGGCCTGGGGCAGGGAATTAGGTTGTGAGGATGGAGACTTTGTGATGGGCTTGGTGCCCTTATAAAGAAAGACAGGAGAAAGATGATCTTCTCTCTACCACGTGAGGACATGGTAGAAGGCCGCCGCCGGCAAGCCGGGAAGAGAGCCCTCACCAGGAAGGAAGCTGGCCAGCAGCTTTCTGTTGGGCCCCAGTCTCCGGAACTGTGAGGAGTAGTTGTCTGTGGTTGAAGCTGCTACTTGATGCAGCCTGAGCTGCCTAAGACCGAGGAAGGACAGTGCTCTTACCCACAGCCAGGGGAGATGTCAGAGGGCAGAGGTGACACCCAGGTGGGAGGCATGCATCCTGCTGTTGGGACACCGCATGGCTTCGCCCACCTGGTGCCTGTCTCTCCGTGTCTAATCTGTGGCTTTTGCCGTTGGTCTGTGGCTCCCAGGCTTGGTGCTGGAGAAGGAATGCGATGTAAAATGATCATTCTGCAAGTAGAAGTCAGACATAAGCAGTGCTGATTGTTGCACCCTGGGAAGGATGGAGAGGACCATCCTGGCCAATGGAGAGGACTTTCCTGCCTCCAGGGAGAAACAGAATCGGGCAATAACTGAGGAATTGCCCTCCCCAGGCTGGGAGATTCGCTCACACCCATCTGGAGTGTGAAGGAGTACCCACGTGATTCCTTCATCTCTTTTTATTAGCACTTATTGGATACACTGAAGGGGAAAATAAATAAATATGGATTTCTAAGTTAGTGTAACTGACTCTGGCTTGTCCGCTAAAAGCCCTGATGCTATCTTCATGTCAGCAGGAATGAGGTTGATGAGGCAGATGTGAACGTGTTTTCAAGGATGAAATGAACAGCAAGTCATTGGAGAAGGGCATGCAGCTGAGTCTGGCCTGCAGCTTCTGGCTTATGATGCTCCTTAAAGAAGCAGCAGTGTGTTTTCTTAATATTTATTTAATTCACTGGCTGTGTCAGGTCTTAGCTGTGTCCTGTGGGATCTCATGTTGCAGCAGACGGACACTCTAGCTGTGGTGCATGGGCTTCAGCAGTTGCAGCACTCGGGTTTCGTTGCTCCATGGCATGTGGGAATCCTAGTCCCCCCACTGGGGATTGAACCCGCGTCTGCTGCATTGCAAGGTGGATTCTTAACCACAGGACCACCAGGGAAGTCCCAGCACGATGTTATAAAATATCTTCCCCACCGGGATATAAGCTCTGTGCAGGTGGCTGGTTGGGGTTTGTTCATTCCCTGCTTTCTCCTCAGCACCTAGGACAGGGCCTGGGAGGTGCTAGGCGCGTCAATGCTTGTGGGATGAAGGCAAACATGATGGTCACTAGCATCCTCGTTTGAAAGAGGAAATGAAGAAGCCAATTAGCCCCTTACTTCCAAACTTCTCCTCTTTTCCTCACTCCTATTCCTGCCCCTGTCTTTGGAGAGGCTGGCATTTGGAAGCTCTGATCATTCTCTTCTTCTCCTGCTCACCGCACTTTGCTGGTTGGCAGATCTTGCCCTTTGTGATCTACACTGCACTTTTCATTCGCTCTCCAAGGACCCTGGGCCCAGCCCTCTTGCCTACGCAGCTACTCCAGCCTCCTCACGGGCCTCCCTGCCTCCACCACATGTACTGCAGCCCAGAGCAGATCCATCTTCCTCCAGGACAGTTTGCCCTTGGCTCAGGAGGTGGCAGAGGTTCTCTGATGTCTGCAGGATAAAGTCCAGGTTACTCATGCAGGCACAGGGGCCCTCATTCTAAACTCAGACTCACTTCCTCAGCCCGGCCTTTTCTGGGTATATGACATTTTGGTGGGGCTTCTTTGAAGCTAGGAATACTTGGCGTGGCTGCTTTATTATTATTCAGGTAAGGGAGGAATGGGGGCTGTGGTAGTTGTCTGGCATCTGGTCCTGAGGTGATTAGGGCAGGAGAGGAGTGACCCTGAATGTAAGAGCCTGGTGGAGGAGGGGGTTGGATGGGTTGGTTTGCATATGAGAGGCAAGCTCAAAGACCTGGAAATTGACAGCCCTCGAGGGGCCATTCTCTCTAGGTATATCCAGGCCCCAAGGTGTCAGAACATTAGAAAACACACACATACACCCACATCCAGATTACTAAACCATTGCATAATGCCTGTGATAGTCAGCCTCTGCCTGTTACTGGGTGTCCCCGTTCCTAAGGCCCACTGCGATGCAGGTGACCGATGTTTCCACCCCCAGTTCCAGATTTACCCTTAGTTTCCTAGAAAATTCTCAGCAACTGAGGGGACATTAGACTGGGCTTTTCCCGTTTGCTCCCCGGGGAATCGCTGATCACACATTGTGATGTACCCCAGCCTCAGTCTTTGTGTCTTGGGCCACCTCTGTGTCTGAAAGCCTGTTGTGGTCCATTTCCTTCACAACTGGCTATTAAGAATCCAAACCCGTCATCTGTTCAGCTAGGTACTTACCATTTGCCAATTCACAGTGCTTAAAATAGTCATCCAAACTATTTTGTTAATTTTTAATAGGCTCTGTCTGTGCGCCCGGATGCTGATTCCTGAGAGCAGCCATTCTGCTCAGCCTCCTGATAGAAGAACTTGGCCAAGCCCCCAAAGGCTTTTTTTTTTTTTTTTTTTCCGTCCCATAGACTTTTATTCCAGCTTTAAAATAACATAAATTCCACTTGATTACTCACTTCCCTATTTTGTTCACTCTCAGTCATTAATCAGTTTATTAAAAATGATGAGTGACCCAAGTTGCCATCACAATGTGAAAATAGTTTACCTTCAGTATTTGAGAAAATCTTCTCTTGAATATCTTTTTATTTTAAGTTCTTGTTTTTTGAAAATGAACAAAATAATAAGAGTAGGAAATTGCCATCTCTTATATATTCTTCAAAAATTTTTTAAAAAGGACGTCATCCCACCTTCTTAATCTATTTTACTGTATTTTAGTAGATTTTACAAAACTTCCTAAACACATATGAAATAGAGATCAAGCATACTTATTAAAAACTTTAATTAAAGTCTACTCTCTAATCTGACATTTAAGTGAAATAGTAGGCATAAAAAATGTCTTTATGATGGAGCATTCTCTCCAAAACCTCTTTTGTGACTGAGATTGTAAAAAACTCTCAGACTATAATTTTTCTCTCTGCCATTCAACGTGGTGATGTTTTTAGTGCTCCCTGGATTTCAAGTCTATGTATAATCTATGAGGAATAAAGAATATCCAACTTGGAGTGGTTAATTGCAGTTGATCTGACATGACCCAGTCTTTGTACAAAGCATGTGGCATCAGCTAATGTTGAATTTGCTTAATACTAATGATAGTCAAAGTGGAACAGAGCTTGCTTGGGTAGATAATATTGATAATTTTGGACACATGCTAAATATCTTACGTGAAAGCAAGTTAAAGTGTTAGTTGCTCAGTCGTGTCTGACTCTTGTGACCCCATGGACTGTAGCCCTCCAAGGTCCTCTGTACATGGGTTTCTCCAGGCAAGAATACTGGAATGGGTTGTCATTTCCTTCTCCAGGGATCAAACCTGGGTTTCCTGCATTGCAAGCAGATTCTTTACTGTTTGAGCCACCAGGGAAGCCCTGAAATACCGTATACAGATCGTCTCATTTTATTTGCGGAATAACCCTAAGAGGCAGGTACTCTGATGATCCCCTTTTGACGAGTTAAAAAACTGAGTCATGTCTAGGTGAGCCCGGACTGCTTTGCCCAGTGACAAAGTCCCCTGACTTTGCCTTGGACCAAGGGTCCCCTCAACTAGGCCACCTCCCTCCCCAAGCTGAGAACCAGCCACAAAGCTTTCCTCACTGCATCCACATGCATGCTCGCCAGAGGCACAGCTCATCACCACAATATGTCCTTTAAGAAAATAAAAAGAATTCCTTGTCCAATGTCCTAGAGAGTTGGCCACCCTATGGACCGGGGACTGTAGAGCTTCAGTTGTCCCCATGTAGAATGGAAGCTTGGCTGGGACAGGCCGGACCTGTGTGAACTTTCTTTCATCCTGCCCACCAGCCGTCAGCACGTGCTGGCCGCGTGGGAGCACTCAGCTGAGGAAGACCTTGGCTTTGTGGACAGGGCTTCCACTGGGACTCCTGGTTTTGACTCTTTGCTACCCTTTGCCTTGTGACATTAGGCAAGTCCCCTAACCTCTTTGAATCTCAGCTTTCTCATCTCTGAAGATAGGGAAAAATCTGCTTTGTATGGTGGTTGTGAAAACAAGTGAGAAAATTATTGTGAGGGTGTTTTGTAAACTGTAATTAATACAAATATAAGCAATTTAGCAAGTTCCAGTTGAAATGTGACACCCTTATGCCTAAGCACCCACTTTCCAGGCATCTTTGCAGTCCCAGGGACCCCAGAATTTCTGAGTCCACATGGACAGGTTTCCTGGGAAGGTGAAGAATGAAAGTGGAGATAGTTGGAATACAGGATCACCAAGGCAAAACTCCACGCAGGCAAGTCCTGCTGGCTGTGCTCTGAGGTGCCAGGAGCCACAGACTCTAACATTAACTGTCACCATCACCACTGCAGGCTGGTGACTTCTCATGACCTAGCACTTCTCATGACCAGATGAAGTAAGTCCTGCTGAAACCATGCACTTCTCACTGGGGCTTAAACCCATGGCCTTTTAACTGAGATCACATATCTCGTCTCAGGACTTAATGAAGCTCAGGTTCTTAGTCTCAACAGAAAAAGAATTCAGTGAGAGACAAAGTGAAAGGTAAGAAGTGGATATATTTAGAAAGAAACATGGGCTTCCCTTATAGTTCAGTTGGGAAAGAATCCGCCTGCAATGCAGGAGACTCTGGTTCCATTCCTGGGTTGGGAAGATCCGCTGGAGAAGGGATAGGCTACCCACTCCAGTATTCTTGGGCTTCCCTTGTGGCTCAGCTGGTAAAGAATCCACTTGCAATGTGGGAGACCTGGGCATGATCCCTGGGTTGGGAAGATCCCCTGGAGAAGGGAAAGGCTACCCATTCCAGTATTCTGGCCTGGAGGATTCTATCCATGGGGTTGCAAAGAGTCGGATGAGACTGAGCAACTTAGACTCTCACTTTCACTTTCATACTCTAAGCTACCGCTTCCCTTGTAGCTCAGTCAGTAGAGACTTTGCCTGCAACTCTCCCAGAACCTGCCGGAGACCCAGGATAAATCCCTGGGTCGGGAAGATCCCCTGGGGAAGGAAATTGCAACCCACTCCAGTATTCTTGCCTGGAGAATTCCATAAACAGAGAAAACTGGCAGGCTACAGTCCCTGGGGTCACAAGTGCCAGACAGACCCAGCGACTAGACCACCATACTCTGTAGACAGAGAGTGGGCCATCTCAGAAGGTAAGAGTGGTCTCACAGTATGGGTGAGCAGTTTTTAATAGGGCTGGGTGATTTCATAGGCTTAATGAGTAGAAGAGCTATTTTGGGGGAAGGGGACATTTCTAGGAATTGGGCCATCACCCACCTTTTGACCTTTATGGCTGGCCTTGGAACTGTCATGGCGCCTGTGGGTGTCATTTAGCTTGCTGACATATTACCTATGATGAGCTGTACTGAGGCTCAAGGTTTAGTGGAGGTAGACTTGTCTGCCATATTGGATGTATTTGGTCCTAATCAGTTTATGTCCTGTCCTCAGGCTATGTCATTCTTTCACAGATTGTGCCCTGCCCCCTTCTCTCCTGCTTCACTGCAATGACCCCCTTGTAGCAGTGAAGGGATCAAAGTGCACAGAGGCTGGAGGGCCCCTCAAGGTCAGGGAGCAAGGAAATAGCAGAAGCAGGCTGCCGGTCAGCGTCTGACCACTCGGCTGTGGACAGCTTGTCTCTACTCTCTGAGCTCTTGAGGAGTTCTGTAGGGCTGGGAGAGTTGGGAATCTACTCAGGGGGACCAATTATGTGAGGGGTGGAATGTCACAGATGCTACTGGTCATTAAAAAGCAAACCTTCCTCTGCGCCCACTGACTCTTCACAACCCCTCACTTAAGTCAGCGAAACAGAGAGAAATGTCACTCTTTTCAGCTTTTGGAGGGTAGATGGGCCCAGGCCAGGCCCTGGAAAGCAGATACCCTGGCGTCACTTGTGAGGGCAAGTATAGGCACCATGGTGGGCAGGGAAGGCTGGCCTGGCCTGAGGTGGGGAGGTGAGGGAAGAGGAGCAGCTGGGCTCCAAGTGAAGGAGACTCTGGAGGGGGAGTTTGGGGTTTGGAGTTTTTTGTTTGTTTTTTCCTTTGTTTTTAATTGAAGTATGGTTGATTTACAGTGCTTCAAGTGTAGAGCAAAATGATTCAGTTCCATCTATCTGTTCTTTCTCAGATGTTTTTTCATTACAGGCTATTATAAGATATTAGGTGTAGTTCCCTGTACTATATAGTGCACCCTTGTTGATTATCTATTTTTCATATCATAGTATATACTTGTAAATCCCAAACTCCTAACTTATCTCTCCCCATCTTTCCACTTTGGTCACCATAAGTTGATTTTCTATGTCTGTGAGTCTGTTTCTGTTTTGTAAATAAGTTCGTTTGTGTCGTATTTTAGATTCCACACATAAGCGTTGTCATGTGTGTGTCTTCTCTGACTTGCTTCACTTAGTATGGTAATCTCTAGGTGCATCCATGTTGCGCAGATGGTGTTTGCTTTTTGCTAAGGTGAAATTCACAGAACAGTAGGTGATCCACTTTACAATGGTGTTAGCACACACACAGTGGTGTGCAACCGTCACCTCCATTAAGCTCCAAAGCATCTTCATCACCCCCAAGGAAGACCCTGGGGGGAGGTTTTGATGTTGTGAGCAGGCAAGGGCATGATAGGACCCCCAAATGTGCCCCAACCTCAACCTTTAGGCTTTTGTGTAAGGGGATTCCTACAAGGGATCCAAGAGGGGTCTGTGTCTCACCCCCATCAGGACAGATGTGGGAGACAGGGTGTGGGGAGCAAGGTCCAGACTGAGAGTGAATCTGAGGGTGCTCAGGAGTCATCAGAAGGCCCCCGAGGGCTTGAGAAGCCAAGGTTCCCTCAATTCCAGGGTCAGTGAGGCCTCAGCGGACATCTGAGTTAGATCAGCAATTTGTCTGCCTAAAAGGCAGCATCTCCGACAGGCACAGAACATCTCTAGGACATAAAATGCCTTCCTCAGAGCTGTACCAACTGTACCTTGCATCACAGAAGCCACTGTGCTTCAGAAACCGCTGTAAATTGTCCACGAAGTGAAAGCTCTTTTCCTATTGGCTCCGGGGTCCTCTCCAAGGCATGGCCCCATCCCTGGCTGTTTCTGCCTGGGCCTGATCATGGTGCAAAGCAGACCAGAAGGGAGTGGGGGAGGGGAGCCAGAGCTCCTGGGGCTGCTGGCAGCGGCCCTTTGGGCAGCCAGGGTCTCTGGCTTCCTGGAGCCACAGACCTTAGCCGAGACAGCAGCAGCCCTCCTTCCCCGCCAGACTGAGGCTGCGCCCCTCCCCCACCACTCCTGCTGCCACCCCCCAACCCCCCCCAACCCCCCCCTCCTACCTCGCCTCCTGTCTGGAGTCTGAGCCACATTTTTCATTTCCCTTCTGGTGCATTTCTGGTATTTCTTAGTTGCTTTACCGAAAAATCACTTTGAAGAACATCTCTATCCTTTAAAGCATGGCATACCTATGTCCTCCTGAGTTAAAATTGTATTTCATAAAGGATTCCCTTATATTGTGATTATTTAATGGACAATCTGCCCTGCTGGGAACAGCAGCAGATGTAACTATTGACAGGAAAAAAAAAGATGCACTTTCTGAGACACATTTGGCAAAGTAAATCCAGCTTCTTACAAGAAAAGAATGTAATGAATTTCTCTCTATTTTTAGTCATGCATAAATCCCTTTAATACATTTGAGCTCAAAACTCCATATTTGTCTTGGTCTGAAGTTAAATCTACAGGATAAGTTTAAAGGACAGCATATTTGTCCAAAGCTGTGTATTGAGACTCCCCAAGTGGAGGAGAGGTTTCCTGGACCCTTAGTGTCCTGGCAGTGCTAAAAACTCAGCCTCTGCATCTGTGCCAAATTGAATCTTGGAGGCAGAGTTTTGGGTGAAGTAGAAAAGAATAGCCTTATTGCTTTGCCAGCAAAGGGGGACACAGTGGGCTTGAGCCTCTCAAAACTGTGTGTCCAACTCTGGGGGATTTGGTGAGGAGTTTTATAGCAATGGTTCAAGGGCAGGCTTGCTGATAAGGATGGGGTGTGTTGGGGCCTGCACTCCTTTAATTTGGCCTCAGGTAGTCTCCTGATGAGCTTCTGTCTGGAACATCTTCCATTTGGTGGGGGTTTCAGTTATGCAGAAGGGTTTAAAGATATTGTTATGTGCATCCCTTGAGGGGGAACCAGGACCCTGCCCCAAGGATGCACTGTTATTTCTTGGTTGTTCCTCCCTTGTCTCTGTATCCCTTCCCTTCCCTGCTTAGCAACTTTTTGAATGGCTTCTGGGCCCATTAGCCCCACAGGATCCTTCTGGGTCGCAGGTAGTATGAGAAGGGAAGGGCTTTCCCTCAACTTTCCCAGAAGCAGAATGGATGGGAAAAGAGTGCCCACTGAGGCCCTGGGAACACCATTTTTGATGTCCAGTCAGCATAGATGGAAGGCGCTGACTTTGAACTTAGCCCCTGGGACATCTAATGAAGGCCCAAGTGGCAAGGGAGGGGAAGTGACTCTACTGAACTAAAAAATAAAGAAAGAGAAAATTTGTTACCCCAGGGTCACTATAAGACTCTAAGTCTCCCTATTTACAGATCTCAATTGTTTCTGTGAATCACAGTTAGATGGCAAGCCCTTGCCTTACCCAAGGGGTATGCCCAGACTCATGTGGAGGGAAAGAGGGGGTCCAACCCTGACAATCAGAGGTGACTAAACTGATTTCCCTAAAAACAGAGCTCAAGGTCATGAATCCTAGAGTCTCACAAGGGACACACGGTGTCCGTGGCCCCCCAGGGACAGGTGAATGAGGAAGAGTAGTGCTCCTGACTGCAGAGGTAGGTGTTCCCAAAGGACACACAAGTGAGGGAGCACAGCTGTGGCAGGACTCTAGAGGGA
The DNA here is from genome assembly GCF_019320065.1 of Cervus canadensis. Taxonomy (NCBI): domain Eukaryota; kingdom Metazoa; phylum Chordata; class Mammalia; order Artiodactyla; family Cervidae; genus Cervus; species Cervus canadensis. Next base: position 5,326,446 of record NC_057390.1, read on the forward strand.
CTTGGCATGTGTTTGGGGGAGGGAAGATGGCAGGCTCAAGACCCAGCAGGCCCACATTCCCTTGACCACACCTTCCCGGTAGCTGTGGTTTGAGAGCCCCACCCACACCTTCTTACATCAGGCCCCTAGAATGGAAGCAGAGCATCACAGCAGAGGTTCCTGTAGTCCTGGGGACTCCCTCATCCTTACCACATGCCCCCTTTAGTGGGTGAAGCATTCAGAGCATCTTAGACCTCACATGCAGACCTCTCTGTCTGGGGAGTGTGCCCAAAACCCACCTCCTGACACCCACCAAGCCCAAACCCGCTGCAGTCATGGCAGTGAATACACTGCCGGGGAAGTGACCACCTCTTCCCTCTCTCCCCATCAGGGACCAAGCCCGACTGTAGCCCGTGTGCTTGGCAAGCAGCCAGAAAGGCGAGTAAGTGGTACTGTGCTTTTCGATGATGCTCTGTGCTTCTTCAAGTACCAGAACAAGTTCTCATTCGTTCCCTGTCAGGCTTCAATGGGACAATGGGGCAGAGGTGTTCGTCTCTGTTTACTCACCGAGAAATTAAGCCACAAGAGGCTCAGCTGTTTGCCAGGGGTTAAAAGGTCCTGAACACAGGTCCCCCAATTCCCCTCCTGCCCATCTAACTGTTGGGATGTAGACATCCTGTTGGAATGATTTTCAAAATCTCCTTTTGAAATGGAAATTTTTAAAAACCTGCATAAAATTTAAGTTTGCAGTGTATAGAGGATATTTTCCATAAGAATGCCCAGTATTGATAGCACAAACCATTGGAGGGTCAGAAATCAATCAGCTTGCCAGGTCAAAGCACTTTAGTATAAACTCCCTTTAAAGCCTTTCGGAAAGGACTTTTGCAGTCTTTCAGATCTTTAACTGCCTTTCATCTCCTCCGTGAGCTGTAAGTTGTAAGTAGCGTGGCCCTCAGCCCTCTCCACGTGGTCAGCAGGTGTGTCTTCTGCCGATCCATTGCTGGGAACCTGCACAATGCCTAGACCCTGGGTTTTCCTTAGGGAGGCAATGAAATGAAATGCACAACTTTGTTTTGGTCTCATTTTTCAGCCAGATGTTTTGGTCCATGTAGTGTAGACACAGACTTTGAGAAATTCCTAACTGGATCACAAGGAAGAATCTGCTCCAAAGATTTCATTCTCAACTTGGACAATCCACCACCATTTTTATTCCCTTAAGGGCAGAAATAGATGGAGAAACCAAATCTTTCATAAATGTTCCTTCTTTTATTTGAGCAAAGAGAGCTCAAGGGAATTAAAATTTGAGATGAGGACATTAAGGCAAGTTTTCCATTTATTTCAGAGCTACAGGGAACTCTAGATTGATCACAGAAGTGGTTTCCAACCTTCTCTATAGCACTGAATACAATGCCATTGCCAATGCCTGAACTCCAGCTGATATAGTCGGTAATTGAAGAAACAAAACCAAACCCCCAAATTCTTGAGTTCTTTTGTTTAGATTTTTATTTCCAAGGCCAACCGTTTAAATGGAGAACTTCTGCTTAGTGAATGAATGTGCCACTGGGGCTTACAAAGGGTAGCTGACTCAGCAAACTCATTTCCATGTGATAATAACTGCAAATAAGGTGAAAACATCCATACATATAAGAATAATCAACAAATAAACCAAAGAGACCAAGAACAACAATAAAACAAAACTAAAATAAATGAAACCAAATATCACGAAAAGTGTTTTCCCTCCTGACTTTATGCTCAGCTCCTGGGGGATCTCGTCTTGGAAAGTCTCTATATCAGGTGTTTTCTGTCTCCCCACCCCTGCCCCCTGTCCTTTTCTCCCTTCTTCCTTCCTCTGCCCTGTTCTGTGCCCCAGGAGGCTGACGTGTGCAGAACATGTCACCTGGCACCCTGTCCACTCAATTCCTGGTGAGATGCAGCCAGTGCGAGAGGCTGGCAGGAGGGAGGATAGTTCTTCCTTACTCCGTACTTTGGTATTTTCTGAAAGCTGTGTTTGCCTCTTGGTGGCTGTTGAGTCAATAGACACAACCAAGCCAAACATGGGGAGAAGTAAAGATTTGTTATCTGCAACAAGTAAGGAGAATATCGGAGACCTTTCCCAAAGAAGTATCTTCTTGAACAACAAAACTGGGAAAGCTTTAAACTAAGCTACCTGCATATTCACGAACGGGCTTGAGCAGAGGAGAATTTCACATAGAGTTAGGGCAAAGGTCAACAGAGTCCAAGCTTTAGTTGACTGAAGTCAAGAGGGTCAACACCATCCTTCCATCCTCCATCTGGGAGTGGGGCTTGATTCCTGCAGAACTAAGACTGTGTCAGGTTGTTATGTATATTCCCTGAGGAGGAACTAGGATTCAGTTTTGTCACTGAACTATTGTTTCTTGACTGCTTTCGCTTTGTTCCTGCCTTGTCTCACTTTCCTTAAGATCATTGATTACTGAGACTTGTAAGGACAAGCATTGTGGCCAGTGTTAGATCACAAAATGGCTTAGGCCAAAATGGCTTTGCTATGTCAAGGAAGTGATGCCTGGTTCTCTTTCTCTGGAGACTCTCTTTCTGCTTGCAGTGGGGCCAGATTTCTCCTCTTGATCAGGCCCCCAGAACTCCAGCTCTCCTATGTTCCTTTGTACTATCTCTTCTTCTTGCCCCTCAGTCCCAGCAGGGCAGTGGCTTCCAGTGTGGCAACAAGAATGTTACCAAACTCAGGTTTGGCTACTTGCTGCTCAAAAGTCAAAACTCTACAGACCAGTGTTGGTAGGACTGGTTGTTGTTGTTGTCCAGTTACTAGGTCGTGTCTGACTCTTTATGACCTGTGGACTACAGCACACCAGGCTCCCCTGTCCTTTACTGTCTCCTGGAATTTGCTCAGATTCATGGCCATTGAGTTGGTGATGCCAGCTAATCATCTCATCCTTTTGCCACCCTCTTCTCCTTTTGCCTTCAATCTGTCCCAGCATCAGGGTCTTTTCCAGTGAGTTGGCTCTTTGCATAAGGTAGCCAAAGTATTGGAGCTTCAGCTTTAGCATAAATCCTTCCAATGACTATTCAGTGTTGATTTCCTTTAGAATTGACTAGTAGGAATGGAATTATTTGCATAATTCAGGAGGCCAGCAACCTGGGGAGAAGGAGGACTCATGTCCAAAATTCAACTCTGAAGATTCTGCTCAATCATGAAAGTTTTTAAAGGGGGGATAATTGGCGGAGTAGGTCATTTATTCAGTTCAGTTCAGTCGCTCAGTCGTGTTCGACTCTTTGCGACCCCATGGACTGCAGCACACCAGGCTTCCCTGTCCTTCACCAACTCCTGAAGCCTACTCAGACTCATGTCCATTGAGTCAGTGATGCCATCCAACCATCGCATCCTCTGTCGTCCCCTTCTCCTCCCACCTTCAATCTTTCCCAGCATCACGGTCTTTTCAGATGAGTCAGTTCTTTGCATCAGGTGGCCAAAGTATTGGAGCTTCAGCTTCAGCATCAGTCCTTCCAATGAACGCCCAGGATTTATCTCCTTTAGGATGGACTGGTTGGATCTCCTTGCAGTCCAAGGGACTCTTGAGAGTCTTCTCCAACACCACAGTTCAAAAGTATCAATTCTTCCATGCTCAGCTTTCTTTATAGTCCAACTCTCACATCCATACATGACTACTGGAAAAACTATAGCTTTGACTAGACAGACATTTGTTGACAAACTAATGTCTCTGCTTCTTAATATGCTATCTAGATTGTCATAACTTTTCTTCCAAGGAGCAAGCCTCTTTTAATTTCATGGCTGCAGTTACCGTCTGCAGTGATTTTGGAGCCCCAAAAAATAAAGTCTGACACTGTTCTATTGTTTCTTTCCCCATCTATTTGCCATGAAGTGATGGGGCCAGATACCATGATCTTAGTTTTCTGAATGTTGAGTTTGAAGCCAGCTTTTTCACTCTCCTCTTTCACTTTCATCACGAGGCTCTTTAGTTCTGCACTTTCTGCCATAAGGGTTGTGTCATCTGCATATCTGAGGTTATTGATATTTCTCCTGGCGATCTTGATTCCAGCTTGTGATTCATCCAGCCTGGCATTTCGCATGATATACTCTGCATATAAGTTAAATAAGCAGGGTGACAATATACAGCCTTGACGTACTCCTTTTCCTATTTGGAACCAGTCAGTTGTCCCATGTCCAGTTCTAACTGTTGCTTCTGACATGCATACAGGTTTCTCAAGAGGCAGGTCAGGTGGTCTGGTATTCCCATCTCTTGAAGAATTTTCCATAGTTTGTTGTGATCCAAACAGTCAAAGGCTTTAGTGTAGTCAATGCAGCAGAAGTAGGTTTTTTTTTTTTCCTGGAACACTCTTGCTTTTTTGATGATCCAATGGATGTTGCCAATTTGATCTCTGGTTCCTCTGCCTTTTCTAAATCCAGCTTGAACATCTGGAAGTTCAGGGTTCACGTACTGTTGAAACTGAACTTGGAGAATTTTGAGCATTACTTTACTAGTGTGTGAGATGAGTGCAATTGTGCAGTAGTGGGAGCATTCTTTGCGATTGCCTTTCTTTGGGATTGGAATGAAAACTGACCTTTTCCAGTCCTGTGGCCACTGCTAAGTTTTTCAAATTTGCTGGCATATTGAGTGCAGTACTTTCACAGCATCATCTTTTAGGATTTGAAATAGCTCAACTGGAATTCCATCACCTCCACTAGCTTTGTTCATAGTGATGCTTTCTAAGGGCCACTTGACTTCACATTCCAGGATGTCTGGCTCTAGGTAAGTGATCACACCATTCTGATTATCTAGGTCATGAAGATCTTTTTTGTATAATTCTTCTGTGTATTCTTGCCACCTCTTCTTAATATCTTCTGCTTCTGTTAGGTCCATACCATTTCCTTATTGAGCCCATCTTTGCATGAAATGTTCCCTTGTATCTCTAATTTTCTTGAGGAGATCTCTAGTCTTTCCCATTCTATTGTTTTCATCTTCTTTATATTGATCACTGAGGAAGGTTTTCTTATCTCTCCTGGCTATTCTTTGGAACTCTGCATTCAAATGGGTATATTTTTCCTTTTCTCCTTTGCTTTTTGCTTCCCTTCTTTTCACAGCTATTTGTAAGGCCTCCCCAGACAATCATTTTGCCTTTTTGTATTTCTTTTTCTTGGGGATGGTCTTAATCCCTGCCTCCTGTACAATGTCATGAACCTCCATCCATAGTTCTTAAGGTACTCTGTCTATCATATCTAATCCCTTTAATCTATTTCTCACTTCCACTGTATAATCATAAGAGATTTTATTTAGGTCATACCTGAATGGTCTAGTGGTTTTCCCTACTTTCTTTAATTTAAGTCTCAATTTGGCATTAAGGAGTTCATGATCTGAGCCATAGTCAGCTCCCAGTCTTGTTTTTGCTGACTGTATAGAGCGTCTCCATCTTTGGATGCAAAGAATATAATCAATCTGATTTCGGTATTGACCATCTGGTGATGTCCATGTGTAGAGTCTTCTCTTTGTTGGAAGAGGGTGTTTGCTATGACCAGTGCATTCTCCTGGCAAAACTCTGCTAGCCTTTGCCCTGCTTCATTCTGTACTCAAAGGCCAAATTTGCCTGTTACTCCAGGTGATTCTTGACTTCCTACTTTCACATTCCAGTCACCTATAATGAAAAGGACATCTTTTTTGGGTGTTAGTTCTAGAAGGTCTTGTAGGTCTTCATTGAACCATTCAACTTCAGCTTCTTCAGCATTACTGGTCGGGGCATAGACTTGGATTACCATGATATTGAATGGTTTGCCTTGGAAACGAACAGAGATCATTCTGTTGTTTTTGAGATTGTATCCAAGTACTGCATTTCATACTCTTTTGTTGACTATTGATGGCTACTCCATTTCTTCTAAGGGATTCTTGCCCACAGTAGTAGATGTAATGTAATTAAATCCACCCATTCCAGTCCTAATTCTCTGATTCCTAAAATGTCAATGTTCACTCTTGCCATCTCCTGTTTGACCTGCCAGTTTGCCTTGATTCTTGGACCTAACATTCCAGGTTCCTATGCAATATTGCTCTGTACAGCATCAGACCTTGCTTCTATCACCAGTCACATTCACAACTGGGTGCTGTTTTTGCTTTGGCTCTCTTTATTCTTTCTGGAGTTATTTCTCCACTGATTTCCAGGAGCATATTGGGCACCTTCTTACCTGGGGAGTTCATCTTTCAGTGTCCTATCTTTTTACATTTTCATACTGTTCATGGGGTTCTCAAGGCAAGAATACTGAAGTGGTTTGCCATTCCCTTCTCCAGTGGACCACATTTTTTCAGAACTCTCCACCATGACCCATCTGTCTTGGGTGGCCCTACATGGCATGGCTCATCGTTTCACTGAGTTAGACAGACTGTGTTCCATGTGATCAGATTGGTTAGTTTTCTGAGACTGTGGTTTTCATTCTGTGCCCTCTGGTGGAGAAAGATAAGAGGCTTATGGAAGCTTCCTGATGGGAGAGACTGACTGAGGGGGAAACTGGGTCTTGTTCTGATGGGCGGGGCCGTGCTCAGTAAATCTTTAATCCAATTTTCTGTTGATGGCTGGAGCTGTGTTCCCTCCCTGCTATTTACCTGGGGCCAAACTATGGTGGAGGTAATGAAGCTAATGGCGACCTCCTTCAGAAGGTCCCATCATGCACTGCTGCACTCAGTGCCCCCACCCTGCAGCAGGCCACCGCTGACCCACGCCTCTGCTGGAGACTCCTGGACACTCATGGGCGAGTCTGGGTCAGTCTCCTGTGGGGTCACTGCTCCTTTCTCCTGGGTCCTGGTGTGCACAGGTCCTGTTTGTGCCCTCCCAGAGTCTGTTTCCCAGTCCTGTGTAAGTTCTGGCGGCTCTATGGTGGGCTTAATGGTGACCTCCTCCAAGAGGGCTTATGCCGCACCCAAGTCTGCTGCACCCAGAGCCCCTGTCCCTGCAGCAGGCCACTGCTGACGCGTACCTCCTCAGGAGACACTCTGACACAGTTCTGGCTCAGTCTCTGGGTCCTGGTGCACACAAGTTTTGTTTGAGCCCTCTGAGCATCTCTGGCAGGTATGGGGTTTGATTCTAAACGTGATTTCGGCCCTCCTACCATCTTGTTGGGCTTCTCCTTTGCCCTTGGATGTGGGGTATCTCCTCAAAGTCACTCCAGCGCCACGCAGCCTCCTCTGCACCGCCACACAGCCGTTGCTCCAGTGCCTACCGTCTTGCTGGGGCTTCTCTGCCATTCATTATCTTCCACCATGTTCAGAGTTTCTTCTGATTGGTTAGTGGTGAGGTAACAGGGCAGTGCTCTAGGAATCTAGTGCTCAGCCTGAAGTTACCATCCTCCGCCTGGGTGGGGACTCTAGTACCTACAGAAGAACTGGAAGGTTTTGTCATGTATATTCCTTGAGTGGGAACCAAGGCCCTGTCCCAAGACTGCTTTACTGTTTCTTGACTGCTCCTTTCCAGTTTCTGCATCTCCTCCCTTCCCTGATGAGCTGAATTTTCTTTACCACTGAAGATAGTCAACGACACTCTTCGGGGCCCCTCTGCATTCTTCTCTGATACCATTTACCATCTCCACTGTAACCTTCACATATCTCTCAGTCTCCCTGTTAAAGACTGCGAGCTCATTGAGGTTCAGGGCTGACTTCTTTACCTCCCATTCCTAGCACTGAGCGTACTAGCAGACCTAAAATGGGCAGTTAGTTGATACTGCTTGAATGAACATGTAATTGCAGGTTAAACAAATAGGGTCTGAATGCTCTCCTGAGACAAACAGCATATTGTTTACTTTTCACTTTCATTAAGCACTTGCTACTTGCCAGGCCTTGGGCCAGATGATGAAGCCAGAACCATGAACATGACAGACACACTCACGGCCTTTAAGGAAGCTCCTCTCTGAAGGAGTATTGAGGGAGCTGACAAGAAAATGGCTGGTTGCAGCCCAGGTGGGATGCATGAGACAAGTGCTCGGGCCTGGTACACTGGGAAGACCCAGAGGAGTCGGGTGGAGAGGGGGGTGGGAGGGGGGATCGGGATGGGGAATACGTGTAAATCTATTGCTGGTTCGTGTCAATGTATGACAAAACCCACTGAAAAAAAATTAAATTAATTAATTAAAAAAAAAAAAAGAAAAAAAAGGAAAGAAAAAGGAAAATGTGAAAAAAAAAAAAAAAAAGAAAATGGCTGGTTGCAATAGTATGTGGAAATGCTTTGACAAGGACATGGAAGGGGGCCTGGTAAACAACCCAAACCAGATTGGGAGTGGGCAGGCAGGGGAAGTCTAAACCAAGGCTGTGTGTGTGTGTGTGTGTGTGTGTGTGTGTGTGCACGTGTGCACGCGCACACTCAGTTGCTCAGTCGTGTCTGACTCTTGTGACCCCATGGACTGTGGTCCGACAGTCTACTCTGTCCATGGGATTTCCTAGTCAAGAATACTGGAGTGGGCTGCCATTTCCTTCTTCGAGAGATCTCTGCAGCCCAGGGACTGAACCCATGACTTTTGTGCCTCTTGCGTTGGCAGACAGTTTCTTTACCGCTGAGCCACCAGGGAAGCCAGTTCCCAACCTCATATGTCTACAGGGCCAAGCAGGCCCAAAAAAAGAGTTAATCTAGCCATGTAGAGGCTGAATGAACTGGAGTGGTTGGCTTAAATGAAAGGAGTCCTGCAGCCATGTGGGGCCAGTGTTCCCAATTTTCAAGAGGAATCAGCTGGATTTTTGTTTTTAAATGTCCAGAACTAATGCAAAAATATAAAAAGACAAAGGGAAACACACAAAATGTATCAATAGATCAGATACTGCCTGCTTCCCACTCGGATAAAACTACTGCTCAAAAGAATGAGCCAGAATTCACCAAGTAAATTGTGTTTGTGTGTGTGTATGTATGTATATGTGTATTCACGCTGGAGTCTGGGAGGACGTGCTTCAGTGGAAAAAGGGTTCCTGGTAAAAGAATGGCATAAGCAGATACCCAGAACAAGAACAGAGCCTGGCAGGTGGGGACATTTAGTGCAGCTGAAGAAGAGAATGGGCCAGAGACATTGCAACAGATGAGGCTGGGTGGGCAGGACCAGATGGAGGGTCCCATGAGCCTGAGGTGGTGGGCACTAATGACTGCTTTGCCACTAGCCATCCTTCTTTGCTCCTGGAATCTCTATGTTGTTCAGCTGCTAGGCAGGATGTGGTTGAGAGGAGGACCACTCCTCCCCAGACCAGGGTCTAAGCAGATCATGGTCATCCCATTCCCTTTTCAGGGACAAGGGTAACTTTGGCAAGTATGCAGTACTTGCCAAGGAGAAAGTTGCGGAGGAGTGTTTTCCACAAAGCTTTCCATGCTCATTAAAAGGGTCACAAAGAAGCAAACACATCACTCCCTTTTTCTTGCCCCTGTGGATATAACTTGCTATTTGGGGATCAAAAGATAAACCAACTCCAGAGAACAAATCAGTTTGTTGACAGGCCAGAGCAGTCAGATGAAGAGACCCGCTTTTATAATGAGGTCTTTGGCCAGATGAATTGACTAGCTCTCAGGCCTCTCTTCCTAGGACTTCTCATTATGGAAGGTAGTCTGCCGTCTTACAGTTGGCCCTTTATGAATTTTATTGGTAAATTACCAAGTCAGGGAGTTGGAGCTTTATTCTGAGGGTACTGGGAAGCCAAAGAAGAGTTTTAAGGACAGAAGTGTCATATTCAGATCTGTGTTTTAGAAGGATCACTCTGGCTGCGGTGAAGATAAATGTTTGGAGCCAGGAAGGAACATGTATGTTTCATTTTGCCCAGGAAACGCGAGATCCCCTGAGGGTAGGAATGGTGTTTCATTAATCTGCTGCAATGCTTTGCATATGGTTGGCACTCAGTGTCTGCTCAGGGAATGAGGTCAGTTGCTGAGTGATTATATCCTTTCTATTACATCTGGAACAGCTGGAGGTCACCCTCCAGCTGTGTCACATATGAGTACCTATAGGTTTCTTGCCAAAAATTGCCTGTTAACATTTTTCTTCCTTTCTTTCTTCCTCTCTTCCCTCTCTTCCTTCCTTCCCTTCTTCCTTACCTCCCTCCTTCCCTTCCTTTCTCTCTTTCTTCCTTTTGCATTTAACATTCCTTTATCTGCACCCTGCTACATAATTTACTAGACCAGCACACCATGAGTTTTTCGGATCTTTTGTCCAAAAGAAGGAAGGGAATAGTACTAAAATATAAAGTATACATATATCTCCTCTGCTCATGTGCATACTCCATTGACTTCATTTGTAAAACCACGAGTTCAAAGAGTTACTAAGAATGCAAAGATGGTGAGAGCAGAGCTTTAAAGCCCACGCCTGGGACTGGTTTGAGTGTGGGGCTTCGTGAAGCCACGCAGCTGGCACCCAAGAAGCAGCGCGGCCTGGAGCCTAGAGTCTCTGGCTGAGATGTTCACAGCAAGACGAGCAGTGTGCAATGGGGAGGGGAGCCCAGGGCTAGGTTTCTAGGGGGCTGTGGGTGTGTTAGTCCCTCAGGCATGTCCAACTCTTTGCAACCCCTTGGACTGTAGCCCACCAGGCTCCTCTGTCCATAGGGTTCTCCAGGCAAGAATACTGGAGTGGGTTGCCATTCCCTTCTTGAGGGTATCTTCCCGACCCAGGGATTGAACCCAGGTCTTCTACATTACAGGCGGTTTCTTTACTGTCTGAGCTGCCAGGGAAGTCCTGGGGGATTGCCTAGATTCTAATTATTATTGACTTAAGCAACTTTATAATTACATTTATTGCAAATTTATGTTTTTTATGCACTTCTGCCAACCTGTATTTATTATGTTTTCCAACTATAAAAATTTAAGTAAATGATGAAGATAAATTCATTGTAAGTCTAATGAAGTTTCTAAATTGCCTTCTCCTGGGAACTTTCTCTCTGTTTCCATGATTGTTTTGGGTGTTTCTACATTACCATCTATTCCCTTCTCACTTCTCAGAAGTAATTCAGATCCATAAGTTCCAGATGGGGTATACACTTTTTCATGATCCTGCCAATGATAAGGGAAATGGGAACAGCATTCAGGGATGAATTAAAGAGTTAACTTTTCCCAGAAGTGTTATGCCAAGACTTAGAAGAATTATATCACACATAAGAGAAGGGCTTCCCTGAGAGCTCAGTTGGTAAAGAACCCACCTGCATTGCAGGAGACCCTGGTTTGATTCCTGGGTCAGGAAGAGCCCCTGGAGAAGGGATAGGCTACCCACTCCAGTATACTTGGGCTTCCCTTGTGGCTTAGCTGGTAAAGAATCTGCCTGTTATGTGGGAGACCTGAGTTTGATCCCTGGGTTGGGAAGATCCCCTGGAGAAGGGAAAGGCGACGCTCTCCAGTATTCTGGCCTGGAGAATTCCATGGACAGTCCATGGGGTCGCAAAGAGTCAGACACGAGGTAGCGACTAAACAAACAAGTGTCCATTCTGCCCCTTCATGGCAGAAAGAGACCCTCAGGCTTTCCTTCATAGAGATGTCTTTTTTTTTTTTTCCCAGTTAAAGACCAAAAGAGTTCCCTCTCCTGGAGTAACAGGATTGGCAGGCATCTTAACAGAAGGATCACGCATCCTGATGCCGCTGGTGTGGCGCCATTGTGCCACCTCTAGCTGTGTGGGCAGCACTATTATTTGTGCCTTGAGGATCCAGGTTGAAATGGGCTCTGGTCTCATTGGGTGGGTGTGCTGTGTGTCCCTTGCCCACCTAACTGAGTTGTTAAATGGTAATTTCCAGTGAGGGGACTGGATTACAGCAGAGTCTTCATATCAAGTGATCCACGTGCAAAATCCATTACACTTTATCAATATAAATTTCATCATTCAACAGTACATGTAAGTTTTAAAATTTTTATTTTTAATTGGAGGATAGTTGCTTTACAGTATTGTATTGATTTCTGTCATACAGCAATGTGAATCGGCTGTAAGTATACATATATCCCCTCCCTCCTGAACCTCCCTCCCCCGCCCTCCTCCATGTTGCCCCCCTGGATCATCACAGAGTGCCAGCCTGGGCTCCCTGTGTACCTCGCAGCTTCCTATTAGCTATCTGTTTTGCACGTGGTAACGTGTATATTTCTATGCTACTGTCTAAACCTGTTGCAGCCTCTCCTTACCCCTCTGTGTGCACAAGTCTATTCTCTACATCCGTGTCTCTATCCCTACCCTGAATATAGGTTCACCAGCACCATTTTTCTAGATTCCACATATATGTGTTAATACATGGTATTTGTTTTTCTCTTTCTGACTTGCTCCACTCTGTATCACAGGCTCCAGGCTCATCCGTCTCAGTCCAGCTGATTCAGGTGTGTTTCCTTCTGTGGCTGAGTAGTGTTCCACTGTACGTGTACCACAGCTTCTCTGCCCATTCGCCTGTCAGTGGGCATCTAGGTTGCTTCCATGTTCTGGCCACCATACACATAATTTAAATTTTTTAAAAATTTTAACCTTTCTGGAATTAAGATATGCCTAGCAATCTGTGACATCTTACATTCTTTGTCAAGGTTGTAACATCATTGCCATCGCCCAAGTTGGCATTGACATTGGAAACACCAATATCAAAACTTGCAGAATGGAGATCACTGACCTGGAAGAAAACCCTGAGGTCACAGTGCAGCCCTGTACAGAGCGGTCACAGGACACGCTGGTGTGGGGGAGGAGGTGGTGAGCCAGGCTATGGGGCAAGACTCTCAAAGCAAGAGTCACAGGTCGGCTGACTCTACAAGGAGCAGCAGAGCTGAGGGCCCAGCGCCAGCTGCTCTTGTTCTAAGTCACTTCAGTCGTGTCTGACTCTTTTCAACCCCAGAGAACCTGCCAGGCTTCTCTGTCCATGCAATTCTCTAGGCATGGATACTGGAGTGGGTTTCTGTGCCCTCCTCCAGGGGATCTTTCCAATCCATGGATCGAACTCATGTCTCTTACATCTCCTTCATTGGCAGGTGGGTTCTTTACCCCTAGTGCCACCTGTGAAGCCCACTAGGGCTTATTTTTAGGACCATTTTAAAAAGTGCCACATCACCAATGAGCTTGATGGTCCTATATCCCAGAGCATGACATGGGCAGGAAAACCTCCTCTTTGAGTCATATGGTGACTCCAGAAGGTCAGACTAAATATGAAGTTTTAGGGGTATCTAGAACTGTTCATTTCACTTATGTTTTCCTTTTTATGAATGCACAAGAGTGATATGTGATAGAAATCTATGTCTAATTAGAATGGCTATTATAAAAAGAAAATCAGAAAATAAAAAATATTGATGAGGATGTGGAGAAATTGCAATCTAGGTGCATCACCACTGATGGGAAAGTAAAATGGTGTGGCCACTGTAGCATGGCAGTTTCTCAAAAAATCAAACGTAGAATTACCATATGATCCAGTAATTCCACTTCTGGGTATAAATTCCAAAGGACTGGAGACAGGGACTTGAACAGATAATTATACATTCATGTTCAGAGCATCGTGCGTGTGTGCTAAGTCGCTTCAGTTGTGTCCGACTCTGTGCAGCCCCATGGACTGTAGCCCGCCAGGCTCCCTTGTCCATGGGATTCTCCAGGCAAGAATACTGGAGTGGGTTGCTGTGCCCTCCTCCAGGGGATTTTCCTGGCCAGGTGTTGAACGTGTGTCTCTTGTGTCTCCTGCACTGGCAGGCGGGCCCTTTACCACTAGTGCCGCCTGGGAAGCCCGATGCAGAGCATCATTACACACAAGAGCTGAGAGATGGAAGCAACCAAAGGTCCTCCCACAGATAAATGGATAAACAAAACGTGGTTGCTACGTACAATGGATGATTATTTGGCCCTGAAAATTTGTGAAATTCTGATACATTCTACAGTTTGGATGAATTTTGATGACATTGTTAAGTGAAATAAGTCACGAAAGGACAAACATTGTATGAATTCACGTATATGAGGTCCAAGAGTGGTCAGACTCATAGAGACAGATAGTTGAATAGTAGGGACCATGGTAAGGGGAGAAGTGGGGAGTTACTGTTTAATGGGTGCAGAGGCTCAGGTTGGAAAGATGGAGAATTCTGGAGGTGGACGGTGGTGGTGGTTGCACAACAGTACGAATGCACTTGATACTGTCAAACTGTACACTTAAAAATGGTTAAAATGGTAACTTTTATGTTTTGTATATTTACCACAATGGAAATCTATATCTTATTAAACCTGTATAAACTCTGTTAATAAGTATAAATTAATATCTTTAAGTGATAAGAGAGCATTTAGCCAGAATTAATTGATAGCATTTTCCTTTCTCATTGGTATGTGAAACAATGGTCGATCTTGTGGTCACAGACATCCTAGATTTGTGAAATATGGCCATATGTTTTCCTTTACCTCCTCCCTCCATATGAGAAAGGCTCAAATGACAAATTCACATTTGAAGAGAAAAAGTTGTATCACCTTCACCTCTGATCAATTATTAGGATTTGCTCCCTCTCCAGTCCTCTTCTAGGAGCTGGGACTAGAGACCTAATTCTTAACCTCAATGAATGTGTAGCTTCTTGGTCAAGTAAAAGTATTGCTTGGGTAGAATTGTGAGCACTGGAGCAGGAATCTTTTTTTAAAAGTGATTCTGAGAGGTCAAGGATAGGAGAGGAAACTGAATGCAAAGGGGCCAGAGGAAACTTCTTGGTGTGATGAAAATATTCTGTGTGTAATGACTGTGATTATATGACTGTAGTTGAAACTCATCACATGACATACTTAGAAAGTGGTGACTTTTATTGTATATAAGTTATACCTAAGTAAATAAAATAACCCAAAGAGAAGAAGGAAAGGAAGGAGGGAGGGAAAAAGGCAGGAAGGATGGAAGGAATCTGGAGAGCAGGGTTCTTAGTTTAGACTCTGCACCAGGCAAGTCACTTTGCTTCTCTTGCCTCATCTGTGAAATGAGATACTTCAGTTAAACCTCTGAGGTCCCTTATTACTTCTCTGCATCCACGGAAATAGAGAGACAAAATACAGTCAAAATGAGGCAGCATTTTGATGGAGCAGAGACAGTGCTTGTACACCCTTCCCACCCCCAACCCCCACCCCATATGGGTCCCTTCTCCTCCTAGGCTACATTTCCCAGTGTCCCTGGCAAATAAGTAGGGCTGGGTGGGTGATTCTGGAAACACGGCCAGAAATTAGGTGTGTGCCCTCAGGCCTGGCTCCTGGAGCATCCCAGTGGGATCCTCTGCATGCTCTGCCCTTCCAGGTTGCCTTCCCAGGCCTTGGGTTGAAGGGACTGTGCCTTAATGGAAGGTCGTTCCTTCCTGGGTTTCCCTCTGGAGATGTGCTGCCCAACTAACATGGCAGGAATTGCATCATTGTTGTTTTAGGCCGCTCAGATCTTGTTTTGCTTATTTGAATAAACAAAACAAGCCTACACTGAATAAAATAAAGAGCTAAGTATGGGACAGTGAATGGAGCTCCCACCCCAGGGCCTTTGCACTTGCTATTCCCTTTGCCTGGAAGACTTTTCCCCACACGAATTTCCAGGTTCAACTCCCTCCCTTCCACTCAGATGTCTTCTTCATATGATCAGAGTCGACCACCATTAGCAGAATAACCCCCTTCTCCACCCCACCCCAGGAAACTCCGTCTCCTTCTCTGCTTTAATTTTCCTTCAATACATTATTAAAGTATGTATCTATTTATCTGTCTTCTATGAGGGCATGTCATTTGCTGTGTTTTCTAATGTGTCCCCAGGGCCTGGGAGAGGTACATGGGCTATGACAGGCTTCAACAAATACTCATTTGCTGAGAGATCTTGCTTGCTAACCCACAGCAGTAGCTTGTAGCTGTTCAGAGGGCTGTGCTGAGAAAGATTTGAGCATCAGCATACAGTAATCAATACTGATTGTTATTTTGCCCAGAGTCAAGAGGGAGAGCCAGAGGGTATGTTGGTACCACTGCTGCCTTGTATTGGGGTTGAAAATGGTGCTAGGTTTGTACTTTCCTAACATATTAGCCAATAAGGCAATATTCTCAGTTTATGGGTAGAATGAACATCACAGTGAAAATTTGATGAGGGAAGAGAGTCCAGCTGGCAAGGCACACAGGTCAGGGCAGAGTGGGGCTGTTATGGGAGGTAGCCTGAGCTAGGAGGCTGTGGTTGGAGGAAGCCGGGTCTGCGCTCAAGGCTCTGGGCAAACAGAACGCATGGAGGCTAGCTGGGGAGGCGGGGCTTGTTTGAGAAACTGACCAAGGTCAGCGAAGGAAGACAGACACAGAGGGGCCAGTCTATTCCCTTCCACCCCTGGGCTCCATAGCATCCTCATGTCACTCAGAGTTTCCCACCATCTTGCCAGTTCAGAGCAGAGCTATAAAGGGTCCATGGAAAAAGAGCGAGCAGGGAATAAATAAGCCCAGAGATTAATGCACTAGACTGTATCCTTTTTGCACTCCTTAAACCTGGACTCCTTAAATACACTGGGGTCATCGGGGATTCTTGCATACTCTCTTGGGTCCTTAGGCGAAGCAACAGAAAGAAAAGCATCTCCTTTTTTAGACTGGAGAATTGGCCAGCAATGTCAGGACTCTTTTTTCACTGTATTTTAAAAAATTTTCGTTGGGGGTATATATTTGGTTTACAATGTTATGTTAGTTTCTGGTGTACAACAAAGTGAGTAATTTATACATATACGTATTTTCACTGTTTTTCAGATTCTTTTCCCATGTAGGCCATTACAGAGTACTGAGTAGAGTTCCCTGTGCCAGACAATAGGTCCTTATTCGTTATCTGTTTTATATATAGGAATATGTATATGTCAGTCCCAATCTCCCAGTTTCTCTATCCCTGACATCTTACCCCTGGAAAACGTAAGTTTGTTTTCTACATCTGTAACTCTGCTTCTCTTTTGTAGATAAGTTCATTTGTACCTTTCTTTAAGAGTCCACATATAAGTGATATCATATTTCATCGTATGTTTAATGATAAGTTAACTGTGGGCTCTCAAGCAATCGTCCCCAGTGCCAGGCCGGGGCCCAGCACAATACTGCTGGCTTCCCAGCGCCAAGCTGCTCACTTTCTCTCTCTCGCTCCAAAGCAAAATAAAAGAACATCACTGAGCATCTTGGAACTGCATCGCCCAATTTCTGGGATAGGACGCAGAATCGACAGGCCCAGCTTTATTTCTCCCTACAAGATGTGTTCTTGTATAATAATCTCCTTCCCATTTCCTAGAGTGTCTTCCAGCAAACGATGACAAACATAAACAACACTTGCAGAAGAGATGGTCTTTTATTAGTTCTTAGAAAGACCTTCATTTCCTTCCAGGCTCATCTCTCTAACTGGGAACCAGCTGATCATTGGGAGTGAAGCAAATAGATCAGAACAGTAAACACCAGGTTTTTGAAATATGGTTATGCTTCTAATGGTAAAATAATTATAAGCTAGGGCCTTAAAGCAAGCTTTTGTTTACCCCCGGGAAGAACTGTACGATTACAGTGTGATGCTAGATTAAGACTGGAGGTTTAAATGATTGAATTGTGTCCCTCTTGAAGTGGTGCCACTTAATCTCTAGAGATCGGGAGAAAATGAAACCTCCTTTCATATTTCAAATATTTTTTTCCTGAGAAGCTGTTTGGATTTCAGAACTGATTTCTCATGCAGAAGAGATGCGCAAATGTCAGGAAATTATGCAGAGTTCCATTTTAGTGATCACCACTCGGGAGGATGTTGTCAGCCACAATGACCAGGGTTTTGCTTCTGGCACACAGGTTTCTTTTGATACATATGAAATTTTATACAAATGATCCCAGATCCCATGTTATTCATTTCTCGATTGTTTGTCGCTCACTTTTAAGCAAGAATTGAGTTCAAAAGCGTCTTGGTCATAGGTTATCCATGCCACACAAACCCCTTTCTGCCTGAGTGACTTTGTTGATGCCATTTGAAATGATCACCCATTAGGATTTATTTTTGCCAGTCTACACGCCTCAGCCCAGATAAGGCAGATCATTAGCGGGTGTGAAGGGAGGCTCAGGAAATGAAGGCCCTCCAGCACTTGTCACATTACTTTGACTGGTCTGATAAGACAGAGCAGGGCAGGCGGGGGTTTTTCTCCCCACTGGGATATTGAACTTACAGAAAATGAGACAGTGCATTGAGCTGAGGCGGTCAGATCTCACCAGAGAGACTGGGGTAAATGTGTTTCCCCAGTTGCTTAAGGAAAAGATTCCAGTGGATGGCAGGGGGCCAAGGGACAAAGAGAGCTAAAGGCCCGATGGGAGTGACCCTCTGAGGCCGCAAGGTGAAGAGGTGGGAGAAATGCTGACAATCAACCAGTTACTACAAAGACATCAAAGGCATTGGCCAGCCATGCACCCGACACTAGTTTCAGATCTTCTGCAGAGTGAAAGGCTGGCCCAGTGTGCCCCGTCTTACGGATGCAGGTGGTATGCATGGGCGTCTTGACTGATCTGTGCTCTACTGGGAGAGTGACCCTGCAGATCAGAGAGACGGGGCCTCCTGGGAGATTTCCACCATCCCTGGACTCCTGTCCCTCCTTTAGGGGAGCGCTCCCCCTACCTAGCTGTGCCTGAGCCCCGCTCAGTGGGCTGGGGGTCCCTTTGCCCCCCCCTTCCACCCAGCATCTCAGGATGCTGGGAAGAAAGCCACTGCTCAATGAAAAACCCCATGAAGGCCTATCTGCCTGTTAATAAGTTATTAATAGTTATTCCTAGATGCCAGAGACAACATGTAAAAATTATCCTTGTGACTTTATTAAAATAAATTGGTGGAAGTCCACATAAATAAATTTGTTCTTTTTAAATAGCATGCTTTTTAGGATGACCAGCCATCCTGGTTAGCTCCTGGTCAAACTGGGGTGGCCGGTCACCCTACTTCTAGTTAATATCAGAGTAGCCGGTTTAGGATAGTATAAGAGAAACTATTACATTTTTCAGAACTGGATAGCAAAATTCTAACGGGTGATTCACTCCTCTAGCTTTATCTAAGGACATAAAAATATTAAGAAAACCACCGTGAACCTGCTTAGCCGGGGACCCCAGTGACTCTGGAGTCAGGCTACTGGGACCTGAATCCTGGCATCACCACCTCCAGGCTGTATGAACTTGGGCAAGTTGTCGCCCCTTCCCTCTGTCCCTTGATGACTTTGTCTATAAAGTGGAGATGATAGAGCACATCTCGGTGGGTTGTTATCTGAATTCAAGGAGCTAATACATGTGTGATATTGTGATTTATAAGAAATACATATTTGGTTGTTGTGCTTTCCTGACACAGAGATTCTAAAACCTTTGGGACTTTTTTTGTGATGTGCGCAATAAAGGTGTCTTTTGTTATGTTAATGAGGTGCAAGTTGGACTGAACCTAAGCTTGGGAGCTGGTTACCAGGGGAGCCAGCCCTGTGATTGGAGGACTGGAACTTTCAGTCCCACCCCCTGACCTCTGGGGAGGGGAGAAAGGGTGGAGGTTTTGTGTAGTCACCAGTGGCCAGTGAGTTAAATCAATCCTGCCTGTGTAATGAAGCCTCCATGAAAACCACAAGGATGGGTTCTGAGAGCTTCTGGGTAGGTGAGCACGTGGAGGTGTGGGGAGAATGGACTGGAGAGGGCGTGGAGGCTCTGCACCCGTTCCCCATCCCTGTTCAGTGCATCTTTTCCATATGGCTGTCCCTGAGTCACATCCTTTATAATAAGCAGGGAAAGTGAAAGTTGCTCAGTCATGACTCTGTGTGACCCCGTGGGCTATATAGTCCATGGAATTCTTCAGGCAGAATACTGGAGTGGGTAGCCTTTCCCTTCTCCAGGGGATCTTCCCAGCCCAGGGATTGAACCCGGGTCTCTTGCACTGCAGGCGGCTTCTTTACCAGCCGAGCCACAAGGAAAGCCCAGTAAGCAGTGATGGAGAAAGTAAAACGGCTCTCCGAGTGCTGTGAGCTGCTCTAGCAAATTAACCAACACCAACCTCTGACATAGCCAGTCCGTCAGAAGCACAGTGATGGCCAGTGCCTGGGCTTGGCCTCTGACGTAGGGGCGGTCTCGTGGACCTGGGCCCTGGGCTGTGGGACCTGAGGCCACCTCTGTGTAGACTGTGTCAGGGTTAAGTCAAGTTAAACGATCCCCAGCAAGTGATTAGACAATTGCCTGCTTGGTGGTGGTAGGGGGGAAGCCCTGCCATATACACACCCCACCATGGTGGAATTGGTTGCAGAACTCTTTTAATACGCAAGAGGCTTAGAACAGCTCTAGCACCCAGTCAGTACTTAATAGTCTCAGTTATCATCCTCATTATTATTATCTCTCTTTTCATGAGCCCTGAATTACTGCCAAGGGTTGAATATAACTCCTAAGTATACATTAAGCCTCATGTCATCACTTAACTGTTGTAGTTCCTGAGTCACTAAACACTGTATTCTTTGAGTAGGCCTCAAGTGTGATTTTTCTTCTTCTTCACCCTGCACTGGTCTGGAACTTTTCCGTTTCTTCTGGCTGCCTCTGCTTTCTACTGCTCAGAGAAGGGCATCAGTTAGCTTCCTAAGAGCCCATTGGCCCAAGCTCTCTCCTCGTCATGTAGTTAAAACATCTTAGACCTACCGTCTTCTGTCTCTGCTCTAGGATTCTAGCTGCCCCTCTAACACACACACACACCCCACAGCAAACACCTCCCACATACACCAGTGTATACACACAAACATACACACACAGCTATATACACTGCCACATATACATGTGTGTAAACATGGATGTACACACACCACGTATACATGTACATGGCATACAAACATATACATGCAAATATACACATACACCATATACACATTTACCTCACACCCATATACACAGATAAAAAATACACATGTACATACACATAAATACACATGGGTATATACACACATACACACCATATACACACATGCATGCAGACACATATACATGAATACACATACACATGTGCACCCAGATATACACAGATACACATACACATCAGGTGTGCATGCATACACACACAAACACATACATAGATACACACAAATGCACGCACATCACACACACATACCTACATGATACACACATGCACACACTCACACACACACATACATACATGCACATACATACACGTTATTCATGGTGAACTGTGGTCTCCAGCTCATCCCAGAGAGCATGGCAGAATATTTTGACCATCTCCACACAGATTTAAAGGTAGGTCTTCAGGAAGGAAAAAAAATCACTTCTAAAAGGTAATTATGTGTGGTTTTCTTCATGATCACATTATGAATAGTAATTATATAAAATATTATTTCAAATATCAAAACTTCTATGAGCATGCTGGTCAGATACTTTATTCAACAAATCACTGAAATTGCAGAGCCTCCTCTGTAGCAGGGGCCCACCGGGCATAGATGTCTTCTGAGAGAGTCTTCACCTCTCCCCCAGACCTCCTTGTCACTAACTTTTCAACCCTGTGTTTTTCAACATCTTTCACCTACTGGCTGAACCAACAGCCCCTTCACTTAAATAAGTGTAGAATCACTTTTCAGGCCATGTCTCTCTCCACATGAGGTGGTCAACCAGATGTGTTACCTGAAGCTTTGCCCCTGGGAGGATTTACTCCACCATTGAGTTTCTGGGCCACTTCAAAAAGGACTGTAGTGCTAACCCCATCTACTTCTTGCTTTCCTAGCATCCCCATTTTACTGATCCTAAGGAACACCTCAGGAAGCCATGGGTCAAGGGAGAAGAAGGAAATAGGAGCAGGACGCATATGACTATGATCCATTGGCCCGGGCAGTGTATTCATGCCTTCCAGACCTGCCCTGACTCAGTTTTACATTTGCCATTTTGCATTTGACAAGGGAATGTTATTGTGTATGTCCCTTTTTATGATCTGATACATCAGATAATACCTTGTTCAGGAAGCCAGTCCAGAGTGTATTGTCTCTTGGTATCTGTAGTGGATTACGCATGACAGCAAAGTCTGTCACTCTCTCCCATTGAGCGGTAGAGTTTATTTCTTCTCTCCTTGACACTAGATTGATGGACCAAGAAAATAATGTGGTAGCAGTTCCACTGTGTGTTCTAGGCCTGGACACTGAAAGGGCTGGTGGCATTCATTTCTTCCCTCCTTCCTCCTTGGAAGACAACCATCACGCTGTCAAAAGCCCACATCTCACAGAGAGCCCATGGGCAGGTACTCTGGTCAGCAGCCCCAGCCAATCTCCTCGTCAGCAGCCAACATGAACAGCCAGGCTTCTTGGACTCGGTAATCAACCTTGGTCTTTCCAGGCCAACAAAGTCAAGTTCCCATTGAGATCAGAAAATCCAATAAATGGGGACCTCCTTGATGGTCCAGTGATTAAGAATCTGCTTTCCAATGTAGGGGACATGAGTTTGATTCCTGCTCGGGGAACTAAGATCCCACATGCTGCAGGGCAACTAAGTCCACACATTGCAACAGCTGAGCCCGTGCACCACAGCTATGAAACCCACACACGCAACGAAAGATCCTGCACGCTGCAACTAAGACCGACACAGTCAAAAATAATTATTTTTAAAAGAAGTGAAATAACACAGTTGAGTTAGTTAAATAAAAAAGAAAATTCAATAAATGACCACACCAATATCCCCAACCTTCAAAAGATAGCCACCTCAGAGCTTTTCAACGATCACAGGCCCTTTTCACTGATTCACCTCTTATAGCCTTGGGGAAAGGATGGTCCTCCCATGGCTTAAAGTCAGGAGACATCTGAACAGGTTGTACTTACCACATCCATCCCATCACTGCCATCACCCTTCATCATCAGACACTTGCCTCTTCAGGTATTGTTTGAATGCTATCCCAAATCTACCTAGAGCATAGGTATCACCTAGAAGCGTCTTAGAAATGCAGGTTTTCAGATTCTAATCCAGACTTAGTTAATCAAAATCTCTGGAGGTGCTACCCAGGAAACTGTTTTAATAAACTCACCAGATTGTGCAAAGCGTTACCAGGAGTGTTCAACCTCAATGACTATAGACCAGGATTTGAGTCCAGGCTTCAACGAATCCCAGCAAATAATTGCTGTCATTTTCAGGTGTAAAAGTCAGCACTTTAAATCCAAAATCCTGAGTGAGTATACTAAATTAATTGATTTGACCTGATTATGTATTTCTTCTTCCTTGGCTTTACATCCTCAGAATTCACTTCCATTATATGCTTTCCGTGTGGGTAAACTGCCAACAATACTCAGCAAACAATTCAGCAAAGCTCTGAATCTCTCTTAGTTTGTTGTCATTCTCTCTTAGCCAAACAGGTTATTACCTTCCAGAGCAGGTCTTGTAAATTTATCAGGGGTACATGGGGATGGAGCTGTCTTTAGCATCTAGAGGTGATGAGGGCTGATGGCCGAGGGTCTTGTGATACAGTTGCTCAGCCACAGTTATTGAAAAGCTTCAGGGAAAGTTTTTTGGGAGGATGTGAGGTCTTCTTTCCACTACTAAAAGATTAAGGGGAATTTGGGTAGTTCAAAACTCTCAGCCTCTTCCCGTCTGCCCAGATGTCTGCATCCTACTTCTCAGGACACATCTTGTTCTTTACAGTGTCCTAGTACAGTGAGGTACTATTAATAGTATGTCCTAGCACTAAAGTGCTAGTGATGGCCTAGTACAGCAATGTACTAGTTTGGCCACCTCATGTGAAGAACTGACTCATCGGAAAAGACTCTGATGCTCAGGAAGATTGAGGGCCGGAGGAGAAGGGGGTGACAGAGGATGAGATGGTTGGATGGCATCACCGACTCAGTGGACATGAGTTTGAGCAAACTCTGGGAGACAGTGAAGGACGGAGAGGCCTGGTGCACTGCAGTCCACGAGGTTGCAAAGAGTCGGACATGACTTAGCCACAGAATGACAACAACAAAAGCACAGTGATAGGAGAAGTCTGGGGATCAAGACTTGGTGGGGTTGGGTGCTTAATTGATGCAGCAACACCCCAGATGCTATAACCAGATTCTAAGCTTGTTCCACAGCTATGCCTGCCCTACAGCTGTAAGAATGAGAAACACTTCAATGCTTCCATAAAGATCTTCTGACCTTTGAGTGCTGTGGGTTTTCTTTTGATTTTGTCTTTTCCCACACAGACTCCTTAAAACTATCAAAAGCAGTCATCTGAGCCCCCATCATTTATAATCACGTGTTGTTGTTCTTTTTTCTTCCCTTAGTTCCCAAATTCTTCCATGTACAGGCATAGTGTAATAAAGTGGAGTGGAGGCTCAGGTCATTTGGTCCAGGAGGGCTAATTCTTTCCTTGGGAGGCTAGCTTGAAGGGTCACCAGCATCTGAGTTACCCTCACCTCTTGCTGACTGGCAGGCATCAAGAGGTACCAGCCCTGGCACATTTCCTGGTCATCCTTTCATCTTCTTTCTACCCTTTCACGTCTCTGTGTTACTCTATTTCTCTTTCCCCATTTTCAACCGATATTTTTATTTTCTTCCTATCCGTGCCTAGCCACACACTTCTGACGCTGACATTTCTGTCTGCGCTCACAGTTTTAAACACTTTCCTGCCCTTCTTGGGGTCACAAGCTCCCAGATGCTGTGCTTCCATTTAATACCCCACAGTCATTCACTTTCTTCTCTTAAAGCCTCATTTTCTGCTTAAGAAACCCAACCTTACTGCATATCAGCTCAACTACAAATTGAAAGCCAGGTCAGTACACGTTATTTTTTCAACCCAGACTTGAGATACAGCAGCACCTCCCAGCAGTGGAAGACCACTCTGACCATTCTTGTATTTCTGCTTATGTCTGGCCCCTGGGGCTTGCCCTCCTAGCCCCATCCTGGTGACACTGGCAGATATGAGAACTCCCTACTTGCATGAGTCACCTTCCTGTCTGTCCTGTTTGTGGGTCATGATCTCAAGGTTTCCCCAAGCCACCTGAGAGAATGAAGTAACTTGGCTCTGTTGAAGCTTGGAAATAAAAAGGTCCTTGAGAAGCTTTTGTGAAAACTCTTGTACTGGAATGTGGATTAAAAAGGCTTGCAGGGGTGTACTGCTAAATCTTTACAAATGTTTAGGATAAAACACAAATGAGAAAAACATGTTCAGTGAGGCTTCTTGATTTGGGCTAAACTGTGTTCTTAATTCTCTTCTACTGAAATGTGCTCTGATCAGGGAGAATGACCGCAGGCCAGATGACGAAACTGTTGTCCTTCTGTACTTGGAGTGACTTCCCTCGAGAGGCTATGCTGTTTCTCTCTGACTCTGTCTCATTTTCTCTCTCTCCCTCCCTCCCACCTCACTCATGACATGGAAAGTCAATGTTTGGGGTACTCTTATTTAGTAGCATTACAGTGACCCTTTGTCACAAAACAGTCTTCTGGGCCATCGTCAAGCTTTTTAGAAGAAGTGGAAACTTGGGTGGGCTATGCTTCTTACTAATTAAGACAGCTGAAAAGAAACTGGTATAAAATGGCAATGAGAAGAAAATAAGTTTTGTGGGGCAAAAAAAAATGGACGTCTATGATTTTGTAGTATTTTTTAAATTTAAAAACATTAATTTTGGCTGCACTGGTCTTTGTTGAAGCATGTGGGTTTCTCTAGTTGCAGCGCTTGGGCTTAGGTGCCCCCACGGCATGTGGGATCTTAGTTCCCTGACCAGGGATTGAACCTTCATCCCCTGCGTTGGAAGGTGGATTCTTAACCAGCAGACCGCCAGGGGAGTTCCTGTAGTATTTTCATAAAATTATTTTGGAAGCACAACACACATACAGAAAATGGTACAGATCATAAGTATGTAACTCAAGGAAGTTTCCACAAATGAATCACGTGTAGCCCCTACCCAGATCAAGAAACAATATTATTGCTGGCCCCTCAGAAGCCCTATTTAAAAGTGTCTATATAAAAGTGTCTGCTTTCATCATTAGTATTACCCCTAAAGGTAACCATCATCAAGACTTTTATCAGCAGCAGTTTTGTCTAGAATTATAAGTATATACACTTTTATGAATGGGTTCTCTCATGCAAAGCTGTGTTCAGGCAATGTATTCATGTTATTGCATATAGAGTAACATGTTCCTTGCTAGTGGTTTGAAGCAGGGACTAGCAGATGACAGCCCACCCCAGCTTGCCCTTGAATGGCCCACCAGCTAAGAATGGTTTTTGCTTTTGTCAAGAGTTGTAAAAAACAAAATGAGAACATGCAGCAGAGACGATGTGTGTGTGTGCGCTTCATTGCTCAGTCGTGTCCTCTGCTTTGAGACCCCGTGGACTGTAGCCTGCCGGGCTCCTCTGTCCATGGAAGAATACTGGACAAGAATTCCGGGCAAGAATCCTGGAGTGGGTTGCATTTCCTCCTCCAGGGGATCTTCCCGACCCAGGGATTGAACCTGCGTCTCTTACGTCCCCTGCACTGGCAGGTGGTTTCTTTACCACTGGTGCCACGTGAGAAGCCTCACCAGAGGTAGAATTATTTCCAAAAGATTTATTGAACTCTTTCTTACTACCTCCCTTCTGACCCTCCCCATCCCTACCCCCCAGCAACTACTGATCTGCTTTTGCCATTGTAGATTATTTGCATTTTCTCAAAAAAAATTTTTTTAAATAATGAATGGTAAGTTGCTTTATTAATGTCTTTTTTGGGGGCCAACCTTCTAAATCATTAGGTTTACTACTTTGGTGAGGAGGGAAGGGGACATTTTACTGACCCATGGAGCCTGAATATCGGGAACTTGTGGCAGCTGAAGAAAGAGCTCTTCAGTGAGAGCACAGTGTCAGCGGCCCAGCGGGGCGAGCCTGGTCACTCGGCACGAGTTTGGTATCTTCTGCAGTCTCGGCCCGATGGCATCCTCACTTGCCTCGTTGATGGCATTTAGCTGCTAAGTCAGGTCTGACTCTTGGCGACCCTGTGGACTGGAGCCCGCCAGGCTCCTCTGTCCATGGGATTTCCCAGGCAAGCACACTGGAGTGGGTTGCCATTTCCTTCTCCATACATTTTCTCAAATTTTATAGAAGTAAATCCCACAGTCTCTTCTCTTTATTGTCTGTCATCTTTTACTCAGCATAGTTATTTAGAGACTCATCCATATTGTGCCATATTTTCATTTTTTTAAAAGCCGACCAGTGCTCCATTGTGTGGATATACCACGATTCGTTGAAGCAATGTTTAGTGAAAATCATAGTGAAGCCATTAAACTAGAGGTTTATCAGTTTTATTGTTCTCAAAAAAGCTAGTTTTTGTTTTGTTAATATTTCCCTTTTGTTTTTCTATTACATAAATTTTTGCTTTGACCTTTATTATTTCCTTTCTTCTGATTACTTCAGGTTTCATTGGCTCCTCTTATTTTCATTTCTTAAGATAGTCTTTGGTTTGAAAATTTCTTTCTTTTCTATTATAGGCGTTTTACATTTCCTTTTAAATATAGCTTTAGCTGCATCTTGAAGATTTTTGATAGGTTGTGTTTTCATTTTCATGCAGTGCAAAATACTTTCTTACTTAGTGTTTTTTTCCCTGAGATCCATAGGCTATTTGGAAGTCTCTTCAGTTCAGTTCAGTCACTCAGTTGTGTCCAACTCTTTGCAATACCATGGACTGCAGCACGCCAGGCCTCCCTCCAAATATTTGAGAATTTTCTAGGAATTTTTATTATTTATTTCTGATTTAATCCCATTCTAAAGAGCATACTTTGGATGACATCATCCCTTTATAAATTACTGAGAACGGTTTCATGGTCTGGAACATGGCCTATGTTGACAAACATTCCACGTGCCCTTGAAAAATGAATGCATTCTGCTGTTGTTGGGTGGAGTGTTTTTTGATGTAAATTGGTTCAGTTACATTGATAGGGTTGTTCAAATCTTCTATATTAACTCTGATTCTTTCTGTGTATTTGTTCTCTCCATTGTGGATAGATGGGTGATGACATCTACCATAATTGTGGATTTCTCTGTTTCTCCTTGCAGTTTTTTAAATTTTTACTTTATATTTTAGAAACATAAATATTAGAATTGTATGTTCCTTTGATGAATTGATCTGTTTATCATTATAAGATACCATTATCATTAACCCTCTTGGTCCTTGGTGATTTTTTTGCTCTGAAATTGACTCTACCTGATTGTAACACATCAGCCAAACTTTCTTTTATTTATTTATTTATTTATTTATTTTTTCAGTGGGTTTTGTCATACATTGATATGAATCAGCCATAGATTTACACGTATTCCCCATCCCGATCCCCAGCCAAACTTTCTTTTGACTAGTGTTAGCACGGTTTATTTTTTTCCATTCTTTTACTTTTAACCCCTTTTTGTCTTTATGTTTTGATTAGATTCTTACAAGCAGCATCTACTTGGGTTTTGATTGTTTTAAATCCCATTTGTTCTTGACAATCTGTGCCTTTAAATGGAAGTGGTTAAGTGGTATATATATATATATCTTCTTTATCCATTCATCTGTCAACAAACATTTAGGTTGCTTCCATATCTTGGCAACTGTAAATAATGTTGCTATGAACATTGGGGTGCACGTATCTTTTGAATTATTGGGTGTTTTTTTAAAAATAAATAAATACCCAAGTGTGGAATCAATGAGTCATATAGCAGCTCTACTTTTAGTTTTTTGAAAACCTCCATACAGTTTTCCACAGTAGCTGTACCAATTTACAATCCCAATAACAGTGTAGGCGGGCTCCCTTTTCTCCATATCCTCACCATTTTGTTATTTGTGGTTCGTTCGGTCACAAGGATTCAGACACGACTGAGCGACTGAACTGAACTGAACTGTTTTCTGTATACTTGATATTTTTAATTAAGTGTCAAATATCATGTGTGAAAATTGAAGTGACTGAGTATGTTTTATTTTCTTCCTTCAGAGAGGATTAATGTTATCCTATGTTATAGACTTCGTAAGACTGTCTGTCTCTGATTGAACTACATTTAGTATGTACTCCAGACTCTCAGCTGAGAGTGTGGGTGTTTACTAGAGCCTGAAGGGTGCTGGACTCACAATTTTTCTCTCCCCAGATATACAAGAGCACTAAAATACCTGCAGTACTTTCCAGCTATATTTTTAGAGATTTCTGAGCGTTTTGTATTACAGAAATTAAGAATCAGGAAGTGCTTCAAGGGGGAAACTGCTATGGGGTGTCAGACTCACTTTCCTGAGTTTCTCTTCCTTTTGTGTACTGAGCCCTTCAAGTCTCTGCTGCCTTGGCAACCCCAAACTCCCGTTTTGCCTTTGCATCCCTGTGAGATTAGCAAAAGCTCTTCTGGCTTTTCTGATTCTTCATGACATTCTTCTGCCCAGTTTAACCTTCTCTCTGTGTCAGGAATCCACAAATGTCCTAAGAGAAATGAAAATAGTTGACTTTTCAATGGGTTTCCTTTTTCTCGAGAGCTTTGGCCCCTCAAGTGCTGGCATTTGTCCCAGCATCTCTTCAGGACCCTCAAACAAATTTATTGTGTATTTTCTTGTCTGCTTGTCTTCAGCTGAAGCATTTGTCTACTACAAATGATGGAATCATCATAGCCTAAAGAAAAATACTCTCTAGAAATTTGATTTAAAAAAAAAATTGAATTGTGAACATACAGATGCCAAAGATTATATATTATTTTTTATTTGACTCAATTTATTCAAATTTGCTAGTACTAGTGTTTGTGAGTGTTCTCATGGTAATATTTTCTGTTGTACATGGGATGATGAAATATCTAATGAAATAACAGTGGTGGGGTCTATGGAAGAGGAAAGTTTTGAGATGTTAAACTTCCCAGATTTCCCTCCATTTAATTTTACCCATTTCTACTGAGAGTTCACTCTGTGTCCACTGTTTCATATGAAAATAGGATAGACTAGAGAGTCAGGAGGCATGTCAGTTGCTGACTTTAGTATTCCAAAAGCCTAGGACTTCAGAACAGCTTAGAGAATGGGACGATTCAACAACAACAACAAAAAAAACCTTTTTATTTTGTGCTGTGCTCAGTCATTCAGTCGTATCCCACTCTTTATGACCCCACAGACTGTAGCCCACCAGGCTCCTCTGTCCATGGAATTTTCCAGGCAAGAATACTGGACTGGGTTGCCATTTTCTTCCCTAGGGGATCTTACTAACCCAGGCATCGAACCCACGCCCCCTGCGTCTGCTGCATTTGCAGGCAGATTCTTTACCACTGAGCCACCTGGGAAGGCCCCCCCTTTTATTCTGTATTGGGGTGTAGCCCGTTAACCATGTTATAATAGTTTCAGGTGAACGGCAGAGGGACTCCCAGACATGCACATGTACTCATTCCCCGCGTCTCCTCCCATCCAGGCCACCACATCCCACTGGGCAGAGGTCCCTGTGCCCTAGCGTAGGACCTTGGTCACCCATTTTAAGGACTGCAGTGCGCACATGTCCATCCCCGACTCCCTAACTGTCCCTTCCCCTCATCCTCCCCCGCCCCACTCCCCCCACTGGCAATCATAAATTTGTTCTCTAAGTCTGAAGACGCAACAAAACTCTTCAGAGAAACAGGGTGGGGACAGTAGAGGTCTCCCTGCTTCAAGACAAGAACATAATTCCCCAGAACTGGTGGTGATAGAAAGTGACGGGAGAGAGAGCCGCGATGTAGCAGGTGCCGTTGGTTACCCAACCCCCTGGCCCCAGCTATACCTTAGAATATGCCAATCTGACAGCCAGCTGCCAAGGCCTGCACTTCCATGCCTGAGGATTTTCTCTAGCTTTCAAACCTCATTTTGCTTTCAGCTGTGGCCGACTGAAGGTCTCAGCCAAGTAGTCTCTCCAGCAAGCAGCTTTCAACCAATGACAGATAGGGGTCATTATGTAAACACTCCAATCCCTAGCTCCTGAGTTGTATGTTCTACGTGGCTTCCTATTCATTTTCCCAGAAGGTTAAATTCCAGTTGGCCACAGTGGCTTGATATCGCCCTCTTTTGGATGCCTTCCCTTTCCTGTCTCTCTCTACCCAACTACCCTACTGATGTTTTCTTCGTCTCCCAAAGAAACGATTTGCATTAGAATCCTCATCTCAAGAGCCTATTTCTGGGGGACTTTACCAAAGACATGGCTTAGCCTCACACAGATGCTCTAGATCCTGGCTCCCAGACAGTAGCCAGAGGAGATAACGAGCCTCCAGAGATGAAAGACAGGACTCATGAGGTCTGTGGACCATGAGGCATGGTCAGCCTCGCAGAATGCTTGTTGAAGTAGTGTTAAATTGAAAAGAATCTTCTACACTAGTGAATGTCTGTCTCCTAGTTGGGTAGATAGTGGGAAGCTACATTTTGGAAGTAAGTAAATGACTCACTGGCTAGAAACAAGTGCTTGTGTCTGCAAGTGTAGCCTGGACAAAGCTTTTTATCAGGATGAGGTATTCTGTTCCTTCTGCCTTTATTTGCCCTGTGTTAACCATCAGCATGTTCAAACACAGGGCAATTATTCTGAATGTATAGAAGCAAATAGATTTTAATGATTATTCTAGATGACATTCATTTCAGATCTTCTGAATGTGTTCAAAAAGGGGCCAGGAGTAACTTTGCTTTTCAAATTTTTCTTAAGTTGTTCAAAGTATGATACAGTATGGGGTGATTTCCCTCTTAATTCCTTTATCAAACTTCCATTTGCTCATTAAACCTTATAAATCAAGTGAGATTATGAAACTGGTGATTAAGTTAAGGCTTGAAAACTTAGACATGGCCTCTTGGACTCAAAATGCCAGAAAATATTTGTGATATTTTCTATAGCCCGTGGTGGGCTACAGCCTGTGGGGTGGCAAAATATGTCAGAATGATAGATATTTTTTTTGGCTCCTTGTGGTAAAGAATCCACCTGCAATGCAGGAGACCTGGCTTTGATCCCTGGATTGGGATGATCCCCTGGAGAAGGGAATGGCAACCCACTCCAGTATTCTTGCCTGTAGAATTCCATGGACAGAGTAGCCTGGCGGGCTACAGTCCTTGGGGTCTCAATGAGTCAGACACAACTGAGTGACTTTCACTTTCATGTTCAATTTCTCCTTTCCCACGCTGTGATCCGAGAGTCTGAACTTTATAAATGTAGTCAGTGGGCTCCCTTGCTTTTCTTACCTTGTATTTTTATTTATTTTTTTGTTTATTTTTGGCTATGCCAGGTCTTGCTTGCTGCGTGTTGGCTCTCTCTAGTTGCAGTGGGTGGTGGCTACTTTCTAGTTGTGGCACGCAGGCTTCTCGTGGTGGTGGCTTCTCTTGTGGATCACAGGCTCTAGAGTGCAGGCTTTGTTGCCCTGTGGGATGTGGAATCCTCTCAGACCAGGGATTGAACCTTCCCTGCATTGGCTGGGAACTGAAGTGCTAGGGAAGTCCCTCCCTTGTTCTTTGGATTCCACTGGGTTTGGTCAATGGGTGTCACTAGTAGGAGAGCAGAAGACAGTACAAGAGTGATGTCAGGGTAATTACACCCCCGGCTCCATGTCAGCTGGGTCACTGCAAACGGCTTGTGTCCTTCTATCTAAACAACAGCTCCTGCAAAGCATCCCTGCCCTGCAGCACCAGCTATGCTCCTTGGCTCACGGGAGGCGGTTTAAGGAATGAGGGTGACTGGTAATGGCTTCCTGACATTGCTAACCCAGATATCCTGCAGCATCCTCTCCTGGTTTCCCCTAGCCCTGCCCAACAACATTTTAAAAGTTTTCTTTATTAAACTCTCCTCCATTGTACCATCTGAGTGAGGAGGCCATCTGTTTCCTGCAGGGACCAAGACTGGTACAGTGTATCCCTCGTCACTGGTCAGACGTGAAGCAGAACAGGACAGTGCAATGCAGTGAACGGGTGGTGCAAGTCCATCGCAAAGTGAATCGATCCATTTTGCTAGAGAGGGTGGGATTTCATGAAGTGGATAAAAGTGGTGTTGGAGAGCTCTTTGAATCACATTTAAAACTATTATCTAATGCAGTTTAGCAGAATTTCTCTAGTTAAAAATTGAAGAGAAAATCCACACTTAGGCATTTCAAAAGAGAGTGATTTTTAATGTCAAGGATTAAGAGAGACATTAAGCAAATACATAAATCCTTTGCTGTTGCTTTTTTAATTTAAATACAAGAGACACTTTCTTCATGCTTTTGTCATAAAACCAGTGAAGTGAAGGGTGTCCTTATGTGCCATCCTACTCTTTCTCCAGAAATATTGCCCCCAAAAGCCACCCAAAGAATATTTAGTTTAAGGCAATCTTGTTTGCCCTAAGAATGAGAATGTAATTACAGTGATAACCGACACTTTCGTAAATGTAAGATAAACTTACTTTCTTAATTCTTCTCTTGATTTTTAAAGATTAAGTTGCAATCAGACTTCTTTTTTTTTTTTAATCAGCCATGGATTTACATGTGTTCCCCATCCCGATCCCCCCTCCCACCTCCCTCCCCATCCCATCCCTCTGGGTCTTCCCAGTGCACCAGCCCTGAGCACTTGTCTCATGCATCCAACCTGGGCTGGTGATCTGTTTCACCCTTGATAGTATACTTGTTTCAATGCTATTCTCTCAGAACATCCCACCCTCACCTTCTCCCACAGAGTCCAAATGTTTGTTCTGTACATCTGTGTCTCTTTTCTGTTTTGCATATAGGGTTATCGTTACCATCTTTCTAAATTCCATATATATGTGTTAGTATGCTGTAATGTTCTTTATCTTTCTGGCTTACTTCACTCTGTATAATGGGCTCCAGTTTCATCCATCTCATTAGAGCTGATTCAAATGAATTCTTTTTAACGGCTGAGTAATATTCCATGGTGTAAATGTACCACAGCTTCCTTATCCATTCGTCTGCTGATGGGCATCTGGGTTGCTTCCATGTCCTGGCTATTATAAACAGTGCTGCGATGAACATTGGGGTGCACGTGTCTCTTTCAGATCTGGTTTCCTTGGTGTGTATGCCCAGGAGTGGGATTGCTGGGTCATATGGCAGTTCTATTTCCAATTTTTTAAGAAATCTCCACACTGTTTTCCATAGCGGCTGTACTAGTTTGCATTCCCACCAACAGTGTAAGAGGGTTCCCTTTTCTCCACACCCTCTCCAGCATTTATTGCTTGTAGACTTTTGGATAGCAGCCATCCTGACTGGCGTGTAATGGTACCTCATTGTGGTTTTGATTTGCATTTCTCTGATAATGAGTGATGTTGAGCATCTTTTCATGTGTTTGTTAGCCATCTGTATGTCTTCTTTGGAGAAATGTCTGTTTAGTTCTTTGGCCCATTTTTTGATTGGGTCATTTATTTTTCTGGAATTGAGCTGCAGGAGTTGCTTGTATATTTTTGAGATTAATCCTTTGTCTGTTTCTTCATTTGCTATTACTTTCTCCCAATCTGAGGGCTGTCTTTTCACCTTACTTATAGTTTCCTTTGTAGTGCAAAAGCTTTTAAGTTTCATTAGGTCCCATTTGTTTATTTTTGCTTTTATTTCCAATATTCTGGGAGGTGGGTCATAGAGGATCTTGCTGTGATTTATGTCGGAGAGTGTTTTGCCTATGTTCTCCTCTAGGAGTTTTATAGTTTCTGGTCTTACATTTAGATCTTTAATCCATTTTGAGTTTATTTTTGTGTATGGTGTTAGAAAGTGTTCTAGTTTCATTCTTTAACAAGTGGTTGACCAGTTTTCCCAGCACCACTTGTTAAAGAGGTTGTCTTTTTTCCATTGTATATCCTTGCCTCCTTTGTCAAAGATAAGTTGTCCATAGGTGTGTGGATTTATCTCTAGGCTTTCTATTCTGTTCCATTGATCTATATCTCTGTCTTTGTGCCAGTACCATACTGTCTTGATGACTGTGGCTTTGTAGTAGAGCCTGAAGTCAGGCGGGTTGGCAATCAAACTTCTTGTTTCTCTATTGAGTATCAAGTTTTGTTCTCCACATGAAATGGATTCACTCAAAGTGAATCCCGATGATCCTTTTCCCCCAGTGATCTTTAGCTAAGAGGACCTTCTGAACATCCTTGGAGAAACTGCAGAGGCCACTCAGGGAGAAGGGACTGTTCCTTAGGTGATTCTTGAGGGCATCCCTTTGGATTTGGGGTTGGCCTCTGGGATCACACAGCCTGGATTCAGCATCCAGCTTCAACTCTGCTAGCCCTTGGCCTTGGCCAGGCCCTCAGCTTTGGAAACTCCATCCCTGCATCACATCTTTGAAGCACTTAGCCCAGGTTTCTAGTATGTGGTACACACTCAGTTCCCACCATAATTACTGAAATTATTGTGCCATTAGTAGCTCTATTTAATAGGCTTCTCTGTGAGATGTTATATCAGTTTACTAAAATTAAAACAGTAAATATTGCTTATGTTTTTACCAGTTTAAAAATGACAAGGTTTAGAGAATAAAAGGCAATGGAATTACAACAGGATCTCTACCTTTCAAAGAAAGGAACACATAAATTACATAGAAATATAAAAAAGGAGAACCCTGAAAAATAACAAGAAAAGGCAATTTAATTAAGACAATAAAAATAAATAGGGGAAAATTTCTTTTCTAAAGGGCAAAATACCAGCTGAAACATAAACTCTAACTAAGCTTCTAGGCTCCTAATATGTAAATCAAAATGACAAAGAAATATAAAAAGAATAAATAAAGACTCTCAGGAATGTGCAAAACATAAAGGAGGTGGGGGGGGGGCAGTATTTATATTCACACAAAGTCTAAGTCAATTTAAAATTGTAATTATAATGAGAAATGGAATAATTTCATAAATTGGTATAAAGCATAATTACTAACAAAATTAAAACAAGCAGGAACATTAATGTGCCCTGAAACATAGTATTGGATAGAGAAAAGGCAAAATTTTAAGACAATCAAATTGGTAACTAAAACCCCCAAATGCAGGGATGCAGGAACACACGTATCAGCCAAGGGCCTACAGGGCATGGAAATCATAACCCTCTCTTAGCTTCTGTACCTTAGAACAGAGTTTCCCAACCAACCAACGAGTACTCCTGGGCTGGAGGACCTCTGAGCCCTTAAGGAGCTCAGGATGTCGTGTAAGGAGCCTAGGGATGCCGAACACTTCAGTTTGGTCTGCCTCGAGCCTTGAGCAGCTTTTCCTGGTACTTCTCAGAGAACTGCTTAAGCAGACTGTGTGTGACCACGTGGCCTGCAGTCCCTGAGACCAGAGAGAGGATACGATACGTGACATCTATCTTTGTCTGCAGTACCCCAGTCCACGGAGCATGGGCAAGGAAGTGTCTGCCACCTGAGCATCTGATTCAGCAGCCACCTGCAGAAAGGTCTTCACTGCCTGTCCTGGGACAGGTAAGTCCAGGTAGGGGGCCCAAGGAGCAAGTCACATAGCAAGCACCTGGCTGGGAGTTAAGGAGGATGAGCAGGGACCAGGCCGGGACTTGCATCCACATCGCTGTTGTTGTGACGTGGATGCTCTATGGCAGGTGTGCCTTTTTTTAAATATAATTTTTTATTGTAGTATAGTTGATTTACAATGTTGTGTTTGTTTCAGGTATTCAGTACAGTGATTCAGTTTCAGGACTTCCCTGGTAGCTCAGCTGGTAAAGAATCTGCCTGTAATGCAAGAGACCATGGTTCGATTCCTGGGTTGGGAAGATCCACTGGAGAAGGGATAGGCTACCCACTCCAGTATTCTTGGGCTTCCCTGGTGGCTCAGCTGGTAAAGAATCTGCCTGCAATGTGGGAAGACCTGGGTTCGATCCCTGGGGTGGGGAGATCCCCTGGAGAAGGGAATGGCTACCCATTCCAGTATTTTGGCCTGGAGAATTCCATGGACTGTACATTCCATGGGGTTGCAAAGAGTTGGACATGACTGAGCGACTTTCAACATTATTGTCTTACCTATAAAGGAAAATTGTGTCAACATTAGCAATGAAAGATTGGCAGAAATTATTCTTTAAAAGTCTTGTTTAGGAATTAGATGCAGCATAGAACAAGAGAATACAGCAGTGTTCATGAAAGTTAAAAAATAAAGGAATGATTACATTTAACCAGTGGGAGAACTGATACTTCAATATTTATTTTAAAATATTTGTTCCTAAAATGATACTTCAAATACATGAGGCCAAGAATATACATACATAAAATGAAAGTGAAAATAAAGTGGCTAAGTCGTGTCCGATTCTTTGTGACCCCATAGACTGTAGCCCTGCCAGGCTTCCCTGTCCATGGAATTTTCCAGGCAAGGATACTGGAGTGGGTTGCCATTTCCTTCTCCAGGGGATCTTCCCGACCCAGGGATCAAACCCAGGTCTCCCACACTGCAGGCAGACTCCTTACAATCTGAGCCACCAGGGAAGCCGCATAGATAAATATGTACATGTATATATGTGTAACTGAATCACTGTGCTGCGCACTTGAAACTAATACAACATGATAAATCAGCTACGCTTCAAATTTAAAAGTAAACGTTTTTAAAAAGAGAAGAAAGAAAATGAATGAGATAGACACACAAAATATCCGTTAGCATTCTGAATTGAGAGCCGCATACCTGTTTTGAAGCCAAGGATACCATTTGAATTTTATTTTGGTCATGTTATGTCGTTAAACCTACACGGTATCAACTGAATGATTTTTTCCCTACTGACATGCTTTAATAACATGTATGCGGTCTTATCACCGTCCCATTCCTGTGCTTTCAGCATCTCATTTGTATGCAAATTCTCATGGAGGCAACTTATTCCCCGGTAAACGGTGCCAGCCGATTGAGTGGCTCTGTAATTATGTTCCATCCCTGTCTACCCTATTTGTTTCTTATTTTATCCCTGCCGCAGCGCCTGCTTCGCGTTCCGGTCATGAATTACTGACTGGCTCCGCAGCAATCTTTCTTCTGTGTGACGGGATGCTTTGCCTCCCTCCCCTTGATGTATTCGTTCCCCTTTTGCCATCACTTTCTAAACCTGTGTGTGAGGCTTGTTCCTTCTGCCTTTGGATTGTTTCCTCCTGTTGTTTAATCTGGAAACCTTTGGTTCTAGGACAGATAAGTTGTTCCACTAACTAACTTGGCTTCATCCCTCTTCTCCCTCAGTTTGATATATGTGCTACTGAAATTTACTACTACCAGTAAAATGATTTTATATACATGTGTACGTTTGGGGTTGCTCAGGAAGGCTGAGAAATCTAATGAAAATTTCATGTGGGACAGTCATGCCAGGAATAAACATTATGCATATAGATTTACATATGAATACAGTATGTAGACTTGGTTTTACACATATGTACAAAAGTATGTGAATAAAGTGTGTGCGTGCATGTGTGTGTGTGTAGAAACTGTATGTGCCCTGAAATAGTAATACTTGTGTTTGAACTCTAGATTTATCATTGATTATTTGTGTGACCTTGGACAGTTTCTGAACTTCTGTACTTTATTTTCCACATTGGTAATGAGGTTAAGAATCATATCTATTTCACAGGGTTTTGGAGGATTAAGTAAATGAATACATACAGAGTGCTTCTTGGGGCACTGTAAGCTTGAATGCAATAAATGTCAGTTATTTTTAATTATCACACAGGACACACAGTAGATATGTATGCGTGCTAAGTCGCTTCAGTCATGTCCAACTCTTTGTGACCCTGTGGACTGTAGCCCACCAGGCTCCTCTGTCCCTGGGATTCTCCAGGCAAAAATACTGGGGTGGGTTGCCATGCCCTCCTCCAGGGGATCCTCCTGACCTGAGTCTCTTACGTCTCCTGCATTAGCAGGCAGGTGCTGCCTGGGAAACCCCACAATAAATATAAACATGCACAAGGAGGTATCAATTAGATTAGATCCTTCTATTCAGTCAACCTAATTTCATAGCATAGCTGTATGCAGGAGGCCTCGCTAGGGCGCTCAGAGTGGTGTGGAGATGGGCACTTTCTCAGATGTGCGTTCATGATTGTGCAGTCTTCCCGAGTAAGGAGCCGATGGGCCCCTCCCTTAGTACCCTGTCTCCATACCGAAACTGGCACGAGGCAGGGGAGGCTGCCCACACCCACTGTGGTCGGGAACGATGGCACGGACTCAGTCGGCACTAACCAGCCCGTACTCACCCATTGACCACCCGCGCTGTTCTGTTTGCCCAGCAAAGAAGTGCAGGATTCCCAGACACGTCTCCCCACCCCGCCTCACGGAGAGGTTCTTGCATGCAGCCCCTCGGGGGCCTGTCTGCTGGTCCAGCAGACAAGACCAGCTGCGTTTCCTGTACTCTGGTTCCCCATCGTGAGGCGTCAAACACAACCCTTCCTGGGACAGAGGCGAAGCCCCAACTTTCTCCTGCTGGAGAAGCAGCATGTTTGGTCAGGCATCCAGCTGATGTCCTGCTGGGTGCAGAGCATTTCCCCCCTTCTCTTCTGTCATCTTCCTTCCTCTATCCTCCCTTCCTGCTTCCAGCTCCAAACACACCTGGCCGCACCACTTTCCCAATGGGCTCTGCAGTTTACAGCCTGCTTTGGCCACTACCCTGTTCCTACGGGAAGACACGTCTTGTGCTTCTCATTTTACAGATGAGGGAGCTGCAGCTCCGAGATGTGATGCCTGGCTCCAGGCTACACAGCGTGGCAAGGCTGACACACAGCTGGACTTGGGCCCATAACTGGTTTCACACAACTGCAGTGTAATAACCTCGTGGACTTCTTCAACAACCACTGATTGTAATGAAGTGTGCTGGGTATTGTGACACAGGAAGTACTTTTCCTACACATCGTGCCAGTTTGGGCCGGGCAAGGCACATGGAAGGAGAACAATGCATGTTGACTGGGAAGGTAAGGAATAGGTTTTCCAAATTCAAACTCTTTCCCCATTTAGGTTGTTGTATAATATTGAGCAGAGCTACTTGTGCTATACAGTGAGTCCTTGTTGGTTATCTGTTTTAAATATAGCAGTGTATACATGTCAATCCCAAGAATCTGATAAAGAATAGATACATGTATATATATAAATGGGGCTTCCCAGGTGGCTCAGTGATGAAGAACAGCCTGCCAATAACATGAGACACAGAACACACAGGTTCAATCCCTGATCTGGGAAGATCCCCTGGAGAAGGAAACAGCAACCCACTCCAGTATTTTTGCCTGGGAAATCCCATGGACAGAGGAGCCTGGTGGCCTACAGTCCACGGGGTCACAAAGAGTCGGACATGACTTAGCAACTAAACACTAACGAATATGTATAACTGAATCACATTGTTATACATGTGAAACCAGTGCAACTTTGCTAATCAACTACACTCCAAAAACACGAGAGATGACTCTACCCATGGACGGCCCCAGATGGTCAATACCAAAATCAGATTGATTATATTCTTTGCATCTGAAGATGGAGAAGCTCTATACAGTCAGCAAAAACAAGACTGGGAGATGACAGTGGCTCAGATCATGAACTCCTTATTGCCAAATTCAGACTTAAATTGAAGAAAGTAGGGAAAACCACTAGACTATTCAGGTGTGACCTAAATAAAATCCCTTACGATTATATAGTGGAAGTGACAAATAGATTCAAGGAATTAGATCTGATAGACAGAGTGCCTGAAGAACTATGGATACAGGTTTCTGACATTGTACAGGAGACAGGAATCAAGACCATCCCCAAGAAAAAGAAATGCAAAAAGACAAAATGGTTGTCTGAGGAAGACTTATAAATAACTGAGAAAAGAAGAGAGGCAAAAGGCAAAGGAGGAAAGGAAAGATATACCCATCTGAATGCAGAGTTCCAAAGAATAGCAAGGAGAGATAAGAAAGCCTTCCTCAGTGATAAGTGCAAAGAAATTGAGGAAAATAATAGAATGGGGAAGACTAGAGATCTCTTCAGAAAATTAGGGACACCAAGGGAACATTTCATGCAAAGATGGGCACAATAAAGGACAGAAATGGTATGGACTTAACAGAAGCAGAAGATATTAAAAACAGGTGGCAAGAATACACAGAAGAACTATACAAAAAAGATCTTCATGACCCAGATAACCACGATGGTGTGATCACTCACCTAGAGCCAGACATCCTGGAGTGCAAAGTCAAGTGGGCCTTAGGAAGCATCACTGCAAACAAACCTAGTGGAGGTGGTGGAATTCCAGTTGAGCTATTTCAAATCCTAAAACATATGCTGTGAAAGTGCTGCACTCAACATGCCAGCAAATCTCAAAACCTCAGCAGTGGCCACAGGACTGGAAAAGTCAGTTTTCATTCCAATCCCAAAGAAAAGAAATGCCAAAGAATGTTCAAACTATTGCACAATTGCACTCGTCTCACCTGCTAGCAAAGTAATGCTCAAAATTCTCCAAGCAAGTCTTCAACAGTATGTAAACCTGAACTTCCAGATGTTCAAGCTGGATTTAGAAAAGGCAGAGAAACCAGAAATCAAATTGGCAACATCCACTGGATCATCGAAAAAGCAAGAGAGTTCCAGAAAAAAAACTACCTCTGCTTCATTGACTACACTAAAGCCTTTGACTGTGTGGATTACAACAAACTGTGGAAAATTCTTCAAGGGATGGGAATACCAGACCACCTGACCTGCCTCCTGAGAAATCTGTATGCAAATCAGGAAGCAACAGTTAGAACTGGACATGGAACAACAGACTGGTTCCAAATTGAGAAAGGAGTACATCAAGGCTGTATATTGTCACCCTGCTTATTTAATTTATATGCAGAGTACATCATGTGAAATGCTGGGCTGGATGAAGCACAAGCTGGAATCAAGATTGCTGGGAGAAATATCAATAACCTCAGATATGCAGATGACACCACCCTTATGGCAGAAAGCAAAGAGGAACTGAAGAGCCTCTTGATGAAATTGAAAGAGAGTGAAAAAGCTAGCTTAAAACTCAACATTCAAAAAACGAAGATCATGGCATCCGGTCTCATCACTCCATGGCAAATAGATAGGGAAACAATGGAAACAGTGACAGACTTTATTTTTTCGGGCTCCAGAATCACTGCAGATGGTGACTGCAGCCATGAAATTAAAAGACGCTTACTCCTTGGAAGGAAAGTCATGACCAACCTAGATAGCATATTAAAAAGCAGAGACATTACTTTGCCAAGAAAGGTGTGTCTAGTCAAAGCTAAGGTTTTTCCAGTAGTCATGTATGAATGTGAGGGTTGGACTATAGAGAAAGCTGAGCATGGAAGAATTGATGCTTTTGAACTGTGGTTCAAAAACTGTGGAGAAGACTCTTGAGAGTCCCTTGGACTGCAAGGAGATCCAACCAGTCCATCCTAAATGAAATCAACCCTGAATATTCATTGGAAAGACTGATACTGAAGCTGAAGCTCCAATACTTTGGCCACCTGATGCGAAGAACTGACTCATTTGAAAAGACCCTGATGCTGGGAAAGATTGAAGGCAGGAGGAGAAGGGATGACAGAGGATGAGATGGTTGGATGGCGTCACCAACTCAATGGACATGAGTTTGAGCAAGCTCTGGAAGTTGGTGATAGACAGGGAAGCTTGGCGTGCTGCATTCCATGGGGTCGCAAAGAGTCGGACAGGACTGAGTGACTGAACTGAGCTGGTGTGGCCAATACTGGGATCGGCATGGGGGTGAGTAGGGCAGTGTCTACATGTGTCCAGAAGTTTATCCATTCTGAGGATATGGATGGATGGCTCTGTTTGATAAGGAAACTGAGAGTCTAGCCTGAAAAAGCCATATTAGCCAAGGTCAGAGCAAAAAGCCAGACGGAGGCAAACTCAGGAGCAGGAATCAAGGAGCAAGTTGGGAAGATGACAGGAAGGGTTTCACAAGCCACACGGAAAGTGATGCAGATGCAGTTTACAGACCAGGATTTCATTCAAATGGTCACATCTGATGCCTGGGAGATGCCCTGGGAGAGCAGCAGAGATGGGAATAGGTGGACATGGGCTTTGGAAAGCAGTATCTAGTTTGCAGAAGAGGCCACTCAGGAGAATGCGAATCACTGCACTGAGGATGGAGCCCCGGGGAAGGACAGAATTTAAGGTGATGGCAGAGGAATGGAAGCCTGACAGTGACAGAAGTTACCAACTACAACCAGGAGTTGGGAGTCACGGGGCAAAGGGAAGGTTCCAGAAGTAAAGAAGTGGGCACAAGTGTCAACACTCCTGGGGAACAAATAGGGACAGGAACTGAAAAAGTGTCTCTTGTCTAAGCTTCCTGGTGACATTAGTGAAAGTAACTTTAGAGGTGGGGGCAGGGGCAGAGAGAGAGAGGCAAGGGCATGGAGCAGGAAACCCTACTGGTGGAGATGAGGAGGTACCAACCCTTCAAGTACACAGCCTCGGGTTGTCTGATTCCTCATCTAGTGTTCTTTCTTCTCTGCCAGTGCATCTGGGCCCTAGAAAGTTGTAGAAGGCTTGTTACAGTCCAGAGGCAGGATACAGCTTTTGGCGTGATCTCTTGGGTGCCCAGGAAATTTAGGGAAACCAGCAGAGTTTCAGTTCAGTAGCCCATCTAAGTCACCATACCTGATGACAAGAATATATTTAAGGGATTCAAAGCTATTCCTGGGATTCTTTTAAAGGGTTTATTTAGAGTTAGGAAGAGGATCAGAGCAACTGAGAACTTCTGCCTTGGCCTTCCTGACCATGTTCTTCTGCTCTGTGTTAAGCAGCCCCCCAGAAGGGGGCCCAGGCTGCTGGTTCCAGCCTTCTGGTTGACCTTGCTCTGCTGTGGGTGAGAGGAGGCTGGCTGCATGCCTCGGGGGGAAACGCCATTGGCTG
The DNA here is from genome assembly GCF_019320065.1 of Cervus canadensis. Lineage (NCBI taxonomy): Eukaryota > Metazoa > Chordata > Mammalia > Artiodactyla > Cervidae > Cervus > Cervus canadensis. The sequence continues at coordinate 5,369,987 of NC_057390.1, forward strand.
GTTTAGTCACTCGCCTCCACACTTTCACATCCTCTATCAACACCTGCACACTTCAGTGGTGACCACACGCACTCTTCCTGTTTATACGGAAAGTGCCATTCAGAAAGCTTGCCAGGGAGAAGGGAGTTGCACCCTCAGCCTCAGAAGGAAGACGTTGAACAACTTAATTTGGGAGAAAAAGAAAAAGAGCGTGTGTGTTGAGAGGTAAGATCAAGCCAAGGAGGTCTGACTCTCTGGGCCACCTTGGGTGGAAAAGAAGTGACTCTCCCTTTGCACCCTTCAGGGGGTGACTCAGAGGAGCCTGGCCCAAGCTCCTCGGGTCCAGTAGTGGGGACTCTTAACCTGCCCCATAGACAGAACCCAGCCTCGGTGAGTGGCCGCCCCTACTGGGGAAGCCGATGTGGAATGTAGTCCAGAAAGGTTGCAGAATTCACATGGGGGGAGCTTGTAGAGAATGCACAACCTGGGTCTAAGCGTGTGAACCACCTTTGCGGTGCTGGCTGGGCCTGTGGGCGTCAGGAGGAGTGTGTCTGAATCCCACGGAGGCCACTGGCTCCACCTCAGACAGAGAGCCCATGAGCGGTCTCAGAGACCTGGGCCCAGGAGGGATCAAGAGTGCAGGCAGGGCGCACTCTGAGGCCACCGCCAGCCCTGAAGAATGGCTCAGGCCGCCTCATGGGCGGGGGCCGACAGCACTCTGTGTATTTCTTGCACAGCACATTATCACAGCTAAGCGCGGGTCGAAGTGTGCAGAACGGAGTCTGTGTCCAGATTCTGCTTCTAGCTCCCCGTGTCACCTCTGCAGTGTGAGCTAAGCGATAATGGAATTGTATATGTGTGTGCATGTGAGTACACCCGTCATGCACATGTACATGCAGCATTATGTTTAGAGACAGGCATACACACATGTGACACATAAAGACTCATATATAATACAAAATAGCAATAGCAACTGTATTTTTGAAACTAGAGAGTTTATGGTGTGATAAAGGATTTTCTTCCCTAAGATGTGAACTCCTTGCTATTCAGGTCTTACAAATATAAAAGTGAAATCATATTTGGGTATGTATTTTATAATCCCTTTTATTCGAAGGGGTAAAAATCCCAGGGGATGGGAACTGCTCAAGTAGTCTGGGGCCTGATATTGCAGCAAGAATTAGCTAAAGGCTAGATGTTAACTCACACCCACATAACAAAGAGACAGTATATGCTCATTCTTTGAGTCTTGAGTGTACACACTGAACCCTCAGGTAAGAAAATTATGCTCTCTGCCCCAAGTATCAGGCTGTGGGTGCAAAATTGAAGAAGAGTGCCCTCCCTTACATAGGGCTTTCAAGCTTTCCCATCTCATGATAGTGAGGGTTTTATAGTAATAGTAGCATAAGGACTCAACATTCTAAGGTTTTGGTTTTGTTTCTGTATTGCTGTTCCCTTGCTGTGGGCATTACCCAAACTTTGTGTTCAGTTACGTCATGCATATTTTTATTTGTTTTGCATTTGGAAATGGAAAATATATTCATTGTTCATTGGCTAGACTTCTGGGTTCAAATCCCAACTCTAACTTCCTTTGGCTTTGGGCAAGTCGCTACACCTGCATCTGTAAATTGGGTTCAGTAGTAGTCTCTAATAATATTCTACATCTAAATAAGGGTTAGATGAACTAATACATATGAAGTGCTTAGAAGAGTGATGCATTGAAAAGGCCTCATAAGTGTTAGTGGCCAGCATTATTGTTGTTGTTGTCACCACGGTTTGTGCAGTTAAGCTTTCAGATGTGAAGGGAAATGGTAGGAGGAAAAGGTCAGTAGTGGGAGAGGGGGCTGTGTGGTTGGGTGTTTGGGGAGACACATGAGAAGTCAGAGCAATGACACCAACACGCAGTCGTTTACCTGAAGGGTGTCGTGAGCAGGAGATGGGGAAGGAGCAGGGGCAGCCCTCCACAAATCCCCCTGGCGAGAGGGACAAGCACGTGAATTCAGCGAATTTGATTCCACGAGCTCTTGCGCTCTTCCACATGCTGTGTGTCCATGCGCACAGCGGCCAAAGGCACACGGGTGTAACTGACATCCTAGGGGTGGTAGACGGCCTGTGTTCGTGCCTCTCGTGTGGAAGGCGTGTGCTCCCGTGTCACACGCCTTGCTCACATTGTTGCTCAGATCCCTGTGTGATGGTGCCTGTTGAAAGAGAAAGCTGAGCGCTGGTCTAAGCGTGCAGACTCTGCTCCTAGCTCCCCGTGTCGCCTCTGCAGTGTGAGCGCAGTGGTTGTGGAATGTGATGGGTGAGGAAGCTGAGTCCCAGGAAATTAAGAACCAGATTCAAAGTCACGCTGAGAGTTAAAGCTGTGGCAGGAGCTGGATGCTGGTCTCTGATTTCCAGACCCTCTGTTCTGCTCTGTGGTTCAGAGGAAGAACCCCCAGGCTTGCACCCAGCCTCTTGACGTTGACAGCCGTGGGACTCCTTCAGTAAGTCCTTTTTTCTTCCACACTTTGGTATCTTTCTTTGTAAAGGGGGTAAAATAACCTGCTCTACTTAGTTTATAGGGTTTTATGAGATTTCAGCAAAGCTACATGTGTAAAATGCTATTAAATTGTAAAATGCTACATATGTAAATGCTATGTAAAGTGCAATTGATCTACACTGTTTCAGGCAGAAAGATTCAGTTATATATGTATCTCTCTCTTTCCATATATATATATGTATTACATACATATATATACACATACACTTTTTCAGATTCTTTTCTATTATTAATTACTAGATTTTGAATATGCTTTACAGTATGTCCTTGTTTATCTATTTTATATATATTAGTGTGTATCTGTTAATCCCAAACTCCTAATTGACCTTTCTCTCCTTTACCCTTTGGTAATGATAAACTGTTTTCTATGTCTGTGAGTCTAATTCTGTTTTGGACATAAGTTTATTTGTATCATTTTTGTAGATCCCACATCTAAGTGATATGATATTTGTCTTTCTTGGTCTGACTTACTTCATTTAGTACAATAACTTCTAGATCCATCCATGTTGTTGCGAATGACATTATTTTATTCTTTTCATGGCTGAGTAGTATTCCATTGTATATGTGTACCACATCTTCATCCATTCATCTGTCGATGGATATTTGCATTGTTTCCTTGTCTTGTCTATTGTAAATAGTGCTGCTATGAGTATTGGGGTGCATGTATCTTTTCAAATCAGAGTTTTCATCTTTTCCTGATGTATTCCAGGGGTCAGATTGCTGAATTATCTGATAACTCTATAGCTATTATATTTCTGATCCATGTAAGAAAAAATGTTGAAAGCAACACTCAGTAAGGTCAAAAGAAAAGGAAAATGTAAGTGATGCTGATTCTTCATAATACATCATTAAGTATGATTTAACTTATTCTTTCAAATGGCTACTTTGCACTCTCTGATACTGACATTCCGTAATTCATTTAACTAGACTCATATATGGAAAATAAATTTATTTCCATTTTTAAATACTCCAAATTAAACTGCAGTGATTGTTCTACAAATCCTTTACTGCCATCATTTTAATCAGTTCTTTTAATTTTTGCAAACCTGATAAGCAAATGGCATTACTCCATTGGTTTTATTTGCTTTTCTTGATGATTAGTGAGTTGAATCCCAATGTTTTAAAACATAGCTTCATAAAAGATGAAACACATTATCCTTCATCTAGCAAACAGTCAGAATTCCTTTTAAAGTGAAATAGCTTCATTTTTCTCATGATTAAAATACAAGCAGGTATTTGTGTGCAAACATAGACCTATTAAAAAGCACCTTGCACAAGTATTTCTCTTTATAGTTTTTATCGGTGCTAAAAATGGGGGATTATAATGAATACAAGACAACCAGACTCCTGCAATAACTAATAAACATGACAACTTGATTTATTGCTGTTCCTCTGCTGTAGCCCGTTGACAGGTTATTTTTTTTCTTTCTGGAAAAATTACCAGGATTTAAATCTCTATCATATGGCACTTAATTCAATTGACAATATGTTACCAATTAGATTCTGCTTAAACTACCATCCGCCGGCAGACCACGAAGCGCGTTAAGTAGGATGACAATCAGATAACTAGTAAAACACTTTGGGGCGGCTTTCTCAGGGCTGAGGAGCAATGCTGAGATGATGGATAGTAAGAGAGAAAGGGCCAATCGAGCATTTTCTTTCCCCCATCTCCCCCAAAGAAATTGCTTCAAGTTCTCCTGAAAGCATACAGGAGTTTGTATTGGTAGTTATGTCAATTTGCTGTTTGCTACCCCTCTTCTGCACCTCTGTCCTCCTGCCCTTTTTGATGATAAAAAGACATTCTACTCCCAGATTCTCTCCAGCATGGTGATGCCTAACTTCAGCTCAGTGGTCCTGTCCCATTTAGTGATGTGTTAAGATTTCACCTTTCTCCCAAGTCCTGGATGTTGACCACAGTAAGAGAGAACTCTTGGAGTGAATTGAGCCTCCTTTTCTTCTTTTTCTTGGGGAATGTGGCTGCATCAGACCGTGTTCTTGTTGCAAGGGAGAAAAACCACATTGAGTTGTGCCGAACAAAAAGACCATCTATGTTTTATTTTTGTTTGTTTTTTTTTGAATTGGAGGATAATTGCTTTACAATGTTATGTTGGTTTCTGCTGTACAACAGTATGAATCAGTCGTATGTATACATTTATCCCCTCTCTCTTGAGCCTCCCTCCCCCCTGCCCCCTCCCCCATCTTACCCTTCTCGGTCATCACAGAGCACCAGGCTAAGCTCCCTCTGATATACAGCAACTTCCCACTAGGTATCTGTTTTACCTGTGGTAATGTATATATTTCAATGCCATTCTCTCAATTCATCCCACCCTCTCCTTCCCCCATTGTGTCCACAAGTCCTTCCTCTATGTGTCTGTTCTTGCCTGGCAAATAGGCTCATCAGTACCATTTTTCTAGATTCCATATGTGTGTGTTAATAGATGATATTTGTCTTTCTATTCCTGACTTACTTCACTCGGTATAACAGGCTCTAGCTTTGTCTACCTCAGTTCAACTACTCAGATTTGTTCCTTTTTATGGCTGAGTAATATTCCATTGTATAAATGTACCACTTCTTTATTCATTCCAAAAAGGCCATCTTTTGTAACAATTTTGGAGGCTGACCAGGCTTAAAGAACAGCAAGTAAGGAGATCTGAAGGCCAGGCAGCCAGAACCAGTAAGATACCATTAAGAACCGTGGCAGTGGAAATGTGGGCATGGGCTGGGCCACGTAATGTAGCCATCGCTGTAGCAGACAAGACCTCAACTGCTCCCATGTTGGCGCACCACGTATATAAAATACAGGATCCCAGGAAGGGGACGGTGATGAGCTGTGTGTCAGTCACGTGTGCGTCCCCAGGGAAAGTCAGATCCGTCCATTTGACTCCAAGCTATGCACAGGGAGGCCTCCCAGAGGAAGTCTGGAAACACAACAGGAAGGGGTGGGTGGTTGGATGGTGACAGCAGGAAGTGCCAAGTGATTCTTACACAGCAGGCTCTGAGTGGAAGCTGGCTGGTTGTCACTGGAGAGATGAGCCTTTGGTGGTTTGCTTGTACAGACAAGGGCACGCCAGGGAGAATCAGGAAACTGAGCCCCACTTCTTCCTGCATCCTCATGTATTCTGGTCACTTTGCTTCTACATCAGGGAATAGAGTAGGAGACCAGGGAATTTCCTTAAGGATTTGAGCAATAATATGGAACCTCCTTGCAAATCAAAGGAATAGGTATATCTCCCTAGCTCCAACCTGTGTTGAGCACTTTAGAGTCATTTTCTGAGTCCCCACAACAGTCCCACAATGTTAAATATTACACATGCCTTTTACATACGGAAGATGGAAATTCCAAGAGGTTAAGCGATCTGTCCACCGAGTGCACACAGTTAGAGGTGGGGCTCAAATCCAGGCTCCCCAGCTCTGAACCCTTCCCCCAGCTGGCTTTAGGGCTACGCTGAGTCCAGGCTGCACAGAAGCAGCATGCGTAGTATTATTTGAATGGAATCTTTTTCTTCTAGGACACCAGTGTGTGTGTGTGTGTGTGTGTGTGTGTGTGTGTGTGTGTGTGTGTGTGTGTGTGTGTGCATGCACACACCCAACACACAGCACCAGGAAGAATTCTAAGAGGAAACTTAGGGTTTCAGAGGAAAAACATCCCATATGTTCTAACTTTGTCTAGGCTGTCCCTGTTTCTAAATACTGTGGCAATATTTTTTGAAGCAAAGATCAAAGGACATATGGTCTGACTCATGGATTAACAAAGGGAAAAAAATATTGGAAATTGGGGCTCTCCAGGACTGTTTGAGATGTATGGCTACAGTCATTCTCAGAGCACCTGGGGATCATGGAGTTCTTTGGGAAACACTTTGAAATCCTGACACATTACATCCCATTCTCCAAACTAGGAGTGATTTTATCAGCAGAAAGTCAGACAGTCTTATCCACTGGCTCTGTGATTCCAAAGCTGTCTCGCCCATGACAACAGCGAAAGGGCTGAAATCTGTCTGCATCACCTGTAAAATCATTAGACATGATAAGAGAATTCTTTATACAAAAGTGGATGGGTTTCTTAAGGCACAAAACAGCCAGTAAGAAGGGATTTAATTCACAAAAGTCACTGCAGTATAAATATCTAGAAAAGAACTTAAAACACATGAGGCCTTTACCAAAAAAAAAAAAAATCTACTTAGGGACATAAAATATATAATTGGAAATACATAGCATATAGAGACTAGATAAGCAATATGAACTTTCACCAACCTAATTTGTATGCAAAAAGTATGTAAAAAAAATTTCCAGTGCGTTGGTAGGGGGAGGAACTTAGTAAAATTCCAATCTAAAATTCTAAAGAATAGCAATGGTATTTTTGAAGAAAAGGTGGGGACAGGCATGGTGCTTGTCTTGTCAGCTATGAAAGTTTCAGTGGTCACATAGTTCCAGATGGATAAACAGATCAGTGGGAGAGAAGAGAAAGTACGCACACACGCTCTCACACACATGCAAATGTACCGGGTGATAAAAGCACCTTTTGGAATCAGTAATAGCAAGAGTGAGGACAGTCATATTGAGAATCAATGGTCAGTCCTCATTTGGCTTATCTTCAGCAGCTTTAACACAGTAATTTCTTCCTTTCTTTTTTTTTTTTTTTGGTGTGCTGGGTCTTTGTGGTGGGTTTTAGAGCCCACAGGCATGATAGTTGGAGCATGCAGGCTTAGTTGCTCCATGGGATGTGGGATCTTAGTTTGCCAACCAGGGACTGAACCCACGTCCCCTGAATGGCAAGGTGGATTTTAAACCACTAGGCCATCAGATATAGTGTTAGTTGCTCAGTCATGTCTGACTCTTTGCAATCCAGGCTCCTCCTCCATGGACTTTTCCAGGCAAGAATACTGGAGTGGGTAGCCATGATCCTTCCCCACCCAGGGATCAAACTCAGGTCCCCTGCATTGCAGGCAGATTCTTTACCATCTGAACTACAGACCACCAGGGAAGTCCCTCATTTCTTCTTGAAATACCTTCTTCTACCTCCAGAACATCCTCCTCTTCCTCCTTATCCTGTCTCACTGTTCTCCTGTTAGAGTCCTTTTCCAACTCTTCCGTGTGTAAGATGCTTCAGTGCTCAGGGCTCAGACCTCCAGCATCTCTACTGTGTCTGCATTCACTCCTCGTGTGATCTGGTCCAGTAACACCATTGAAACACCAGCGACATCTGAGATGACTTCTCCCAGCCCTGAGCTCCTTTCTGAGTGGACACCTCACTCTCCATCACCACTCAGCATCTCCCCTTGAATGTATGTCCAGCCTCACAGCCATCATAGGTCTAGCACAGAATTCCTGATCTCCCTAGCCCCAGCCCCGGTCCTCCTGTGGTTTCCTTGCACATCAGCAGAAGTCCACTTCATTCTTCCAGGGTCAGGCCGACCCTCTGAAGCCATCCTTTACTTCTTTCTTTCACAACCCACATCTAATCCATCAGAAGATCCCATCCACATGTCCTTTGAAATATATCCAGATTTAATCCCTTCTTAGCACTCAACCTCTTGGGTCCCTCACCTGTTCCACAAACATGCTCCCTTCTTTATTCTGTTCTCAGCACAGAGTCAGAGGAATTCTTGTAAAACTGAAGTCAAATCAGATAATTGCTCAAAACCCTCCCATGGCATCCTTACCTCACTGTTTCAGGCTACATAATCAAGTACCCCCCAAAACACATGGTGGCTTAAAACAGCCTTTCCATTTTGCTCAAAATCTTGTGGTTCATGAATAGGGGCAGTTTAGTGTGGGCTAGGCTGGAGGGCCCCTTCCAAGGTGGCTTTTTCACTCACATCCTGGCACCTGGTGACCTCTCTCCTTCCAGGGCCCTCCATGTGGTCTGACCAGTCCTGAGGTTCGTGCACGCTTTCCTTTGTGATGGTCTCTAAGAGGCAGGAAGAAGAAGCTGCCACACAAGAAGGAGCTGGGACAACATCTTTCTGCCATATTTTGTTGGCCAAAGCAGTCAGCAAGCCAGCCGAGATTCAGAGAGGTTGAGAGACAGCCTTTCCTGACAGGGGCAGGGCAATGTGGCCATGCAGAAGCATGCAGAGGATGTTGCTGAGGTCATATTTGGAAATGCAATCCACTCAACTCAGCCATCACCAAAATTCAAAGTGTTTACCATGACCTGTCAGGTCCTACACAGCCTGACTCCTGCCACCCCTCTGACTTCTGGCCTCCTTTTCCCTAACTAGTGGTATGGCTTCAGTTTGAGTGGCCTCTTTGCCATGATTTGTAAATGTAATTTACAATTTGCACCAAATGTAATCCCACCTCCTGGTCCAGTGTTTGTGGTCCCCTCTGCCTGGCACTCCCTGCCTGGGTGCCTGGGTCATCTCTTACCTCCTTGAGGTCTCCACCCAGATGTCTCCATTTCAGAGAGACTTTGCTTGATCACCCTTGACCAAGAAAGCCATTCCAGCCCCTCTTGGTCTGTCGTGTTTAACACCATCTAATGTGTTGTATGTTTAGTTGTCATTATCTGCCTCTTCCCATTAGAATGTAATCTATCACCAGGACCTAGAAAAATGTCTGTTCATGGTAGGTTCTGGATAAATATTCATTGAGTAAATGAATGATTCGACAAGTAACTTTTCATTAAATGATACTGGGACACTGTCTTAACTGTTGGAGTGGTGGGGAGGAGAATAAAATTAGATGCATGAATTCAGTTCAGTCGCTCAGTCGTGTCCGACTCTTTGCGACCCCATGGACTGCAGCACGCCAGGCCTCCCTGTCCATCACCAACTCCCAAAGTCCACCCAAACCCATGTCCATTGAGTCGGTGATGTCATCCAGCCATCTCATCCTCTGTCATCTCCTTCTCCTCCTACCCTCTATCCTTCCCAGCATCAGGGTTTTTTCAAATGAGTTAGCTCTTCGCGTCAGGTGGCCAAAGTATTGGAGTTTCAGCTTCAGCATCAGTCCTCCCAATGAACACCCAGGACTGATCTCCTTCAGGATGGACTGGTTGGATCTCCTTGCAGTCCAAGGGACTCTCAAGAGTCTTCTCCAACACCACAGTTCAAAAGCGTCAATTCTTCTGTGCTCAGCTTTCTTTATAGTCCAACTCTCACATCCATACATGACTACTGGAAAAACCATAGCTTTGACTAGACGGACCTTTGTTGGCAAAGTAATGTCTCTGCTTTGTAATATGCTGTCTAGGTAGACATACATAGTACATTAAACCAAAATATGTTCTAGAAAGATTTTAATGTCTTATAATAAAGCTTGAAAATTGCTAGAGAAAAATTCAGGTGAAGATGAAATAATCTTGTGGTGAGAAAGGTTTTTGTAAGCCTGATACTGAATAAATGAAGTATAAATAAAAATATAGATTTGACTCTGTCAAAAACACACAAAAGATGAGCAGCAAACTTGGAAAAATACTTCAATATATAATGAGCAAATACTGTTTCAAATATATAAAGAGCTCTGTCAAATAAATTCAGAAAAGAAAAAAAAATACAAAAGCCTAGTAAGCTTTTCAGAAGAAAAATCTCACCAGCTGTGTGGTTGGCAGGCGAGTTACTCAGTTCTGTAAGACGGGAAACCAGGTGGATTCAGGGAGCAAATATACACAGCCTTCTTAGAAAACTGTTAGGCATATGATGGTGGTTAGTAGCATTAGCTTTTCATATTACTATCTCTAGTGCCATGTATAACTTTTGGATGGGGCTTTTTAAATTCTTTATTTTTTAAACTGGAGTGTAGTTGCTTCATAATGTGTTAGTTTCAGCTGTATAACAACGTGAATCTGCCACGTGGAGAATAGGCCTGTGTGCCCTCCCTCGAGAGCCTCACTCCCGCCTCCTGCTCCCACCCTCTAGGCCATCACGGAGCACTGGGCTGAGCAGCTTCCCACTGGCCGCCTATTTGACACATGGGCGTGTATATATGTCAGCTCTCCTCTCCCCATTTGCCCCAACCTCCCTTTCCCCCATGTCCACATGCCCTTTCTCTATGTCTGTGTCTCTATTCCTGCCCTGCAAATAGATGCAGCTATACCACTTACCCAGATTCCCATATATATACGTTAATATACAATATTTGTTTTTCTCTTTCTGGCCTCCTTCACTCTCTGCGACAACTCTAGGTCCAGCTACATCGCTACAGATGACTTAATTTTGTTTCTTTTTATGGCTGAGTAATACTCCATTGTATATACGTACCATATCTTCTTTATTCATTCGTCTGTTGATAGACATTTAGGTTGCTTCCATGTCCTGGATATTGTAAATAGTGCTGTGATGAACACTGGGGTGCATGTGTCTTTTTGAATTATGGTTTTCCCTCTTGCAGTGTTGGTGGGAATATATATTGATGTAGCCACTATGGATAACAGTATGGAGGTTCCTTAAAAACCTAAAAATAGAACTACCTTATGACCTAGAATCATCAGTGGAATGTTTTTGGGGGCTCCAAAATCACTGCAGATGGTGACTGCAGCCATGAAGTTAAAAGATGCTTACTCCTTGGAAGGAAAGTTATGACCAACCTAGACAGCATATTAAAAAGCAGAGACATTACTTTGCTAACAAAGGTCCATCTGGTCAAGGTTATGGTTTTTCCAGTGGTCATGTATGGATGTGAGAGTTGAACTGTGAAGAAAGCTGAGCGCCGAAAAATTAATGCTTTTGAACTGTGGTGTTGGAGAAGACTCTTGAGAGTCCCTTGGACTGCAAGGAGATCCAACCAGTCCATCCTGAAGGAGATAAGTCCTGGGTGTTCATTGGGAGGACTGATGCTGAAGCTGAAACTTTAATACTTTGGCCACCTCATGTGAAGAGTTGACTCATTGGAAAAGACCGTGATGCTGGGAGGGATTGGGGGCAGGAGGAGAAGGGGACGACAGAGGATGAGATGGCTGGATGGCATCACCGACTCAATGGGCATGAGTTTGAGTAAACTCCGGGAGTTGGTAATGGACAGGGAGGCCTCGTGTCCTGCGATTCATGGGGTCGCAAAGAATCAGACACGACTGAGTGACTGAACTGAACTGAACTGATGACCCAGAAATCTTACTACTGGGCATACACCCTGAGATAACCATTAACTTTTAATATTATTATGTTTCCACACATGACATACAGATGGGGCTTTTAAATGTTTATTCATTATTTTATCCGTCCATCCATCCATCCATTCATTCATCTATTCATCCATCCATTCATTCACTATTTCCCTGGGGTGCACCACTTCACAGACTGCACTCTGCCTTCTTCCCTCACTGACTCATAAACATAATAAAGAGAAGGTGCTGCAGGAGACCTTTAATTCTCATTCTCAAGAAATCTATTTAAACAGACAGCCTCGCCCAGGAAAACTGCTCTTACATCATATCAATAACAGTAACCTGAAAATCATACTCATCTGAGCAGTTTAAGGGCAGAGGAAACCCCAGTGACACGCTGAGAGAACGGTTCCTCCCTTTGGTGACCGGGGGGCCTGAATGTCACAGAAGTAGTAGGCCTCCCTTTTCCTAAAGGAACAGGGATATTGGGGAACTGGGTTCTTGAGTCCATCTTTTTGATTTCTAAGTAGCATATTTTACCATCTGGGGTCTGAGAAACTCTGGATTGAAAACGTTGATGTGGAATTTCTGGACATTAATTTTATGAGTATGTGTGAGTATGTGCTCAATCACTTCAGTTGTGTCTGACTCTTTGTGACCCCGTGGACTGTAGCCCGCCAGGCTCCTCTGTCCATGGGATTCTCCAGGCAAGAATATTGGAGTGGGTTGCTACACCCTCCTCCAGGGGATCTTCCTGATGCAGGGATCAAACCCACGTCTCCTGCTTTGCAGGCCGACTATTTACCACTGCGCTACTGGGGAGGCCCTATGAGTCTATTATTCAACCTTTTGTTGTCTGGCCTGAAATTATGCTTTTGTACTTTAGGAGATGCTTGACAATCTTTGTTTAGCAATAAGAAGAGAGTGCTTAGTGTTTTGGACTGGCAAACAAACACCCTTCTGTCCCCTCCATGGACACTTCTGTGGTCCTGATGGTGCCTAAGCTGGGTTGTTCCTTGAGGCAGTACCTGCTCAAGGAAGCTACAAGATAGCCCACCAATCTCACCACTCTAAACTGCATCAATGATTTTGTTTACAAGCTTCCTAAAAGGACTCCAGGAAACCTGGAGTTCCTGGAAACTGCTGTTTGGAACTTGTGGTATGCAGGACTTGTATTTCTGGGGCAGTGAATACAGCTTGCACTGTAGGAAGATCTCTGTGGGTAGCAGCCTCCTGCACAGGTCACACTGCTGAGTGTGTGAACAGGGACGAAAATCCCTCCGACCCCATTTGCCTGGAGGAACAGACGCCTTTTCCTCAGTTCTCACGATGGACCCAGTGTCTCACCAAACCTGGTGTCCACCAGGCTGCACCCTTAGGAACTGGCGTCTCTTATGCATGAACACCAGCCAGGCCTGGATGAGGGCAGTGTTTGGTGCGGCATAAATCTCTGGTGCCGGGGAATGGAGAGCTGGCATGGAGCCTTGCCCACACAGCAACCTTGGGCACGTCAGCTTTAGAAATGATGACATGTGCAGCAGAGAATCTAACCATGGCTGCCATGAACACTGAATGTATCGGTGAACCTCTAGAATCTTTTCTGCGCACCTGTTCAAGTTGGGAGACTACATCTTAATCATTTGTTTGGGTGCTACATGCTCTTAAATGATAGGGAGCTCCTGAAAGTGTAACATACACAGTATGGCTCCCTTAGGACAAGGATTCCTGCCAGTGACACGTGGCCATGACCCACTTCCTTCTCATGGACGGTACAAGTCATAGGAGAACCACAGACAGGCCAAGTGTAAGGGCTTTGATGAACATGAGGCCCCTCCAGGCTCTGCCTCCCAGTAGAAGGGATGTTAAGGATCACTCATCAAGTACTTTGCTGTTTGACCATGGGCGAATTATGTTCCTTTTTTAAAGAATAATTTTATGAGTGTATAGTTGATTTACAATGTGTGTTAGTCTTAGGTATACAGCAAAGTGATTCAATAATACATATATTCATTCTTTTTAAGATTCTTTTCTAATATAGTTTATTAGAGTATTGAATATAGTTCCCTGTGCTATACAGTAGGTCCTTGTTGGTTATCTATCTTGTATCAGTCAGTCAGTTCACTCACTCAGTCGTGTCCAACTCTTTGCGACCCCATGAATCGCAGCATGCCAGGCCTCTCTGTCCATCACCAAATCCTGGAGTTTACTCAAACTCATGTCCATCAAGTCAGTGATGCCATCCAGCCATCTCATCCTCTGTCATCCCCTTCTCCTCCTGCCCCCAATCCCTCCCAGCGAAGAGTCAACTCTTCACATGAGGTGGCCAAAGTATTGGAGTTTCAGCTTCAGCATCAGTCCTTCCAATGAACACCCAGGACTGATCTCCTTTAGGATGGACTGGTTGGATCTCCTTGCAGTCCAAGGGACTCTCAAGAGTCTTCTCCAGCACCACAGTTGAAAAAACATCAATTTTTTGGCGCTCAGCTTTCTTCACAGTCCAACTCTCACATCCATACATGACCACTGGAAAAACTATAGCCTTGACTAGACAGACCTTTGTTGGCAAAGTAATGTCTCTGCTTTTTAATATGCTGTCTAGGTTGGTCATAACTTTCCTTCCAAGGAGTAAGCATCTTTTAATTTCATGGCTGCAATCACCATCTGCAGTGATTTTGGAGCCCAGAAAAATAAAGTCAGCCACTGTGTCCACTGTCTCCCCATCTATTTCCCATGAAGTGATGGGACCAGATGCCATGATCTTAGTTTTCTGAATGTTGAGCTTTAAGCCAACTTTTTCACTCTCCTCTTTCACTTTCATCAGGAGGCTCTTTAGTTCTTCTTCACTTTCTGCCATAAGGGTGGTGTCATCTGCATATCTGAGGTTATTGATATTTCTCCCGGCAATCTTGATTCCAGCTTGTGCTTCTTCCAGTCCAGCGTTTCTCATGATGTACTCTGCATATAAGTTAAATAAGCAGGGTGACGATATACAGCCTTGACGTACTCCTTTTCCTGTTTGGAGCCAGTCTGTTGTTCCATGTCCAGTTCTAACTGCTTCCTGACCTGCATACAGGTTTCTCAAGAGGCAGGTCAGGTAGTGTATATATGTTCATACCAAGCTCCTGATTTATTCCTTCCACCTACATTTCCCCTTTGATAACCATAAGTTTGTTTTCAGTATCTGTACGTTTGTTTCTGTTTTGTAAATAAGCTCATTTGTATCATTTTTAAAAATTAGATTCCACCCAAGTGCTATCATGTGGTATTTGTCTTTGTCTGACTTACTTCACTTAGTATGATAACCTCTAGGTTCATCTAAGATGCTGCAAATGGCATTGTTTGCCTCTTTTATTGGCTGCGTAACGTTCCATGGTATACATGTACCACATCCTCTGTATCCAGTCCTCTGTTGGTGGACGTTTAGGTTGCCTCCACGTCTTGGCTGTTGTGAATAGTGCTGGTATGAACATAGAGGCGCAGGCATCTTTTCAAATTATAGTGTTGTCTGGGTGTGTGCCTAGGAGTGGGACTGCTGGGTCGTGTGCTAGTTCTGTTTTTAGTTTCTGAAGGAGCCTCCATACTGTCCCCCACAGTGGTTGCACCAGTTCACACTCCCTCCAACAGTGCAGGAGGGTTCCATTTCTTCCCACTTGCTCCAGCATTTATTGTTTGTAGACTTTCTGACGGCTGTTCTGACCGGCAAGTGACTTTCATTTCCAAGACGCAGTTTACTCTTCTGTTAAAACAGGGATCCTAACACATCTGGGCTGCTGTGAGGACTTAACGAGGCTGGACTTCAGTCCCTATTCACGCACACAGAGTGCCTGGGACATATCAAGCTCTCAGTAAAAAGTAACTTTTTTTTTTTTACTATTTAGACACTGGACTCACCTCAGCTTTAACATGCTTATTACTTGAAGAACAAATAATTGAGACATGTTGGGGAAGAGGGTTAATTCCTCACATTGGTGGAGCGTTTTGTGAATAATAATAGTGATTTTTTAAATGGCTCTGAGTAGCCTGGAAAAGAGCGTGCGTCTAGCACCAGCCCTGTTGCTTTCCTGGAGAGTAAATTGCCCATTGGAATGGCCTGACCATTACTTGCTCATAATGTCAACTGTTACATATATATACACACATACATATCCACTTAGTAATAGCACATTTGCCAGGAAAACTATGAGGCTGATGTTTTTGCTGAAATAGTCAATCTTCTTTGGTCTTGGATAAAGTGTCAAATGTATGATTTGGATTTTATGTTCAGTTGATTGTTTACATCAGGAAGCATCAACCCAGAGTAACTGGCAAGTGGGTACACATTCAAATGATATGATGACATGCCTGCCACATTTTCCTGTGACTCTAAGTGGGGGAATCATTAGGGATTCTTGTTTTAGAATCTCATCAAAATGAATCCTTTGGTTTGGTTAAGTGCTTGATGCTGCTAAGTTTGTGCACGGTGATGGTGTAGCTGAAATCAGGGAGCTCTGACCCCTTAGCACGTGTTCTTCCCAGCTGTCCTCTTCGATGCTGCAGCCGGCATATTCCTGGCTGGACCGAGTGGATGAGCAGCCTGGGTTAGCCAAGGCGACAGATGGACTGGAGGTGCCTGACTGTTGACCCCTGATCTCTGACCAAACTCCAGAAATGTGTCCATAGGAAGGATAAACAAATTAGATATGTGAGCCTTGAGACCTTAGAGGTCACAGATTCTAACCATACTCTCCTCTTCCAGCATATTTTGATAAGGAACTGTTCACTCTCTTTAACTATCTCTGACAACAGAAAGCTCACAGTCCCTGAATACTGCCATTTCTTTCTTTCCAAAGAGTTTCAATGACTTGAAAATCTTTCTTTTCAAAGCAAAATTGGTCTCTTTGTAAATTTGGCCCTTGTTTCCCATTTTGCCTTCCGGCGTCACAGGGAATAAAGAAAAGAATATGAGGTTGACTTAGGCAGACAGATCAGAGTTCTCTGTACTCAAAGCATCCTTTGGGCCCAATAACAATAAGTATCATTTACTTATCTCCCGTGGCACCAGTTGGAAGAGGCAGGCTCTGGAAAACTCATTGCTTGAACTCTGAAATTAACCTTTCATGAGTGGGTCACTCTGGTCATCCTTAACCAACCCCTAAAAACACCAGAAGCCTCTGGATAGTTGTTCCCATGAGAATGGGCAAAAGAAGGGGGGCGGGGGGAGAGAGAGAGAGAATGAGTGAGAGAAATTAGGAGGGGTATCGTTCACACCTATCATAAAGGCGTCCCCAGCAGAGGCAGGGAGCTAGCAAGAGAGGCTCAGGTATCTACCTGCCCCATGATCGTTTGCTGACTGATGCCGGCCCCGCCCTCAGCTGCACCCCAGCCTGGAGTTCTCCAGTCTCTGGGTAACTCACCAGCATCAAGCTGGGAGCGGGGGACCACCCTCCTTGGGCTGCTTCTGGCAGGCCTTGTTTATTCAGACGTTCAGAACATTTGTGCAGTAGCAGGGGTGGAAAGCATCGATTGACGTTCAGAGGTCAGGCCGAGTAGATTCCTGGGTCAGGGTGTCAGTTAGAAGTGCCCACTGTGGGGACTTCCTGGTGGTCCAGCCAAGGCACCACACTCCCAATGCAAGGGGCTTGGGTTCGATCCTTTGTCAGGGAACTAGATCCCACATGCCGTAACTAAAGATCCTGCCTGCAGCAACTAAGATCATCCCTCATGCTGCAACTAAGACCTGGAACAGCCAAATAGATGAAAATAAGCAAATAAATAGAAAGAAGTGCCACCAGGAATCAAAGACCCTCATCTGGTTCTGGCTCTGCCACCAAGCAGCTGTGTGGTCCTGGGAAAGTGTCCTCAACCTTTCTGAACCTGGTGTCCCTTACCCATCACTACACCCTGCTGGGGGCATCAGGTTCTTTTTCTCTGACTTGATGAACTGTGAATGTAGAGTGACCTCCTACCAAGGATGGGGACACAGCACTACTGTCCCTCCAAGCAGGATCACCCCCGAGATCCTGACAACCTCCCAGAGCAACCTGACAGCTCATTGAAGCACATTTATATGCGCCAGCACTGTTTTCATCTTCGACTTTAAACAACCTTAATTAATAATACCCTCCATCTCAGAGTGTCAACAGAACTCCACCTTTTCATTTGGAAGGAAATTAAATAAATATCAAAATAAAATATCCAATTATCAGAACCTGGAATGAGAAAATATAATTGTTTTGAGAGGCTTTTGTTAACAAAAATCCCCCGGGGTCTCTGACTACATTTTATTAAAAAAAAAAACAAAAACACAGACTTATATTTCTACATTTCTTATGTAATAACTTTGCATTTCTCAGGGGGAAAATAGTATTATGGAAGGAGAAATAATTATGACAAGTGCTAAGGATTAGTGCGCTGGATTCCCTTGATGTGCCACCAACATCCTGGGAGTAAGTTAAGTGCCTTAGAAAACGCCGTGAACCCTTGTCATTGACTAAATTACTGCTTCGATGCACTAACGAGGACCCCAGTGGATTAGAAGAGTTCTTTCAGCTTCCCGGAGTGCCGAGCCTAATCCCTGGGCAGCGTTTGTGCTCTGTGAGAATCTGGATCTGCGTTCACCCACATCTATTTCTGTCTTCCTAGAACAGGCACTTCCTGGGGCAGTGCCCATATCTGTACAGAGCTTGCTGGCATCTGGCCCAGCCCCAGGCTCCGGAGAGCCCCGTAAATGCACCTCCAGCTTCTTGAATGGAGCGCTTTGCTGTTGATCATTGCCTCAGTGGCCTTGAGCATGTTCCTCTGCTTCCTGCTGAAATGGGCTCCCAGCATCCTGACGAGGACTGGCACCCTGGTGACGGGGACATCCAGCCATTTCCCTCAGCACTCTCAGCTGCTCTCATTAGGGGTCTGCAAGTTAGCACACAGTGTGTGGAATAAGTGGATTCTTCTCAGGGGCTTTCCTGGTGGCTCAACGATAAAGAATCTGCCTGCAATGCAGGAGCCTCAGGAGATGAAGGTTCGATCCCTGAGTTGGGAAAATCCCCTGGAGGAGGGAATGGCAACCCACTCCAGTACTCCTGCCTGAAGAATCCCAAGGACAGAGGAGCCTGGTGGGCTGCAGTCCATGGGGTCGCAAATAGTTAGACACAACAGAAGCAGCTGAGCATGCCCACACGCATTCCACTGTTTTCTGAGAATGTTTTCTTCTGCTTTGGTAGCGCAGTTATTAGATCCTGAAAAGCAAACCCACAAGCCGGGTCCCTTCCCGAGAGGTCAGGAAGCCTACTTGGAAGCTCTTGTCTCAGGTGCATGCCCAGAGCCAGGAGATCCCAGGCTGAAGCGTGATATTGATAACAGACAAGTCACCATGCTTACATGGCATCTCTTGAGTGAATTCTCAGCGTCCTAAAATGCGGCCGACAAAGCCCTGTTAGACTTGGCTTTTCCCCTTTCCCAGGCTCACGTGGAGCTTGCTTACAGCACCCCAGTCTACCCCAGCCACAAGGTCTTTCCTCTGCCTGAAATTGCGCCTGTGTTCCCCAGCCCGGAGCTCTCTCCCCTCACCTGGCTGGATCTTCCTCAGGTTCCTCTTGCTGGTCGCGTCCCCAGGGAAACCACCACTCCGTGTGACCACCTCTATTCTTCTGAGTACCATTACAATGATTAGGTTGGTGTGAAAGTAATTGCGGTTTCAGACTGTTAATTTTAGATCACTATAACTAGGCTAAAACACATCTTTATGAATCAAAATAGAAACCATTAAAATAACACATTTTTACCAATGAGAAATGTTTGCTGATTCCTGTAGTGTAAAATCATGCTTTGGGATTAGATGAATTCTTGGAAAGCATTTTCTGCCTCCTGCTCATCATGGAAGCGTTTGCCCTCCATAAAGTTGTTGAGATGCTTGAAGAAGGCTTAGTTGGGTGGTGAGAGGTCAGGTGAATATGGCGGATGAGGCAAAACTTCATAGCCCAATTCATTCAACTTCTGAAGCCTTGGTTGTGGGACATGTGCTCTGACATTGTCATGCAGAAGAATTGGGTCCTTTCTGTTGACCCATGCCGGCTGCAGGTATTGCAGTTTTTGGAGCATCTCATTGATTTGCTAAGCACACTTCTCAGATGGAGTGGTTTTGCCAGGATTCAGGAAGCTGTAGTAGATCAGACCAGCAGCACACCGCCAAACAGTGACCATGATCTCTTCTGATGCAAATTTGGCTTTGGGAAGTGCTTTGGAGCTTCTTCTTGGTCCAATAGCTGAGCTCATCATTACTGGTTGTCATATAAAATCCCTACCCCCGTCCCACACCCTAGGTCATCACAGTTCAGTTCAGTTGCTCAGTTGTGTCCGACTCTTTGCAACCCCATGAACTGCAGCACGCCAGGCCTCCCTGTCCATCACCAACTCCCGGAATCCACCCAAACCCATGTCCATTGAGTTGGTGATCACAGAGGACTACTTTTTTTTTTTTTTTTAGTTGGAGGCTAATTACTTCACAACATTTCAGTGGGTTTTGTCATACATTGATATGAATCAGCCATAGATTTACACGTATTCCCCATCCCGATCCCCCCTCCCACCTCCCTCTCCACCCGATTCCTCTGGGTCTTCCCAGTGCACCAGGCCCGAGCACTTGTCTCATGCATCTAACCTGGGCTGGTGATCTGTTTCACTGTAGATAATATACATGCTGTTCTTTCGAAACATCCCACCCTCGCCTTCTCCCACAGAGTTCAAAAGTCTGTTCTGTACTCCTGTGTCTCTTTTTCTGTTTTGCATATAGGGTTATCATTACCATCTTTCTAAATTCCATATATATGTGTTAGTATGCTGTAATGTTCTTTATCTTTCTGTCTTACTTCACTCTGTATAATGGGCTCCAGTTTCATCCATCTCATTAGAACTGATTCAAATGAATTCTTTTTAACGGCTGAGTAATATTCCATGGTGTATATGTACCACAGCTTCCTTATCCATTCATCTGCTGATGGGCATCTAGGTTGCTTCCATGTCCTGGCTATTATAAACAGTGCTGCGATGAACATTGGGGTGCACATGTCTCTTGCAGATCTGGTTTCCTCAGTGTGTATGCCCAGAAGTGGAATTGCTGGGTCATATGGCAGTTCTATTTCCAGTTTTTTAAGAAATCTCCACACTGTTCTCCATAGTGGCTGTACTAGTTTGCATTCCCACCAACAGTGTAAGAGGGTTCCCTTTTCTCCACACCCTCTCCAGCATTTATTGCTTGTAGACTTTTGGATAGCAGCCATCCTGACTGGCATGTAATGGTACCTCATTGTGGTAGGACTACTTTTTTTATTGTATAGTTGATTTACAATGTGTTGTGGGTTTCAGGTGTACATCAAAGTTATTTGGTTATACATAAATACGGAGAAGGCATTGGCACCCCACTCCAGTACTCTTGCCTGGAAAATCCCATGGACGGAGGAGCCTGGTAGGCTGCGGTCCATGGGGTCGCTAAGAGTCGGATACGGCTGAGCCACTTCACTTTCACTTTTCACTTTCATGCACTGGAGAAGGAAATGGCAACCCACTCCAGGGTCCTTGCCTGGAGAATCCCAGGAACGGGGGAACTTGGTGGGCTGCCGTCTATGGGGTCGTACAGAGTCGGACACAACTGAAGTGACTTAGCAGCATATATATATATATTCTTTTTCAGAGTGTTTGGCATATTATTGTTTTTGTTCTTCCTGTGTTTTTATTTGTATTTTGCAGTATTATACTAAGTCTGCATTTCTCAATCTATCAACTTTTGATGGGCTCCCCTGGTGACTCAGATAGAGAAGAATCTGCCTGCAATGCAAGAGGCCCAGGTTCAATCCCTGGGTAGGGAAGATCCCCTGGAGAAGGGAATAGCTACCCATTCCAGTAGCCTTGCCTGGAGAATTTCATGGACAGATGAACCTGGCGGGCTACAGTCCATGGGGTTCCAAAAAGTCAGACATGACTGAGCAACTAACACTTTCACTTTTTTCAACTTTTGTTAGTGTTATCTCTCCTATTCCTCACTTTAGAAGATGAAGGTACCCCTACACTTTCTCCACCTTCCATGTTCCACTTTTTGGGATAAACATTGACTGTACACTTTGGTCCTGTAGTTGCAGCCAAGTCTCCATGTCTCCATCCACTGATTAAGTCATTTAAGAAGTTTAACATCCTAGCCCATGGGCCAGTGAAGAGCTGATGTTCCCACAATCAAGGGTCATGAATCTTCTCTTTTTGTTTATATCCACCAATATGGCCACACTTTGGTTTACTTCATGTGTGAATTATGGTTTTATTATGTGTTCAGCTGTACTACATATTCCTCACCTTACCACTGAGCCCTGGTGGCTGTTGTTTTTCTTACATTATTTGCCCTTGTGATTAATTTTCCCCAAGTCTGTCTTTTCTTTTCAGTCCCCCTTTTCTCCTGGAGACCTCCACCCCTGATCTCCCCACCACCCTTCTGCTCCTTCCTCTAAGCTTGCTGTGCAACCCTTATGTTGCAAATTTCTTCCACTGCTGTCAGGACTCTGGGTTGGAACCACAGACTCCTAGACCCCACAATATCCTTCTTATTCTACCCTTTGTTTTTCTAGATATATCTCCAAATACTTTTAAAGGAAAGAATATATAGGAAATAAACCTTCTGATATGTATTTGTCTGAAAATATTGCTTGGCCTTCATGCTTGACTGATGCCTGTCTGGGCATAGAACCCTTTAGACAAAGTTTTCTTTATATTCTCAGTACTCATCAGAGTACTGTCTAGGTAACACATCAGAGGCGTGTCTAGGTAACACATCAGAGGCGTGTCTAGGTATGGCTCTCTTTTCTTTAGTTGTTCTGGACATTCAGAAAACTCTTAATCCTGAAGAATTTTATTCTTAAACTTTGACAATTTTCTTCAACTATTAAGAAAAGTTTTTTTTCATCTCTAACCCTGTATGCGAAATCTGCTAGACTAATTTTCTTTCTCATAGTTTTAAATTTCCTTGTCTTTTTCCCCCTATACTGTAACAGAGTCCAGTATTTGGGTTTATTTTCTAGTTTTTCTTTAATTAAAAAGTTTTTTTTAACCAGTCTTATTTTTTTTAATCTGTAAATACTGTCTTTTAATCTCTAATCATTTCTTTTCTTAGCATTTTGTTCTCATTTTAAGGATATTATATTTTCTCCAAAATTGTCTTGGCATATTAGAGTCTTTTTTTTTCCATTGGAATATGGTTCATTTACAGTATTATGTTAGTTTCTGCTATATAGCAAAGTGAATCACCTATACAAATACACATATCCCCTCTTTTTTGGATTTCTTTCCCATTTAGGTCACCACAGAGCATAATAGAGTTCCCTGTGCTGTGTGATCACTTCTCATTAGTTATCTGCTTTATACATAGCAGTGTATATACAGGGGCTTCCGCAGTGGCTCAGTGGTAAAGAATCTGCAGGATTCTCACAGGTTTCATTACAGAAAGCTGTAATGCAGGAGCTGCGGGTTTGATCCCTGGGTCAGGAAGATGCCCCTGGAGGAGGGCATGGCAACCCACTCCAGTATTCTTGCCTGTAGAATCCCACGGACAGAGGAGCCTGGCGGGCTACATTCCGCAGGGCTGCAGAGTTAGACACAACTGAAGTGGCTTGGTACCGCACAGCACAGCCTAGGGTATGTATGACAATTCCCATCCCCCAGTTCCTCCTCCCTTCCTTCCTTGGTGTCCATATGTTTGTTCTCTACACTTGTGTCTAGTTAGAGTGTTTTTAATGCTGTCTTCTGTTCCCTAATTATCTTTTTTTTCTGGATCAGTTTTTGTTTCTTTTGATCTTTTTCATGTTCTCCTTGTATGCCTGGTGATTCTTAGTTTTGCATTTCCATTTCAGAGAGAAGGAAAGAGTGTGTATATTTCATTTGTTTATTGTCAGCAGATCTATTTTCTGACTGGATCTCTCTCCTTGAGAACTGTGAGTGGGATGGGGGTGGATGTCTGCTAGGAAGCTTCGCTTGAGGGTAGCAAGATGGTGAGCCACAATCATCCTGAAGATTTCTAAATGCTAAAATGACAAAGACTTTATTCTAGTTTTTGAGCTATTTTTTTTTTTTTTTGCTGAGCTATTAATGCCATTTTAAAAAGAGGAAACCGAAGCTCAGTGACCTGCCTGTGGTTAAATAGCTAGTAAGTGATGAAGCCAAAATTTGAACTGCTGTTTGCCGGATGAACACTTTTATTCTCATTCCACAAAACCAAATAAATTTTAACGTAAATGGGAAAATCATGTTGCATGAATAAAAGCTCTGTCTTTTCTGTAAATATACACTTTCACATGCTCTACAACTAAAGCTTCCACCTTGATGGTCACATCTTGAGCACCAAGGACTCTGTACCTTTCTTCTCATGTAACAGCCATCTTTTCCTCTTAAGCAATTAATCTGCACTCTGCTATTAAAGAAAATGAGATAATTAAATTTCACTCACACTCAGAAGGCATCTAAGCAGAATTAACAGTTTCAGAGGAACTATGAGCTGAGGAGCTAGAGGGAATAATTTATTCCTGGGTTGGGCAGGTCATGAGACGGTAGAAATTCCTTAAATTATTTTTAGTGGATGTTAAGAAAGCCACATTCTTCCTAATTCTAAGGTTTTGTCCTGATTCTAAAGATCACTGCTTCTTCACTTTTAAAAAAATCTACTTAAAAACTCGATGACAAATAATGACTTTGTTATTAAAAAAATTCTCTGAAAATTAAAAAATAAGCATGTATGGATCACCTTGCTACATCAGACACCATGACATTAAACCATGGATTGGTTTCTTTTTTTAATGGATAAAATCCTTCTGTTAAGCATCAGAGATTCTCATGTTGAGTGAAGACAATGACAAATATGTTGTCCTGTGCTTTTTTTAAAAAAAATTATTGAAGTATAGTTGATTTATAATGCTGTGTTAATTTCTGCTATACAACAAAGTGATTCAGTTATACATACATATTTTCTTTTTCATATTCTTTTCCATTATGGTTTATCATAGGATATTGAATATAGCTCATTGAATATAGTTCCCTGTGCTACAAAGTAGGACCTAGTTGTTTATTCATTCTATATGTAATAGTTTCCATCTGCCAACCCCAAACTTCCCAGTCTTCCCTCCCACCTCCCCTCCCTGGCAACCTCAAGTCTGTTCTCTATATCTTTGAGTCTATTTCTGTTTCACAGATAGGTTCATTTGTGTCATATTTTAGATTCCACATACAAATAATATCGTATGGTATTTCTCTTTCTCTGTCTGACTTATTTCAGTTAGTATATCATCTCTAGGTCCATCTGTGTTGTTGCAAATGGCATTATTTCATTTTTTTAATGACTAAGTAATATTTCATGGAATGTATATACCACATCTTCTTTATTCATTCATGGTAGATAGACATTCAGGGTGTCTTCATGTCTTGGCCCTTGCGAATAGTGCTACTATGAACTGAGGCATACATGTATCTTTTTGAATTATAGTTTTGTCTGGATATATGCCCAAGAGTGGGATTGTTGGATTATATGGCAACTCTATTTTTAGTTTACCATGTTGTTCTCCACAGTGGTTGCACCACATGAATTGGTTTCTTAATTCAACATTCCCCACACCTTTTAGGGATTTGATAATAAATATTCCATGAAAAATGCATTCCCAGGTCAAATAAGTTTGATCAGCTCTGGATTAAATGAAGTTAGTTTTCCTTTGCAGCTGCTCTTCTCAGAGCCTTTCATTGGTAATGGGCATTGAGAAAAGCACATTTTGGGAAATGCTCAATTTAGAAAACACATAATTTGAAAGACATTGATTTAATTTATTAAAGAGCCATTTTGCTTTCCTTTCCCCTTCAGAGACATGTTCTCAGTTACTCAGCTTTAGGCCACATGTACGGCGATGTAGTTTTCCATGACCGGGTCACGTTGTCTTTATTTTGGGTTGGGTAACCTCGCTGCTGTGTTCATTTTTGTTCTTTGCATTTGGGCTATGACTACCTCTTAATTTTGCAACCATTCCTTATGTCCTTGAAGATGCTATATGTTAATGCCTTAATGTCCTCATGTACAAAATATGAATCCACAAACTCATTAGGTGTTCGTGAGACATGAAAAAGAACGATTATGTGTGTGTTCCGTTGCTACAGTCATGTCCTCCTCTTTGCAGTCCCACGGATTGTAGCCTGCCAGGCTCCTCTGTCCATTTCCATGGGATTTTCCCGGCAAAATAGTGAAGCCCCGACCCAGGGATTGAGCCTCTGTCTCTTGTATCTCCTGCATTGGCAGACATATTCTTTATTACTGAGTCACCTGGGAAGCCCCATGACAAAGAAAGATTGCAGCCTACCTATTATCTAAAGCTGACAGTAAAGCATTTGAAATAAAGTTCCTGCTTCTGGAGAGTTCTCTTGGGATTGATCATCTCAGCCCTCAGAAGATGACATCCCATTATAATCAACAACATATTGAAAAATATATAAAGACTGAAGCTCTAGGATAGTCACAAATGTACCCATAAGAAAGTTATAGGAGGATTGCAATTTGTATAAATACAGAGAAAGGCAGATTGAGACAGTAACTCTGATTAAGGTCCACCAGTGTCTTGATGAAGGATTTCCCATGTGTGGCCAGATACCATGTTTGTTATGACTTTGACATCTCCTCCATCCATTATTTTGGCAGCACTGCCCATCATTTGTCTGAGTGAGAATTTCAGAGTCATCCTCACCCCTTGGCTTTCCTGATTTGAACAAACCCCTTTTCCACTGACCAAATCCATCCTTTAAGATCTGGCTCAAAGCCTTGACCAGCTCTGGCACTTTCTAGATAAATGTATCCATAGAACCAGCATTCTTTTAAGATTCAGTGGCCCAAGCCTTATCCAGGATTAATGACTAGTGGAATACAGAGCAAACCTATGTGAACTTCATTTTTTTTAATCTTCAGTTGGGAAGCCACTGCTATAGCCTGTATGACTGCCCTCCCCTCATCTCCACCATCTTTGGAACACGGGTCACAGGCCATTTCACCTTCACGCCAGCACTTTAATATTAGCAATTCCCAAATCTATTTCTATCCATACTTAGACTCATCTTATTAGGTTGAAAGCCTGGGGTGAAGGGAAGAACCCTTCAATCTTATGATAATCTTCTGAAGCTACATTTTAATTTGTCTCAAGAAGTTAAGGGGAATGGGGATTCCCTGGGGTCCAGTGGTTAAGACTCTGTACTGCCACTGCAGGGAGCATGGTTTCCATGCGTGGTTGGGGAATTAAGATCCTTGCAAACTGCAAGGCGTGACTTAAAAAACAAAAGAAGTTAAGGGAGAAGTTTATTTCCTCCTCTCAGATAAGTGGGGGTAGTCAGAACTATTTGGGTTGGTGGGGTCCTTACCCTCCAGGCTTTAGGCTTCTCGTTGGAGAAGTATTCACAGGGATACAACAAAACTAGTAGTCAGGGCAGCAGGACCACTAAGCAATTTTATTCTTACTCTAACTTCATGTCACCTCAATAAAAGATCCTCAAGTACAAAGACTTGTGTGGAGGGCTTTGGGCTGGGCTGTTAGAATCCTTAGTGAGGGTAAGTGCTGTAACCTGGTTACCCACTTAATGGCTCTAGTCAGAGATCTTATGGGAGCACAGAATCCAGTGACTAGAAGGTTAATTTTTCACAGGCTTAAACAGTCGACCCCCAAACAATGAAAAGGTTAGGGGTACCAACCTCCACAGAGTGGAAAATTCACGTTGAACTTACCGTTGTTGCTCCACATCCATAGGTCTACGGATTCAACTGACCACCCATCCTGTACCCTGCAGTATCCACTATTGAATAAGGGCTACATTTAGGTGGACACAGTTATTCAAACCTGTGTTGTTCAAGAGTCAGCTGTACTTTCAGGAGCATTGCCTCTCACTTAGCCCATTGTAAGTTTCTCTAAGAAGCTTCTTCTCAGGATCTGCTAATGCCTCCTCTAATGGATTATGTATTGAACATGACCACTTACATGGCCAGATGCTCTCCTTTGCTTTCAGAATCCTCTCACCCTGTTCTGATGGATTGATTTGGATATTTGCTAACCTAATTGTTTTAATTAGATCCTTAGTCTCTGTTCTCATCAGGATAGTCTTAAAAAGCACAGTCCACCAACACTGCCCTACTGTATAGCACAGGGAACTATACTCAATATTTTGTAATAACCTATAAGGGAAAGGAATCTGAAAAAGAATATATGTATACACACATGTATTATATATATTATACATATATATATATATATATGTATGTATAACTGAACCACTTTGCTGTATACCCAAAGCTAATACAACATTGTATAAATAAGCTATGCTTCAATTAAAAATAAATTATGAGACTTTATTTTTTCTAATGTGTTTAAGGGTATGCAAATCCCATGGACAGAGGAGCCTGGCAGGCTACAGTCCAGGGGTTGCAAAGAGTCAGATATGACTGAGCACACATACATTCCCCTTAAGTATTGCTATATCCTTCTTGTTTTGATATGTGCCATTTATATTATCATTCAGTATAAAAACATTCTAATATCATTATGATTTTTGTCTCATTTTCTCACTGCTTAGAAAGCACTCCTATGCTTTCTTTCTAAGTTATCTTTGTTATTGGTTTGTAACTTAATTTCATTGGTGAAGTACATAGTCAAATTTTGAAATGTTCCATGTGTACTTGAAAACTAAAGGTTTATTCTTCTTACCGCCCCCCCCCAAAAAAGGCATATTCTACCCCATTCTAACAGAGCAATTCTGCAGAATAACTATAGATCTATTAATTCTCTGGTCATTCCTTCAAAACTTCACAGCTGCTTCCTCTGTGATACACTAAGTCTCAGTTTTTCAGTCTAAGATTCTACAGGGGCAGCACATAGACTCCAGGAGATACTGACAGGAGCCCAGTTGATGGTTTGTGGCCTTTGGTTAAATACTCTGCCCCTGTAAACCATAGTTCAGTTCAGTTCAGTTGCTCAGTCATGTCCGACTCTTTGTGACCCCATGGACTGTAGCACGCCAGGCCTCCCTGTCCATCACCAACTCCTGGAGTTTACTCAAACTCATGTCCATTGAATCACTGATGCCATCCAACCACCTCATCCTCTGTTGTTCCCTTCTCCTCCCGCCTTCAATCTTTTCCAGCCTAAGGGTCTTTTCCCATGAGTCAGTTCTTTGCATCAGGTGGCCAAAGTATTGGAGTTTCAGCTTCAGCATCAGTCCTTCCAATGAATATTCAGGATTGATTTCCTCTAAGATGGACTGGTTGGATATCCTTACCATAGTTCCTCTCCTGTAAAATAGGGATAATGACAATGCCTACCTCATTTGGTTGTTCTGTGCATCCAGTGAGCGCATATGTGCATGTAAACACTCAATATTGTTAGCAACTATTAAGCCTGTGATGAACTATTGTTAAACCCTATCATTGTTTTGCAAAGTCTGCCAAGGATAACATAACACTGTTTGCTACTTCTATTGACTTTTCACAAGATTTTGTTCTGGGGTCAAGACTAGGTTAGGAATTAAGCAGCATGAGGTCAATGAAGACTCCTAGTTATTGATGTTTAGATGAACCTGCTTTCAAGTGCCCAACAGGCAGAATTGGCAGGAATAGTCTCCTGAAGAGTAGATAATCTCTAGACATATAAAACAAGGCCAAGTGGTTTAAAAGTAGGGCTAGAACAACAGGGCCCCTGAGGGTAATCACAGGGACTTTTTGCTAATGTACCTTTGGCCTTACCTGTGGGTGAAGAGGCATAAAAACAGTTGGAGCAATTGTAGAAACTTAGACACATAAGCAGAAATCTCATACATCTCTGTGTGGAGGTATACTTTTCAACATTACATGTAGGCAAAGCCAGATTTGCTTTAATTGGAGCTTGTAATTGACCCCACAATGCAAGAAAGTATTCCACTGGGTTCCTGAGTTCTACAGCATAAACACTGCTGAGATTTGAGTATGAAAAAATTACAAAGCAAGTATTTCCAGGACCCCAGAGACATGACCTAAGAGTTTCTTTCTGAAATACAATACCAGAAAAAATAATCCCATAATTATAAACATCTTAAATCTAAAATAATAGTTATGTTTGACTCATGAAATATTTAAATAATTCATACTGAATAAGAATAGTTGCCATTTGATCGGTCCTTACACTAGATGCCAACTCTGTATTATATCTTTACAATATTGTCCTATTTATTTGTCAGCAAAGGAGCTGTAATCATCATTCACATTTTACCCATGAGAGAAGTGAGAATCAGAAAGTTTAATTAAGTTGCTGTAAATCTCACTGCTAACAGAAACAAAACAAAGATTTGCACCAGATTTGCTGGAACTAAATCCTGTGCTGTTAACTATTAATACAAAGGACAGTTCACAGCCATCCTGTGAAGGTCATTTTCAGAGCAAATTACCCAAATCCAAGAATAGCTTTGCTTCTCGTAGCACATGTGCATCTATTCAGTGTGTCTGAAGGAAGAACTTTTTGAATAATTAGAATGTAAAGGCATTAGAGATCTAAAAGTTAAGTGAAGGATTGCAGAGCCATGCTCCAGAAGAAAACAGAGATTAAGGGACGCATGTTTGGTGTCTAGGACTACTTTTTGTCTGAGGGTCAACTTTGAAGGCAGTGATAAGAGGATAACACAAGCTGTTGGCAGCTCTCTAGGGCTCAGGTGATGACAAAAGTCCATAAAGAAAAAAATAAGCATAATGAACACCCATTATTAGGATTGGAATCTTGGGGAGTGTATACCCCCCAAATGAAAACTATATGCCCCTAAAGGTACTTTTCTATCATTTAAAATTCCCCAGTATGTGAAATTATATAAAGGTAATCCTAAATTGCTAATGAGCCTAAAAACCTGGCAGAAAGGGATGTACTTCTCTGGAGAAAAATAATATCACTGTAGGCCTCAAATTACTTCTGAAAATTATTTTGCAACAATGTCCAGCATATGAAAAAAAAATTATAGAAGGAGGTATGAAAATATGAATGACTTGTCAGCAGAAAAAAATAGATGGTAGAAGTATAGGGGCTCCAGATAAAGACATCATTCGATACAAACTTTAAGATAACTATGATGTCTAAATTGAAAGCAGGTAAGATGGAGAATTTTAACAGAAGATGAGAAACTATGAAAATGAATCAAATGGAAACTCTAGAATGAAAAAATGTATTTCAATCAAGAACTCAGTAAATGTCTTAAAAGGCAGATTATACACAGCTGAAGAAAGAATTAGTTAACTGGAAAATACATTAGAAGAAAATATTCAGAAAGGAGATCTAAAAGACAAAAAATTAAAATTTTGAAAGGCAATAGAAGAGAAGACAGAAATTCTAACATGCATGAAATGGAATCTCAGAAGAAAAGGAAAGAGAGAATGAGTCAAAATCAATAACTAGAAGCTATCGAGAAAAAGGCTAGTTCAGTTCAGTTCAGTCACTCAGTCGTTTCCGACTCTTTGCGACCCCATGAACCGCAGCACGCCAGGCCTCCCTGTCCATCACCAGCTCCCAAGTCCACTCAAACCCATGTCCATCAAGTCAGTGATGCCATCCGTCTCATCCTCTGTTGTCCCCTTCTCCTCTGCCCTCAATCTTTCCCAGCATCAGGGTCTTTTCAAATGAGTCAGCTCTTTGCGTCAGGTGGCCAAAGTATTGGAGTTTCAGCTTCAGCATCAGTCCTTCCAATGAACACCCAGGACTGATCTCCTTTAGGATGGACTGGCTGGATCTCCTTGCAGTCCAAGGGACTCTCAAGGGTCTTCTCCAACACCATAGTTCAAAAGGATCAATTCTTCGGCACTCAACCTTCTTTATAGTCCAACTCTCACATCCATACATGACTACTGGAAAAACCATAGCCTTGACTAAATGGGCCTTTGTTGGCAAAGTAATGTCTCTGCTTTTTAATATGCTATCTAGGTTGGTCATAACTTTCCTTCCAAGGAGCAAGTGTCTTTTAATTTGATTGCTGCAATCACCATCTGCAGTGATTTTGGAGCCCCCCAAAATAAAGTCAGCCACTGTGTCCACTGTCTCCCCATCTATTTCCCATGAAGTGATGGGACCAGATGCCATGATCTTAGTTTTCTGAATGTTGAGCTTTAAGCCAACTTTTTCACTCTCCTCTTTCACTTTCATCAAGAAGCTCTTTAGTTCCTCTTCACTTTCTGCCATAAGAGTGGTGTCATCTGCATATCTGAGGTTATTGATATTTCTCCCGGCAATCTTGATTCCAGCTTGTGCTTCTTCCACCCAGTGTTTCTCATGATGTACTCTGCATATAAGTTAAATAAGCAGGGTGACAATATGCAGCCTTGATGTACTCCTTTTCCTATTTGGAACCAGTCTGTTGTTCATGTCCATTTCTAATTGTTGCTTCCTGACCTGCATACAGGTTTCTCAAGAGGCAGGTCAGGTGGTCTGGTATGCCCATTTCTTGAAGAATTTTCCACAGTTTATTGTGATCCACATAGTCGAAGGCTTTGGCATAGTCAATAAAGCAGAAATAGATGTTTTTCTGGAACTCTCTTGCTTTTTCAATGATCCAGCAGATGTTGGCAATTTGATATCTGGTTCCTCTGCCTTTTCTAAAACCAGCTTGAACATCTGGAAGTTCATGGTTGGAGAATTTTAAGCATTACTTTACTAGCGTGTGAGATAAGTGCAATTGTGCGGTAGTTTGAACATTCTTTGGCATTTCCTATCTTTGGGATTGGACTGAAAACTGACCTTGTCCAGTCCTGTGGCCACTGCTGAGCTTTCCAGATTTGCTGGCATATTGAGTGCAGCACTTTCACAGCATCATCTTTTAGGATTTGAAATAGCTCAACTGGAATTCCATCACCTCCACTAGCTTTGTTCCTAGTGATGCTTTCTAAGGCCCACTCGACTTCACATTCCAAGATGTCTGGCTCTAGGTGAGTGATCGCACCATCGTGATTATCTGGGTCATGAAGGTCTTATTTGTACAGTTCTTCTGTGTATTCTTGCCACCTCTTCTTAATATCTTCTGCTTCTGTTAGGTCCCTACAATTTCTGTCCTTTATTGAGCCCATCTTTGCATGAAATGTTCCCTTGGTATCTCTAATTTTCTTGAGGAGATCTCTAGTCTTTCCCATTCTAATGTTTTCCTCTATTTCTTGGCATTGATCGCTGAGGAAGGCTTTCTTATCTCTCCTTGCTATTCTTTGGAACTCTGCATTCAAATGGGTATATCTTTCCTCTTCCCCTTTGCTTTTCACTTCCCTTCTTTTCACAGCTATTTGTAAGGCCTCCTCAGACAGCCATTTTGCTTTTTTGCATTTTTTTTTTCCTTGTCCATATTCTTGTCCATATACCTAAACTACTGTACAGACTCAGTGTAATCTCTATCAAAATCCAAGGACATTTTTTCACAGAAATATTAAAAAAAAATCTAAAATTTATAGGGAACCACAGAAGACCCTGAACAGCCAAAACAATCCTGAGAAAAAAATAAAACTAGAGATAGTCACATTCCCTGATTCCAAGCTATAATTACAAAGCCTTGATAATCAAAACAACACAGTATTAGCAGGAAAATAGAATAGAAATGAAAGCCTAGAAATAAATCCCCACATATATGGATAATTTATGACAAAGAAGCAAAGAATATACAATGGAGATAGACCCTTCACTAAATGATGCTTGGGAAAACTGTAAAGCCACATTCGAAAAGAAGACTCTAGACCATTACCCTACACCATACACAAAAATCAACTGAAAATGGATTAAAAACTTGAATGTAAGACCTGAAACCATAGAAGTCCTAGAAGAAAACATTGGTGATATGCTCTTTGATACTAATCTCAGCAGTATTTTCCTATCTATGTCTTCTCAGGCAAAAATCATCATTAGAGATTAAGAGGGACACATCATCCTTTTAATAAGATCAATTCACCAGGATGATATAACTGTCCTAAATATTTATGCATTTAATAAACATAGCTTCAAAATATATAAAGCAGAACTTAAATTATAAGAAGAAACAAGTAAATTCTTAATTATAGTGGGAAATATTAACATGTCTCTTAGATATGATTGCAGAAAAAATATCAATAAGGATAAAGAGCTTTGAACAATAATATTAGAAACATGATATTATATATATATGCACATATGTATATATTGTGGTGTTTAGTTGCTAAGTCATGTCTGACTCTTTGTGACCCCATGGACTGTAGCCCCACCAGGCTCCTTTGTCCATGGGATTTCCCAGAAAAGAATACTTGGATATTAAATGGAGTGGATTGCCATTTCCTTCTCCAGGGGATCTTCCCAGCCCAGGGATCAAATCCGCATCTCCTTCACTGGCAAACAGCTTCATTATCCTTTGCCACTGAGTCACCAGGAAAGCCCATATGTATTAGAGAGAGAATACTATACCAACAGTAGCAGAATACACATATTTTTCTAGCATACAGAAAGTATTTACAAAATTGATCATATGTAAGACCAGAGAGTACGTCTCAAAATTTTTCATAAGATCAAAATTCTAGAGTACCTTCTGCAATCATAGTGCAGTTGAACTAGTCAACTGCTAAAGGTTAACTAGATAATTGCACATGTTTGGAAGCAAAGAAATATGCTTCTAAGTGACTAGCTTGTTAAAGAAGGAATCACAATGGAAATTAGAAAATACTTTGAGTTAAATGATAATGACAGTTCTATACATTAAAGCTTATAGAATGCAACTAAAGTTGTGCTTACATGAAAACATGTAGCACTAAATACACAAATTAGAAGAGAAGGAAGATCAACTATCAGAGCCAAGCACCCAACTCAAGAAGAAAACAGCAAATCAAAATGAAGTAAATTAGAATGAAGGAAATGATGAAGATGAGAACAGAAATGAATGAGGTAGAAAAGAGAGGAGTCAAAACAAAAGGCTGTTCTGTGAAAATAATAAAATTGAGTGCTGGTGATATTGACTTAAAAAGAGAGAGAGAGAGAAACCATAAATATGCAATGTAAGGAATGAAGAGGAGAATAACTACAGACCCTACAGCTACTAAAAAGACATCAAATAAGTAAACATCATGACTAGCCCACTCAATTTGAAATTTTTCATGATTTCCATGATATCTTTGTAGAAACAAGCAACTTACCAAAATTGACAGAAAGTAGACTTAAAACTGTTGAAAGTCAAACACACACACAAAAAAAAGTCAAATCCATAATTAAAATTTTTTCCTTCAGAGAAATGTCTAAGCTCAGATGACTTTACTGGTGAATGCCACTAAATTCTTAAAGAGGAAATCATTCCAAGATTACACCATCTTTCCCAGAGAATAAAAAGAAAAAGAGGTACATGTCCCCAGTTCGTTTCCAAGGGCTTTCTTAGCAAAAGCTAATGAGCTCACTTCAAAACAGGAAAATTTTACTCACTTATTCATGACCATTGGTGCAGAAATTCCCCTCCCCCACAAAAACAGCACATTGAATCTATAGCAAGTATTACCACTGACTTTTATTTACTCCACGAATACAAGGCTGGTTTGACTTTTGAAAATTAATCAGTGTAATTCACTACATTAACCATCAATAGAAAAAAAAAGTTAGATAATACAATCAACAGCCCACAGAAAACATTTTATAAATTTTAGCTACAACTCATGATTTCAACAAACAAAAATTAATAGCTATAAGGTTAACAAAGTAGGAATAAATGGAAAATTCCCTAATCTGATGAAGGATCTACTAAAAAACCCTAGTTTGAAATCAGGAATAAGACAAGGATGCCCACCATTACTGTTTCTACTCAACATTGTAGTTAAAGTTCTAGCTGGTAAGTTAAGAAAAGAAATAAAGGTGTAAGCATTGCAGTGGTTGGGAAAAAGCCATCCCTAAATCACATGATGATGTTGCTGAATTATCGTGTACATGGGAAATAAAGCTACAGACAAATTATTAGAATAAATAGGGTAGTTTAATCAAAGGCAAAATCTAACACATAATATGCAAGATCTCTATGGACATGAATATGAAACATTAACTGACCTAAGTAGAAATCTAAATAATCAGAGTAACATAGCATGTTCAGGTATCAGACGACAGTATTACTGATGTATTAGTTCTCCAAACAGATCTACATATTCAAAGCATTTTCCGTAAAAATGATAAGAGGATTTTTGTGTGAGCGTGTGTGTAATTTGTTGATTCTAAAGCAATGATGAAAAACAAAGAAGTGAGGGTCGCTGCCTCTAGGAGCCATCGAAGTTTATTATAAAGCTATAGTTATTAAAAATGTGGTACTGGCCCAAAGAGAGACAAACAGGTCAATGGAAATGACAGGGTGACCAGAGAAAATGGCCTGAACCAGGGCCGGAAGACATACCTAATCTTGGCCACTTGTGTGACGGCTTCCCTTGATTCAGAGGCTCTTCAAACTCTCCCTGGTGATTCTAATCTGCAACTGGGCTTGAAAATCATCTCCCCCAACACACACACACACACACACACACACACACACACACCTCTTTCTTCCTAAGCGTGGAAGAGCATTGCAGTTTTTTATTTAAAACTGGTCGGGTATATCATATCATAAAAAATTCTGAAATCCCATTTAGATTTTCTGTCTTTGCCCCAAATTCTACTCCCTTAAGCTGTGGCCCCTTCCCATTCCTTCTGCCTCTAGCCAAGCTCTTCATTTCTTCCTGTACTCCTGTTATTACTATTTTCTTTTGGAGAACAATTTCCTCCTTCCCTCAGTTTCCCTAGCAGCTCTATCATCACTTGCCTAGCAAACAGAAACCTTTGTGAGGACTCACTCTTATAAACGGAAAGTACTTTTTTTGGCTGCGCTGGGCAGCATGCAGGATCCGACCAGGGATTAAACCCATGCCCTCTGCAGTGGTAACTGAGAATCTTAACCCCTGGACCACTAGGGATGTCCTAAGACTACTTTTAATTTAAGATTTCCCCATCACATTGCTGTGCATGGCTTGGATTATCTTCCACTGAATGTTTTCAGTGCTGTGGTACAGACCGTGTGAACGCAGGCTCTGCTCCCCAGGTGCCTCTCAACCAGCCTTGTGAAGCAGGCTTCCCAACACTCACCCTATCAGCGACAAGGTGCCCTTCAGCACCAATACCTCAGCAACCCTGGCTTTGTGGGCTGTGACCTCGGCAGTGACACAAGGCCCCACACCTAGAAGGGTCCTGCCCTTGGGTTAATACTCTCCTCTCATCATCTTGAAATTCTTCATCATTTATGAACGAGAGGCTCCACATCTTCAGCTTGCTCTGGGCCCTGCAGACGGTGCGGTCAGCCCTGTGCTGCAGGAAGGGCTTGCTCGATTTTATAGCAAAAAAAAAAAAAAAAAGCCTCTGGGCTGAGTGCTCCGTGCAATACTTTCTCTGGTTTCTCAGAAACCATTTCCTCTTTTCGATTCTCAGTTATCCCCCTGGGTTTAGCAGCTGGGTGTGTGAGTGCTGCTTTACTGAATCTCTGATGTTCATTTCCTGCCCACTTACAGTGTTTTCACAACAGCCGAACGCGGCGCTTCACCACCTGGCCCTAATCTCTTGCCCTGGCCTTGGCGCCTTTTTCTTCTGCTTTTGCTTCCACCCTGAACACGACCCACTGACAGCTCCAGCCCTCCTCCCCAAAGCAACACTTTGATGACACAGAACCTCCTCTGTCACCAGGATGTGACCTGCATCTTGCCTTTGTGCTCCACCCTGTGCTTTTCCTTCTGCCTGGAATGCTTTTCCATCACTTCCATCTGCACTCTGGCTCTCATTCCTTTAGGCCCAACCCACATGTTAGCTTCTGCATTACGAGAGCCTCAGACAGCACTCATCACCCCCTTGCTCCTGCTCCTATAGCTTTGAAGACATACCTCTGTCATAGCAGGTGATTCAGCATGGCATACAGACCTCTTCCATCCTCTGCCACACACCTTATTCTGGATGAGTCAGTTCTTGACTTAGAATATGAGTCAGTCATTTTTTCTAGAAGATCTCCCTAAGTGCTTGCATTTCCCTAGACATACCACTAATCACATTATAATATAATCGCTCCTTTTTTTTTGTTTTAAGCTACTTGTTTATCTATTTGGCCTTCCCAGGTGGCACTAGTGGTAAAGAATCCACCTGTCAATGCAGGAGATGCAAGAGACATGGGTTCGATCCCTGGGTTGGGAAGATCCCCTGGAGAAGGAAATGGCAACCCACTCAAATACACTTCCCTGAAAAAAAATCCCATGGACAGAGGAGCCTGGCGGGCTACAGTCCATGGGACCGCAAAGAGTCAGACATGACTGAGCAGAAGGACATTTATTTATTTGGTTGCAGTGGGTCTTAGTTGTGGCAATGCAGGATTTTTAGTTGCAGCATGTGGGATCTAGTTCC
The DNA here is from genome assembly GCF_019320065.1 of Cervus canadensis. Classification (NCBI taxonomy): domain Eukaryota; kingdom Metazoa; phylum Chordata; class Mammalia; order Artiodactyla; family Cervidae; genus Cervus; species Cervus canadensis. The sequence continues at coordinate 5,407,948 of NC_057390.1, forward strand.
CTGACCAGGGATCGAACCTGGACCCCCTGTATTGGGAGTGCGGAGTTTTAGCCATTAGACCACCAGGGAAGTCTCTCTCCTTACTTCTTAGTGCACTGCTTGGCATGTGCTAGATGCTCAATAATGTTTGTTCATTAATATATATATATGAAATGATTTATGTGCTCATTGAGAGTATTGTCTTGGGTCCTGAGCCCGAGACCTGGGCTTGGTTAAGTAACCCCACCCTTGACTTGAGGTCGCATCCTTCAGAGAAGGATGACAGAGATGACAGTGTGGGGATCTGGGCTGCCACTCACTTGGGCCCAAAAGGATGAATTTCCCTCTATGCTGTAATAAACTTCATATTGTTGTCTAGAGAGTGACAGAAAGTAATGTTAAATTCATAAAAATGTAACTATCTGTGCCAAGTATATGGAATTATAATATGCGTCACAGGAGAGTTGGAACTTTGGAAAAACACTGGGAACTAGCTCTTGAAAGAGCTGCTGTCTTGAAGGCAGGGTGGGTCTGGCCCTGAGGCCTTGGTGCTTTCTTCAGGCCTCCTTCCTGGCCTCACTCTCACCCTCTCCCAGGGTTTTGGGCCCCCATTTTCTACTTCTCATTGTCCAGCTTCCTCCTTAAAAACCCGGCGGATGTAGCTTTCTTTTGGGAAGGTTCCTGCCTCCCTCTCTTGTAGTGGCCATTTTCTTGCTCATGGCTCCTGCCTTTTGAAGCTCCCTTCTTCCAAGAGACCAAGGACCAGGTGGAAGAAGATGGAGTTTCTTTCACCCCCTGTCTACTTCCTCCTTCTAAGAGACGGGCTCCGCTTCATTGTAAGGGATTCCCAACCCAACAAGGAGATCCCTCTGCCAAAGGTGCCAAGGAAAACTACTTGAGCTTGCAAGTAATTCCAGGTATTGAGGACCAAGAGAGGTTCAGTGGAGCTGAGTGTAACTGTGCTTACTGTAAGCCAGTGAGATGCTAGGAAGTTGCAGGGAGATCAATTTGGGATTCATAAATATAAAGAGGAATGTTGTTCAGGCAGAGCTAAGCGCCATTAAAAATGGAATAGGAAGCCTTTTGAGAGAGTGCACCACTCATCATTAGAAATCTCCACGAGTGGGCTGAACACACCAGGGCTGACAGAGAGGGAATTCCTGCCTGGGGTTGGAGGTTAGCGAGAGAGTGCCTCCATGGTTCCTCCCGACTTTCAAGCTTCTACAATTTCATTATAGAGTTCTAACCTTGTAATAGTTTATATTTCAAAATCCTGTTCTTAATTAGTTGTTTTTCTGAACTCCTTCTGAAGTAAATCAGCTTCATACAGTGGTAATTAGTTTATTGGTAGAAACAATGGCAGAGCCTAAAACATGCATATTTTTTGCATATGTGGCAAGGACACAAGAAGGGCTGACTCTTATTGTTCCTACACTATTTTCCAGAAATGGGATCTTCCAGTATCCCTGTGAGGGATGTAACAGTCACTTAACCAGGTTAATAAATAACATGGAAATAAAGAAACAATTATTAATATGGAATATTAAAAAAATGCTGGAGCTGGATTAATCAGTCTTCAGACAATTGAGGCTGCATGGGTTTCTTGTTAACTGATCTTACAACTGGAGTGAACCTAGAAGGCAAGATTGTATTTAAGAGAGAAAATATAGGCTTTGCCTTTGGGGCAAGTGCGTGTGTGTGTGTGTGTGTGTGTGTGTGTGTGTGTGTGTGTGTGCGCTCAGCCATGTCGGACTCTTGGGGCAAGTGCGTGTGTGTGTGTGTGTGTGTGTGTGTGCGCTCAGCCATGTCGGACTCTTTGCGACCCCATGGACTGTAACCCACCAGGCCCCTCTGTCCATGGGACTTTCTTGGCGAGAATACTGGAGTGGGTTGCCATTTCCTTCTCCAGGGGATCGTCCTGACCCAGGGATCAAACCCCAGTCTCCTGTGTCTCCTGTATTGGCAGGTGGATTCTCTACCACTGAGCTACCTGGGAAGCCCATGGGGCACATCGTCTGGGACACCTCATAGACCTTACTGTAACAGTCAAAAATGATTATGGTGGCTCAGCCAAACAGAGTCTTGTTTTGTCCCCAAAAGTCTTGAGCTAGGTGGTGGTTCAAAGACGGCACAGTTATGTGAAGACACCAACAAGGGCATGGCCTCCTTCTAACTTCAGATCTGCCGACTTTAGCTTGTGGGTTTTGCCTGCGGGGTCCAAGGTAGCAGTTCTATCTCAGGCCTGCAGTTGCATTCTGGAAGAAAGAATAAAGAACTGACCTAGAGGATAAAAGTCTGCCTACTCCAGGAAAGTGAAACTTGCCAAGAAATTCCAGCCGACTTAGGCTTCTGTCTCATTGGCTTGAGCTGTGTTCCATGCCCAGTTCTTGCCGTGAGAGCACCTAGAAAATATAATTATTTCACCTGGGTCATCACTTCCCCAAACTTTGGTTTCCTTAGTGACAAAGAGGACAGATAGATACTGGGTAGGCAAGCGACCGCCATCACATGTTTGCTCCAAGCTCCCAATGAGGTGCCCTGCTCTCTCTGTGTCTTCTAGTTCTAGACGAGAGCACTTCTGCTATGAACTTTGAGGTTTGGAGATGCTGCTACCTGATAGACTTTGTGAGGATCTTATACTGCTGTCCTTGGCCCATCAATGTTTAACTATCAAGACGTATATTTGAAATTTCTCTGTCTTTAGGACATGAGCCAGAACTGGCCCACCTGTGACCTCAGTGTCCTCTGAGGCTCTGTGGGGATCATTAGCTCTACACGTGAATGCTCTCTGGTGCCCCAGAGAAAGGAGTCTGACATGAAGTCATGTCATGACTTCCTTACCACGTTTCCCCCTAGACCTGAGCTGCATCTCCTCCTCCTGGATGCTACTCTTGCTGTCTGTCAACACCTAACCAAACAGCAGGTGCTCCTGTTGGGAACAGGCCAACACCTTGAGATTTGTTTAAGCCAAGGAGGAGGGCCTCCATTTACACAGGAGAAGATTTATGGCTCCCCTGCTGTCCTCCAGAGATTTCTGTCTGGCAGTGCTCAGGAGGACAGCTGAAGATAGAACTCCAACATTTTAGGGCTGTTAGAGACAAAAATGTCCAACCCAGCCTTGGTCACTAGATCCAATCTGCGTTCTTTGGTTTGTGACACATAGCTGTTCTTTTTTACTCATCTGTAAAACAAAAACAATGGTAACATACCTCATGTGGTTTTAGGAGGAATACACAGAATTGATAGAACCCAGTATATCATAACATAGAAATGTTGGCCATACTCCCAGGTAGAGCTAGTGGTAAAGAACCCACCCACCAATGCAGGAAATGCAAGAGATGCAGGTTCAATCCCTGGGTCAGAAAGATCCCCTGGAGGAGAGCATCACAACCCACTCCAGTGTTCTTGTTTGGGGAATCCCATGGACAGAGAAGCCTGGTGGGCTACAGTCCATAGGGTTGCAAAGAGTTGCATGCACACATTCTCAAAGGTTTAGAGTCCTTGAGTCTTTACACGATGGTCAGTGCACATCTCAAAGAAGCACAACAAACAGCCAATGGGAACATTAAATTTTAAGTCAGGACGGTTGGTCCTTGTTAGCAGTACCAAGGGATCTTCTCGTATCACAAATAAAGGGATTATCCCCCAAGTAGGTCAGCATGGTGTGAAATACATGAAATGTGATAGGAATTACTTTTCTGATCCACTTTTTGAATTGCCTATGCTTTTTCTGTCTGCATTTTCATTTTCAGTACACATGCTTTGTTTCTTTTTTTAAAAAAAATTTGTGGTGAGCTTCAGACACAATAGTCTTTTGTAGCAGATGTATAAGGAGCAACTAACAACAAAAAGGATCAGATGGTTGGATGGCATCACTGACTCAATGGACATGAGTCTGAGCAAACTCCAGGAGAGTGAAGGGCAGGGAAGCCTGGAGTTCTGCAGTCCATGGAGTTGCAAAGAGTCGGATACAACTTTGCAACTGAACAACACTGAAGACATATATCCATAGAATTCTTATGCAAATCAATTTTTTAAAATAAAAGTAATCTTTAATTGGACACTACTTTAATTCTCTAAACAATGTTACAGTAGTTGTCCACATTTTGAAATTGCCTTGTTTGGTACTTGAATGGCATGAAAAATTTCTCTCTGCTTCCCTCCCTTCTCCCAAGGGTCATTTCCCCCACTCTTTTCTCTGCCCTGCCTGGCCTCTGACCTGCCCAGCTCTGCTGTTTCCACAGACTTCTGAATCTAATTAATGTCTTAGTAGCTATATAAGTGAATTATGTAGGCAGGAGGATGTTGGAAACTTTGAGGAAGGTACATTCCTTAGGGAAAACATGGTTTGTTAAAAAAAAAAAAAAAATCCAGAAGGCTGCTCAGGGAGGGGGCAGAATGTCAGTTAAAGGTAAACTATCAGTAACATTGTTAGACTCATTACATATCTGCTGCCTGATGAGTAGAGACAAGCTTAGGCGCATCTCTTTTGACATGTGGGCAATAATCAGCCATTATGGAACCTGGCTGAAGGGACAGATAGTCTGAATATGCCCCTATTGCAAACTGGCCTCGGCCACACAACTGGGGTACCGGCATTCCCTCTCCTCCCGTCCCTTTTCTAGTCAGTCCTCAACCATTCCTGGGGAGTACGTCCTTAGATGATCTCGGAAATGACCCCGGCAGAAGGTTCTCCAACTCTTCAGAACGTGGGCAGGCCAGGGGGAGGGGCCAGAGGATACTGCCAGAGAGCCCAAGGCAGAGATGGTCCCTATGCCCCAGGTTTCCATGGAAACATAGGAGGGTGATGACAGCCAGCACAGCCACACCATCTGCTCAGGGCCCGGTGAACGATGAAAGAGATAGAGAAAGAAAGGCGCCTCAGGTCCCAAGCCAGAGCCACCCTAAGGCAGCAGAGGAGAGGACAGCCCGGAGGACTCTCGAACTCCCAGGTGGGTTAAAACTGGAGCTGTCCGGGGAGGCTTGACATATTAGCATGTCATTTGCAAGCAGAACGCCTAGAGGGCTGATCCTGCCATCCCTACAGGCAAACACAGGCATCCAAGAAGCCTCAGGAAGGAGACACAGACAGATCACCGCGCGCCGGTGCCATCCGCAGTCTGGCCGGAACAGGAGGGAGGCTGTGGTGAGCACAGTGCTGGCGGGGGCGGGGCAGGGCGCCCACCACCTTCCTGCAGGACCACCTGCACCGCTGACTTTTGGCCAGGCATATCCTTCCAGAGGAATGGTGGGATCGGAAAAGGAAGACTCCCACCTGGTCACAAAAGACCTCTGAGCTGAGGCCAGGTCTTCAGAATAAGGCCTGAATTAATAAAGCCATGTAAGGGCTCTCTTCTCTCAATTCGTATCCAAAAGGTGATCTTAGTCGGATACCACAGGTTTACTTCTGGGTCTGTTTAGGAGGTTTCCAGTTCCAGGTTGGCAGAATGTGAGTGAGGCCCTAGCTAAGTCCCCTTGAATGCCTGCCCCAGACTGAATAGCATTCATTTCTGAGTCCTTTTCATTCGGAGATGTGGCCTAAACAAACAAACCTGACCTAGGATGCCAGCAGCCCCTCTCACGTAGCTGCCTCCCCTGGCCGCTCTCTGAAGCTGGGCGCTTTTGTTGAGCTTTCTGTAGTAGTGTCTCATTTATCTCCAGAGAGAGAGAAGTCCCTCCAGCCTGACTGCCTTTACTATGCACAGAAACTATATCAGCTTCATAGGAAATACCAGTTTTATTTTTACTTTTAACAAAGGTTATCTCTTACTCCTTTACAAAAAAAAAAAAAATCCTCCCTTTTAGTTCTGGCATTTGAATCCCAGGGTGTCCAAGCACCACCCTCCCCCCTCTCCCCCGCCCCCCACACACTTTTTGGTGCTTTTTATTAAGGATTGAACATTTTGACATAAGTGCTTGCTTTGGTATGTGTACCAAAACATACCACTGGCTGGAGGATAGTAAGAACAGCTTAATAAATCTGATAAATAATAATAATAATAAGACCACACTATAAAAGCTCTCATTAACTGTTCTACATTTTACCTGTGAATGATATAAATTTCTTTCCATGACAACTTAGCAAAGCTGGCATCTATTGATACAATATTATTTGAGTTTTTTCAAAAGGCCTTATTGTCCCACTGGAGACTATACACAAAAACTGGAAATAAAAGTGTTCATGTAACTTCCCCTGTGTTAGACGCCCCAGACTGAAAACATGAGCTATTCCTGAAGAAAAAAATGCCTACTACCCACGGTGAAATTGCTTTAGGCTCAAATTTACCCACGTCTGAGCACGAGAGACTCCGTGTTTAAATTCAAATAGAAATCTATCTGCCATTCCTCTGTGGCTTTGGGGGAAGAGGTCTTTTATGAGGGAACCACTCTGCCAGCTCCATACCCCTAGGGCTTTCTCCTTTCCCTCTTCCAGGACCGTCTAGTCTATAAGCTTCCATGGTGTGGGCAATTCTGTATCCTGAGCTTAGGCCCAGGATGGGAGTCCCAGTGAACATGGTTCTGTTTGTTCTTCAGCCTTCCTCCATTGTATAAACAGACATGTGGGAAGGGAAGGGAAGGGAAGTCAGATCCCTGAGAAGGGTGGGAGGTCTTTCTGGAGCGGCTTCCCGGCAGGCAGCCGGCAGCCCTTAGCCCAGGGACAGGACGCTCCTCTTGTTGGGGAGTGGAACTTGCAGTTGTTCCAGAGTGGGGCTGTTTTCTTGAGCTCTCCTCCACCCTCCACAATGCCTCCTGCCCCTCCGCCCCTCCGCCTTTGTTCCTGGGAACACTGTCTGGATGCTTCAGCCATCTCACTTTTGCCAGAGCAAACATTTGCAGCAAGGCCTATGCTAAGGAGACGTTGAGAAGACAGATTCCCCCTCCCTCCCAGTCTCTCCAAATACACCCTGGACTGGGTCCTGGGAAGAGTGCTTCACACCTATGTGTTCCCCCATATTCACATTCTCTTTGTTCCTCCTAGCCTTGTTACTACCTTCAACTAATGAGGGAGGTCTTTAGGGGCTGGGAGTTATCAGCTTGTAAAATAACAATTCTTTTCCCTCAAACTGTGTTGAGGGGAATTCCTTTCTGTCAGACTCTGCCTTCCTTTACTGTTTTACCTTCTGCACATTAGTTATGGATGCTAATAAAGGAAGGACTACATCAGAGCTGGGGGAAGGCAGCAGGGGGCTGAGCGTTTTTGTAATCCAACCCCAAACAGGAAAGAATTCTCCTTGGTCCTTTCTTCTCCTGCATGTGCTCCAGACTTAGTTTGTTAATCCTCATTCAGAGGTCAGGGAGGTGAGGAGGGTATAATTCCTAGGCTTGCCTCCAGATGGAGGGATCCTGTGACTGACTTCTACCCAAGGGTCTAGATTTCTGGCAGCCTCCGGGAGTGGTTCCTCTTGTCTAGAATGAACAAAAGGGGAGCGTGCCAGAAGGCTCCCTGTGGCAGGGCCTTGGGGGGTTGGGTGCAAGGGATGGGTCTTACCCTGCCCTGTACTGTCTCTCCAGGAAGTCTTTGGGAGCTTGGGCCAGGCTCCCAGCGCTGTGGCCAAGAGGACAGGAGAGTCAGGAGACAAAAGAGAGGTTCTGGGTTTTGGCCAGCTATAGAGAAACAAACAGGGCTAGGGCGCTGATGGAGACGCCGGCTTCTCATCCCTTACACAAAAGCAAGGGAGGGGGAAGTGATCTTTAAAATCCAGGAAGTAGTAATAATAATAAGAACTTGGATTTTTAGGAGGCACAGTGACACTCTTTCATTCTTCTGTCAGACAGAAGATAGGGCTGGAAGTTTGCAGTCAACCCCCAGAGGCCTGTCCGCCTTCCCTGAAAGAAATAGAAAGGAGATGGGTTTCCAGGGTCGGGCCAGCTGGACCACTGGGGATGGCGGTCCCTTCCTCAAACTGCAGGTCCCCTCAGAAGAGGTTTCATCCCCGATCCCCTTGATTTAACGTAACTTACTGGCTCCGGATATTTTAAGCGGTTTGTTTACGGCGCAACTGCAGGCTGCACCGCCAACTCGCTCCGCGCCTGGAGCGGCCAGGGCATCTCCCAGCACCCACTCAGGTCGGCAGCCGCCCCATCGCCCGGCCCGCGGCGGGGGGCGCCCGGCCGGATCAGCTGCAGACCGGACCCCCCAAGAAGTGTGTGCATACGGGGGTGAGGGATGGGGGGGCGGGAGGCCGGGCGGGGCCGGGGCAGAAGATGCGGCAGCCCGGGACGAGCTGTGCATCTCCGACCCTCCGCGCCGCCGCCCGCCCCTCGGCCCGGCTGGCCGGATCGCGCCGGGCGCCCCCGGGAGGCCGGGGTCGCGGCGCGGAGCGGTACGCGGGGGTCGGGGCGGGCGGGGTGGCGCGGCCTGCTAGCGGTCGGGACCCGGGGGAGCCGCGCGGGGAGCGCAGGGGCGCGCGGGGCGGGCGCGGCGCGGGGCTCACGGCGCGCGCGCGTCTCGGCCTCGCCCGCGCACACGCGCCTCCCGGAGGAGAAAGGCGGGCGGGCGGGCTCGGAGCGGCGGCGGCTGCAGCGGGCCGGGCCGGGCCGGGCCGCCGCGAGGGCGGGAGGAGGGGCGGGCGCGGGGCGGGCGGGGTAGGGGGGAGGAGGACGCGGCGGCGGCGGCGGCGGCGGCGGCGGCGGCGATCGCGCCGCTCTCTGCGGAGTGTGCCTGCGCGAGCCGGCGAGCGGGTGAGTGCGCTGGTCGCCGCCAGCCGCCCGGCCAGCCCCGAGGCGGGAGGGGGGCGCCGGGAGCCCCGAGCCGGGGGCGGGCGGTGGGCGGGCGGCGGCCCCTCCGGCGCGGCCGGGATGCACCTTGAACGGCGCCTTTCGTTGCAGCGCGCGGGGGGCCCGATCCTCGGCGGCGGCGGCGGCGCTGACACCTCCCACCATGGACAGCTTCGACTTAGCCCTGCTCCAGGAATGGGACCTCGAGTCGCTGTGGTGAGTCCCTGGTGCCCGCCGCTTGGGCGGGCGCGAGCGCGAGGGGAGACCGTGGCGGCCCGCGCGCCCTCACCTGGGTCGGGGGTTCCGGCGACCAGCCACCGTGGGGGCGGGGAGGGTCCGGGGCGCCCGCCGCGGCGGCTCCTTCCCGTCTCCCCCGGGGGGAGGCCCGGCCGCCCGCTTGTCTTCTCGGCCCCCTTTCCCGTCTCCTCCGCACGGTGCTGTTGGCCCCCAGCCCCGGGGCCGGTGATCTGGGGGAGCCAGGGGCAGAGCGCAGCCTTGATAATGCACCGATTTCTAGAACGTGTCACTAGTGCCGGGGATCCACCCCTCGGTTCCCCCACCGCGCCCCCGCACCTCTCACCTCCCTTCCCTCCGTTTGCGCACCCCGTCGTCACATCAGCGACCCCCTGGAGTTGGGGCTGCAGCCAAGTGCCCTTAGAGGATGCTCCAGCCTCCCGCCTGCCGGCGCCGGGTCCTGGCCGCCGCAGCCTTTCTGTCTCTCCCACCCACTCCCACCCGAGATAGAAAGTGAACCCGAGGGCAGTGGGGCGAGTGCTTCTCCGTGCGGGAATTCCGGAGGCCCCGGCCTTGGGAGACTCATTTCCTCGAGGTTCGCAATCCCTGTGGGCACTTTCTTCACACCTCGCCTGGCCACACTCCTCCTGTCCCCGCTCCAGCCCACGGGCGCCCCGTGTGTCCCCTTATTCCGCGCTCACAGCTCGCAGCTTGGGGAGCGGGCGGCCTGGCGGAAGCCCTCTGTGGCTCGGGCTTCTCACATTGAGGAGCTGCTGTAGGTAAAGCGCCGCTGGAAACAGTTTAATTCTAGTTTCGGGTGTGTTAAAAATCCCATTGGCTGCTTCCACATCCCTCTTATCCACCGCCTCCCCCCATCTCCTAAATGTTTCCAACCAGCCCTGTTCAGGTGGTAAAATTACCGCCTGCATATTCCTGGAGGAACTTGTGTTATGTTTAATATTTACGGAATGAACATCTGTGGAACAAGCATATTAACTGCATTCTGTTCTGCCTCTGGAAATGGCTCATTGTAGAGCTGAGCTTTGGTTTCCCCCACCCCTCCCTTTTCTTCTTTAATTCAGTAAAGAGTTCACATGTGTCTAAAACTGCAAGTGGTGTGCACATGAATATGCAGTGTGCAGTTTTAAAGCTAAACTGCTATTTGATTTATAGATCATATAGATGATTTGTGGATATGTGTATGTTTCCCTTGCTTCATGCTTCCTGTGACTACTCCGTCTAAAACCAGGTGTAACTAACTAAACTGAACACAAAGCTAGTGCATTAGCAAACAGTTTCTTAAAAGAGATCCGAGGTTGAGTAAGTGCAGCTTGCTCTGCATAATGCTGGCACCCATAAAATACACAAGGATGGGCCCTAATGTAATAAAAGTTTTATATATTACACTGGAAACTTCAGAGAGTCAGTGTAGAAAGAATATGAAACATGTTATTACTCTATAAAAGTCACTAATTACTGTGTTGTTGCTTCTGGGGTTTTTTCAGTCTTTCATTTATAGATACTTATTACTTTACAGGTTTACACTTTGAAATGTTGGTTTCTGGCACAAATTCAGTAGGTTTGGAGATAGAAACTGTGCTTTTAAAAGGCAGTTTTTCAGTCAAAGGAAAGAACTTTTTGTTTTGGTGGAGTTTTAGGCTGCTTGTCTGCTTGCTGACTCAAAACTGAAGCCCCCTATGACTCTTACAAGGGATATTTTGAAATTATCAGTCATAATCTGTGACTTTTCCAGCACATGCCTAAGCTCTCTTTTCCTCTGCATCTTTAGTTTCTGGCTGAGTTACCTGGAGCACAGTTACACAAAAAATGTCTGTTGAATTGACTTGAAATTTACATTAGCTACAGTACTTTTATTATTTAAAAAAATTTAAAAATAAGCGTGTTTTTTTTTTTTAAGTTGCTGTACATGCAGTCAGATTTTAATCAATCCATCAGTTTCTCTTTGGCTTATGAAACTGTGCAGGCTTTCTTGCTTAGAACATAGTAGAACACTTTGGCTTGACTGAGGGATTATTTCTATTTTGCAGATGCAGAAGTTACATCTTCTAAGAGCTTATATATTTCTGATCAGTTAAGGTGAAACCAAACTCCTTAAGCATACATTTCTAACATGGAATGGATGCTAATTTCTAACTCGGTTTAATGGTTGACTTTTACATTTTTCTGTTTTTAAGTTTACTTTTAAGCTTATAGGTGACCCCAAATAACTAACATTTGAGTATTTTCTATGGGTCAAAACATTTTCATATCCATTGTTTCCTTACTTGAATCTCATAACAATCCCAAAAGTGGTAAGTGGTAGTAGTCCCATTCTACAGATAAGGAAATAGAGGCCTTGAACTGTAGAATGACTTTACTGAGACCATAAAACAAATGACAGCAGAATTTTTAAGCTAACATTTACCAGACCCTTAGCCAGACATGCTCAGTGCACGTACTTAGCATCTTTAAACTCTGTTCTAAGTACATCACATGTCTTAACTCATTTAATTTTCACGACAACCTTAGGGAACAACCCAGTGCTGTTTTTATTCCCAGTTTACAGATTGGGAAATTGAGGGTTGGGAAGATTAGCAGACCTGCCCAAGGTCACACATCTAGAAGTGGAGGAGCCATGTTTGAACCAAGCATTAATTTCAAAACTCAACTTTTCTGATTTTAAATCAAGCGTATTTTCTAAAGTATTACAGATGTATTCCCATTTTATGAGGGCAGGTCTGGAATTTATTACAAAACAAAATCTTGATGAAGATTCTGCTATAATATTAAAGAGAAGGTCAGAGCCCTTAATTATATTAATTTAAAGTTAAAAGATTTGAAAACAAAATACCATAATTTAGGAAATTACATCTGCTGCCCTATTTGAATTAGCTTATGAAATGTATTTAACTTTAAAATAGAGACCACTAAAAATTTCTTTCTTTAATCCCTTTTAGGAAAACACTGTTCTTTGGGGTGGAGTTGGTGGAGTGTGTGTGTGGGGGGAGAAGGTACTAAGGCAAAAGAGAATGGGATTTTAACAAACAATGTTTTCACTGCTGGATATCATTTTCCAATAAAACAAATTTCAGTTTATTAGTTGTGACTGTGCCTTTGAACCTGAGCTAGCTTAGTCTAGTGGTCACTGGGAGCATCCCCAAATGACTGTAGAGACAGTATAAACTAAAGAGCTCAGTACTGTTGAATTTAATCTCCTCTGCTTCCTTGCACACTCTTTCCCCTCCTCCCCATCCCTCCAGAAACCCCCATTCTTTTTTTTTCAAGGTGGGGGGTGGGGTGGAGATTTTGAACCTGAATCATCCAGATAGCAGTTTCAGTTTTCTTTTCAGCCAAACCTTAAAGTTGAGAAGGGTTGCCTTTATTCCCACTTCTACTTCTCATTTCTGGTTTGAAGCAAGAGTGGAGAGTTTGGAGCAGGTGAAGGCATGCATCCTGTGCCCAGCTCCCTAGCTTCATTCTTAGAGCTGAATCCCTGAAGAGCTGGGGATTCAGTAAATTTCCAGGAGCAGATGCCTAGAGAAGCTGAGCCCCTTCTCAGACTCCACCTCTGTCCCCTCCGTCCCCTCTTTTTCCAATTCTCCATGAGCTTTTGATCAGCTGCTGGCCATGTATGCCATTCCGCAGGGCCTTTAAAATAAAGACCATCCCTTTGAATGGCATGACAGTTGCTTTCATTTATTCACTTAACACATTGTATTGATCATCTCTTAAAGACAAGAGCTCGTGCTGGTTACCACAGGGGATGCAGAGAAGAGTAAACCGTGAGTTGTGCGTGCTGTTGTCTAGTGGAGATGAGACAAGAACACACGTGTTAAAAAGGCTTCAACACTGGTGATTCCCAAGTGAAAAAGGCCATATTTGGGACCAGGGTGGGTGGGTGGTGGAGGAGGGAAAGAGGAAAAATCGAGTTTTAAAAAAAAGGCTTCCGTGGAAAAGGTGGCCTTTGAACTAAGCCTTGAAAGATGAATGGGATTTTTACAGACGGTGGGGGTGGGGTATTGAGAGGACATAGCTGCATCTTGGGCAAAGAAAGAACTGGAACAAAGGCTTTCATGGTGTCTCTGAAAGATCCTTTTATGAGTCATGGTGGAATTACCTATACCAAATATTTTAAAGATTCAGAACTCTGTAATCATGAGGTGGTTTCGGTGACCGAGATAAGCTTTCCACAGTGAACTTAAGTCAAAATTGTATCTAATCTCCCTTAAATATAGACACATGTTAGTTACTGGGGAGAAAGTCTGTTGGAATAAAATAGTAAATATTCAGATCCCTCTCTCCTACTCCTCCGCCCCATAGTTTCACATGGCCCAGAATCCATTTCTTTTTGTTCCAATAGGCTTTCTACTTTATATTCTTTCCAAGTGGAACCTTTGAAGTTGTAATAAATGGATCGTATCATACTCATCAATTTGTTCAATGAGCGTTCACAGAGCATTAGGCAGCCTCTAGGTTAGGTGTCAGAGAGCAGTTGCTTTCAAACGTTTTCTACCATGACTCACAGCAGCAAGTATGTTTAACATTGCAACCCACCACATCATTTGTGTGCACACAGACTCATAACTGAAACTACTGTCACAAGTAACACTTGCCCGCATTATGGGAGAGGCACTTTGATATTTTATATTCTGTTTTTTAAAAATTGCTTATCCATGGGTTGAAACCTGTAGTTTAGGAGGAAAAAAATAAAACCTACTGTAGTAATGCAAAGGAAATTGGATTTGTAGGGAACTTGAAGGAGAATAAGCCATCCAGGTCGGTACTTGCTATAGGAAGAAGCCGAGGCTGCCCCGTTGAGGGGGAGACAGGCTTCCTTGGCGGCTCCACCGTCAAGAACTCGCCTGCCAAAGCAGAGGCCTGAGTTCTATCCCTGGGTCGATAAGATCCCCTGGGTTGAGAAGGAAATGGCAGCCCACTCCAGTATTCTTGCCTGGGAAATCCCAAGGACAGAGGAGCCTGGGGGCTACAATCCATGGGGTCACAAGAGAGTCAGACACGACTAAGCGACTAAGCAACAACAGCAAGGGTTGGGGGAGAGGCCTTTAGGGCAGAGGGGCCTGTGAAAGGCATCCTGGAGAAGTGGGCTTTCAGGAGGAGGAGGTGACAGGGAGGGAAGTGCATATGGAGGGAAAGCTGTGACTAGAAATAAGGCGGGAATAAAGCGTGGAGCTCGTTGGATGAAGTTATTAACTATTAATAACTCAGCTGGGGATGGACTGCACCCCTGTGGGGGGCGGGGAGCCAGGCGGAGGAGCCACTAACCACGCAGTCCCCATGCCGAAGGCTCCCCAGGAGCGCCAGCGGGCCCATTTGGTTGTCTTAAAAGTCAATCACCTTCTTCCAGGCCTCCTTAGGCTCCCCCCATGGTAGGGTCAGAAAACGGCCCCTCGTTGCTGATTTTGACCCTCAGCCCTTTCCTCTAGCTCCAACAAAGCAAACATTTTCAGGCCTATCCCCATTCCTTCTGTACTGTTGGAAGCAGTTTACCAGAGGGAGAGGTGAAGCTGGTACCATCACCTCCACTGGGCGCGGCCTGAGCCCGGGCGTGCCGGAGCCCATTGGTCCAGAGCAGTCCTGTTGGCCGCGCTCCTTCTCATTGGCCGGAGGTGGAGGATGGGTGGCTGCGGGGGCCATCATTGGCCCAGAGCACGCATGCGCAGCGCGTGGAAAAGGGCCTCCCCGGGTGCAGGAATGAGAACGTTTACAGCTGAGTGGCTGCCAGGGCCAGGGCTGGAGGGCTGCGCCTTGGAGGGGCTGGCGGCAAGTGGGAGGTGGCAATCAGGGCAGTGCTGAGCGCAGGGAGCCGAGGGGTGCATCCCCTTGTGGTTCCGTGAGTGGTGTATCTTGGAGGAAGCCAGGGTGGGGTGGTGGGGGACACTGGTTAATTCAGGGCGCTGAAGCTGAGGGTCCTGGGTCCTCAAACTGGGTGTCAGGATAATGGGGAGGATCTGCGCTGGATGTGCATACGGGCTTTAACCAAGGGTTTTAACCAAGAGCCTTTTGATGACGATAAAAATGAGTCTTGTGTGTGAGGAAATGATTCCTTCCTGTGTTCCAGATTCTCTTCTGTGAAAATGTAGGAGGGTTATAAAATGCTAAAAGTCTATTTCGGGAGAATGTCCTTGTGAACCAGAATGGATCTAATCAATGGCACTTTAAATTTAGCAACTTGAACGAGGCCCTTTGGCATAATTTTGGTTAAAATAGCAGTCAAATTAAGAAAAAACTCCCTAAAAATGCAGGATTTTTTTTTTGGGGGGGGGGGGGATAAAGCCTTGGTGGCAAAATAAGGGCCATAAAAGATGATTTTAATATCATTTAATGATAACATAATGTTTCCTTGTTTTGTTTCAAAGTGGAACCCATAAAACTTATTTTAGTGTTGCCTGTTCTCTTTTGTTTGGGAATTTAATTGAGGTTTCTGAACCCAGCTGGCTCCAACCTTGCTTTCTGTTTGGCCCTGGGCAGCTCACAATCTTTCTCATTTCCTATTCTCAGTCTTGTTTAATCACTTATAAAAAGGCGGCACTTATACCGGCCTACCTCATAAGGTTGTGATGTTAAGTAATGAAAGTGTCAATTGCTTCATGAATGCCAAACGCAGTTCTTTTATACCCTTTACTTCCTTCAAAATGTCTCTTTATCATAAACAGGGAAGGATACAGAAAGGTCACGTTGGGTCAGGTCATCCATCTGGTGCAGAGTTCTGTCCCTGGCAGTAGGACCCAGGGACCTTTTTGAGTAGAGGTCAATAGTTTTTCTTAGTTGTACATCATGGTTGAGCAGACAAATACGTCCTTACTTACAGCTGTGCTAGTAACGTGTAGATATATTAACCATTACATAATCTTTGATGTTTCACTGAGAATGTATTGAATTACCACCCATTACATCAAATGACTTCATTTGGCTCTGTGGGTCTCATTAAATTATGTCAGGCTAATCATAATTTAGTTTCAGTAAAAACAAAATAACACAGTTATTCCAGGATGAGAGGGTACCACACCATCCGAGGAACTTAATGGGTTTTAGTCTATGGAAACGAAATACCTGGGGATGTGAAATACCTGGGGATATGATAGGGGCTCTGACTGTTCCCAGCTATTTCACTGGGTTGTCCAAGGATGTCATTAAGGTCAGTGGGTGTGAGTGACAAGGCTGTCTCAGAGAGTATCGACCTGTCCCTAGGAGGCTGAAACCCCCTGCCAGGGACTTTGTAGAATGAGTTTCCAGAGTAAGCCGACTGGCAGCAGGAAGTTATCTCTGAGTCCTTCCAGCTTCAGAATTCTGTGATCATTCCTATCACATGCGAGCAGGAATCAAAGACAGCCAAAGTCATTAATTGTGTTCACTTGTGTATTTTACCCTTTGCAATTTCTCTGCTCACATGTGGGGAAAGGCATGGAGGGTACTTAGTCTTCTTCACATTAATTTCTTCCCAGGAGGCTCGTTGTTAGCTGAGGTAAACAACAGTGACTGTAATTTGGTGACCACACTAACATAGCAACTCAGTTTAGAGTTATGTGCTTAACTTGAACTGAAATAATTTTATTTTTCCTTTTTTTATGGACAGGAAATTAGTTTCCGAAAACCCTCTTGAGGTTGTAATAGGAGTCAGTTAGTCTTAGGTAAATTTTTCTTGTCATACCTGCACTGTTTACCTGAGTTATGAAATGACAGACCAAATTTTCTGTCAGCGTTCATTGAAATGATAATTAGTTACCTGGCAGTTTAGATAGCAAAAGGCTTTATTCTAGCCGATCATCAGCAGTTCTGGGAAATAATCTGTCTGCTTTTGTTTTCGAATTTCAAGGTATATTTATTTTTCTATAAAATATATCTTGAGGAAGAAGGGACTTAGGGCTTAGAAAATAGTTTTGAAGTATAAAGGTCCATATATTTACCTATCACTCAGGCCAGTGCTTCTCAAATTTTAACCTGCATCTAGATAAACTGTATCTTGATAAAATATAGATTCTGATTTAGTAGGTACAGGGCAGGGTTGTTACTGTTGTTCACTCACTCAGCCGTGTCTGACTCTTTGGGACCCCATGGACTGTAGCACACCCCGTTATGAGTCTGCAATTTTAATCAGCTCCCAGATAGAACTGCTGGTCCTTAGACCAAACCTTGAGTAGCAAGAAGTAAAAGAATAAACATTCCTTTGAAAAGAAGCTCTTTAAAAAATTTGCATCATCTTTTTGTTTTGAGAAGGCTCTGCATGATAACATTATAATTCCACAGTGCTGGGAGGTTACATTTTGATGCGGCATTTATTTTATTTTCGTGAGTCTTCCTAATACAATTTTGATGAGTGAGGGGGTGGTTAATTGTATTCTAGTGGGGATATTGTGGGAAATAAACATAAAAACCTAAGTAAACAAAGTTTGTAATAAATAGGCTAATCACTTTTTATAGCTTTACAGTTCTTGTCAGCCCTTCAGAGACAGAGTCCTGCATTAGGAGCCAGTGCTTAGAGTGACTGGATTTGGAGTTTTACAAATACTCTGGGTTTCTCAGGAATCTCACAAACGTTCCTATCGGTGCCCAGGACTCAGACCAAATGGTCCCATTCTCTTTAAGAAGGAACTAGGGGTGGGGTGGGGCAGGGAGGTGGCAGTGATGGGGGAGGGGGTAACTATTTGCAGAATTACTGCACTGCCCTGTGGCCACAGCTGCAAACTGCACCTCTCCCAGTGTCCTAAAAGAAATCACAACTCAGCTCCAGGTGGAACCCAAGGTGGGCTCAGAGCCTCTGGGGGGACCGTCCCTCCCTCAGCAGAGTGCCCGAGTCCATTAGGCAGTCAGACTTAGCTGCTGTTTAGCCATGTTTAATATCCAGTCCTGTTTCATTAGAAAAATAAGTGCAGATGAGACTGATTATGTGAGTAAATACAGCACAGTTGACTTTGAGTGTACTGTGAGCTTGGCGGGAAATTTATTTACTTTATCTTCTTAATGAGGGTTTGTGTGCATGCACACACATACACACACACAGATTTTCGTTCTCTGAGATAGGCATGGAAGAGTGAAGCTGATAGGAGCAAGCCAGATTGGGCTTTAGCAATTGTGACTATTTCAGATTTGGAAAAAAGAGCCGACTTTTCAGGAATGATAGTGACTGGTTTAAAATGTGCAGCCTGGAGACACATGTGACCCCCTCAGAGGAAGTGCTCACTGTTGCTTTTAGCCCGTTGTTTGGGGCAGCGCTTTGCATTTGTGCTTTTAGTGGCTGGAATATTGCCTTCTACCTCATAATCCATTGTTATCCAATTGCATTTAACCATTTCCTGTAATAGGCAACATTAGATTCTGTGTAACTTCTCCTTTAGATAGTGAATAAGCGAGAAGGAAACAGCTGCCCCCAGGCATGGAGATAGATCAGACCCATCAGAAGGAAGCAGGGGTTTGGTTATTGCTTAGATTTATACTATTATCATCAAATTAATGTATTTTCTCTTACTTTGGAGAAAACATTATTTAATGACTACCAATAATGATACAGATAATGGAATAGCCAGGTGATTTGCACAGCTCCCTAGTCAAGGAGGGGAGGCTCTCAGAGTCACTGGTTTGCTGTGTTGGGGCCTAAGTGGAAACAGTGACAGATTTTATTTTCTTGGGCTCCAAAATCACTATGAATGGTGACTGCAGCCACAAAATTAAAAGATGCTTTCCCTTGGAGGAAAAGCTATGACAAACCTAGACAGCATATTAAGGAGCAGCGACATTACTTTGCTGACAAAGGTCTGTATACTCAAAGCTACAGTTTTTCCAGTAGTCATGTATGGATATGAGAGTTGGATGATAAAGAAGGCTGAGCACCCAAGAATTGATAACTTTCAAATTGTGGTGCTGAAGACTCTTGAGAGTCCCTTGGACGGCAAGGAGATCAAAGCAGTCAATCCTAAAGGAAATCAATCCTGAACATTGATTGGAAGGGCTGATGCTGAAGCTGAAGCTCCAGTACTTTGGCCATCTGATGTGAAGAGCTGACTCATTAGAAAAGACCCTGATTGATGCTGGGAGAGACTGAAGGCAGGAGAAGGGGGCGAGAGAAGATGAGATGGCTGGATGGCACCACCGATTCAATGGACATGAGTTTGAGCAAACTCCAGGAGATAGTGAAGGACAGGAAAGCCCGGCATGCTGCAGTCTGTGGGGTCGCAAAGAGTCTGAAATGACTTACTGACTGAACAACAAACAGCAACAGCAAGAAGAAACACCCAGCTGTTCCTTTGGAATAAAAAAAGCAATTGATAGTGGTGGGCCAAATTCTGGACTTTGGCTATGTAATTCAGAAGTGGGGCTTGACTAACGAGATAGGCTGGCCTGTCTCTGCAGTTCACTGAAATAGAGGCTTAGGGTCTGGAATGGGTTGGCCCATCCACTTTCTGAAATATGTCACTTAGCCCCTCTTGTGGTCCATAGCAGCAGTGGAAATGAGGATTCCTTGGATAGGAGGGTGTAACTTTAGAGACCCTCCGAGCCAAGTATGTAAGCTGTCTGTCATCCGAGGGAGCAGGCTATAGCATCAGCAGTGATGGGGAAACCATACCTCTTCAACAACCTCCATATGTTAACAGCTTTCTCTCTTTGGTGGAAAATTGAACAGTTAATAGTTGTATGGCTATGTTGTATGGCTGGCTATGGAAGTTCAGGATGAAGCCTTTGCCTGGCTCCCGTTGTCTGGGCTCATGTTGGGGTGAGGAGGGAACATCCATGCTGTTCCCAAGTGCCCTGATCATCTGCTGGTCATGATATTGGCGCTCAGGACAGATGCTGCCCGCAGAGGCTGCTGAGTCCTTCTCAGAATCGCCTCCATGTGCCAGAGTGGGCGGCCCAGCTGGACT
Source organism: Cervus canadensis (assembly GCF_019320065.1). NCBI lineage: Eukaryota > Metazoa > Chordata > Mammalia > Artiodactyla > Cervidae > Cervus > Cervus canadensis. The sequence goes on from NC_057390.1 coordinate 5,427,753, forward strand.
TTCCTGTGTGTGTGTGAGTGTGTGTGTGTGTGTGTGTGTGTGTGTGTGTGTGCGTGTGCGTGTTCATCAAAGGTAGATCCCTCCCCAGAATATGGCATGGCTTCTTCTGAGAACTAAATCTTTTAGGTGACTTTCCTTCAGAGTGTGTGTGTATTTTTCAGTAAGTAGACTTTAATCTTTTAGTACAAGCAGAGTATCTGAGAAAAGTATCTTATGGGAAAGCAGTGAATTTCACATATCACTTTAGTCCCCGCCTCTCCCCTCCCACCCTGCAAGTTGAATGAAAACTTCAAGGCTGAGTTAACAAGTTCTGAATATGGAAATTAAATATTTATAGTAGAAAAAGAAAGAAAGTATGGTAATATCATTTCTAGTATTTAGGTAGATAATTAGTTACATAAATTGATTTCTATTCTTTTCTTTACTGTTATCCCTCAGCAGGATAAAAGTAATGTTTTAACATCCTGAAATAGTATATACAATATCTAACACAATATGTATGCCTAAGCTGCTCTTCATATCCCTCTTTCTCTATAGATTTATAGGTTTCTGTCTTGAGATTACTAAGCCAGACACAGAAATAAGCACCACATTTTTAGCCCTTGGTGTTTAAGCTTCAAACAGATTATTTCAAATAATCTCAGTAGGGTTTGTACCTGTTTTAATAGGGAACCCAGTGGAGTACATAAAAGAGTACCCTCTCCATTATGGAGTTTCAGGGAAGATTTCCTGGGGAAAGTGACATCCAATTTGAGTTTTGAAGGATGAATTGGAGGTCGGCTAGGAGAAGAGGGTGCTGCAGGTGCAATAGTGAAAGTAAGGTGGAGGGGTGCGGGACGGTGTGTGGGGACAGCAGCTGTGACACGTGCAGGTAGGTTGTGGGTCTGCAGCACCCCAGGCAGGGAGCAGCCGGAGAGGAGGCTGGGGTGCGGAGGGCCCCACCTGGCATTTCAGGGAGCTTTGACGTTTTCCAGTAGGCAGTGGACTGCTGCGTGAGCAGGGGAGCAAAATGGTCCCACTTAGGTTTTATTATTATTTCTAGAAGGCATTTGGCATGGGTGAGTCTGGGGGCCGTGATGGGCCACGTCTGGAGGATCAGGTCAGGCAGGAAGGATAGAGGGAAGAGGAGGACTAGAGAAGTCTTAGGGAAGTACACTGGAAATTTCGCTGATTGACTTGTTGGGGGAATGAGGGAGACTGGGGTCGGGGGCAAAGATGCTTTGAGGATGTTTGGCTTGTGTGGTGAGGTGGGAGTATAGGGGGAGGAGCAAGCTGAGTGGGGAAGGATGGAGTGTTTGGATCTTAAAGTGTTCCGTTTGAAATCCCTGCAGACCATCCGGGTAGAGTTGCCTGAAGCAAGCTTGCCGTGTGGTAGTGACCTTTTGAAAGAAGGCAAGGACAAAATAGATATTTGGGAGTTATCATTATATAGGTGCTAGTGACAGTCATGTGATTGGACGGGATTAACTAGGAAGAGAGAGAGGAGAATACGTTGGCTGAGGACCCAGAGGAGCAGTGGGTTGGAAGGCCAGCCTGAGCAGGAGGTTGAAGAAATAGTCAGAGGGATGGAAGCCCGGGGAGAGAGGGGTTCGTGGCTGCCTGCTCTGTTTTATGGAAGTGTGGTTGGTTTACAATGCTGTGTTCATCTCTGCTCTGCAGCAAAGCGATTCAGTTATACATGTGTATGTACCCGTGTTCACATTCTTTTCCGTTAGGGTTTGGCATACAGTGTGGAGTATAGTTCCCAATGCTACCCAACAGGACCTTCTGGTTTGAGACGGAAACTGTTAGTCACTCAGTTCTGTCTGACTCTTTGCGACCCCGGGGACGGTGGCCCGCCAGGCTCCCCTGTCCATGGGATTCTTCAGGCACGAATCCTGGAGTGGGTTGCCATTTCCTTCTCCAGGGGATCTTCCTGACCCAGGGATTGAACCCGGGTCTCCTGCATTGCGGGCAGATAGCTTCTTTACCATCTGAGACACCTAGTGGTTTATCCATCCTGTCTATGCTAGTTTGCATCTGTTCCCACAGTGCATCCCTCCTCCTCCCTGCCTGCCCCAGTGGGCAGCTGCTTTAGAGGAGTCACTAGTGTGAGGAGGCTAGGGTGGTTTTTTGATTCAGAAGGAATTGGACGAGGCTACATTGCCAGGAAAAATTAGTGGACTTTTCTCACGGTGAACTGTTGAACATGGATTATTAAAAATGTTTTCAAATAGACAAGACTGACAGAGTCAGGTGCCCTGGGACATTGCTCTGACATTTAACAGCAGGATCTCCTTAGAAGGGTGCTCATCAGCCCATTTGGCCTCAGGGTTTCATAGTTTTTCTTCATAAGGAAGTGCAGTGAGCCTTTTACATGTATGGTATCTCAATTAATCTTCCTTACCTGTGAGGTCAGTTCTCTTATTCCCAATTTTATAGAGAAGGAAACAGTACCTTGCCCAAAGCCCCAAAGCTCCACAGCCAGCGCAGGCAGAGCTGGGGTTTTAGCCCAGGCGGTCTGGCTCCAAGGTCCTTCCTCGTGGCCATCATCCTATCAGAAGTTATCTCAATATCTCTCAATGACAGACTTATAGGGTATGGGTTCTGAGGTCCCTTCTGATGTTAAGATATTTGTAATTTATGTGTATATGCATATACATGTGTGTGTGTGGTCTCCAACAGGTACAATAAGGTATATATGGAAAGGCATCTCGAGATTTACTTTCAACTTTTAAATTCAGGATGAATAGTACACTGTGTCCAATTATTGTATATTTCAGATAAATGTAATTCTGATCAAACAGGCTTTCCTATGCTAGGATTTTCTGAAATTCATTGTCATTTTAGGTACTGCTCTTTTTGTCAGCATTTCAAACATATAGAAACTTTGTATCCTCGTAAAACCACTAATTTGACAAGTTTTATGCATGAAGAAATGGTCACAACTGTTCACCCCAGCTGGTCCAATCTACCCCAACACCTAAATGTAATTTTATTAATAACAATAATGATGCAGCAGACAAATTAGTAAAACTACCTTATGAAAGTAATTTGAAACTGTGTAAGTGATTCTTTTTCATACACATTTTCCTGCAGTTTCTTCTTAGTTTCTACATAAAGACAGACTGTCTCTTCAAGCTATGTTACTGCTTCTATAAAAAGTGTTATCTTGATGACATGGAAAGAGTAAATAGGCTTAATTTGTGTCACAAGATATTTGGGTGAAGTAAAGTTAATAGATTCTTGGCATAAGGAATTGTGACATGTTGAACAGGTGACAAAAATAACTTTGAATGCCTCCTTTAAAAATCCTTGAATAAGACAGTTTAAATTTTAAGGAAAAAAAATCTGCTTGGCTGATAAAATTCCAGAACACTGACATTTGATAATGGGAAGGGCAGAGGTTTTGAACCAGCATGTGGTGGGTTCTGGCTATGTCATTTACAAGGTGTACTACATTAGACTAGTAAACTAACTTCTCTGTTTCCTAACCTCAGTTTCCTCATGTATAAAATAGGCAATAATGCCTATGCAACTGAATTGCTATCCAGATTAAATAAGATAATATAGCCCAGCACACAGTAGGTCCTCAAGAAGTGCTAACTTTATTATTCATTCTTTTTTCCCTCTCATGGTTACTTAATTTTTTTTTTTTTTTACTTAATGTTTTGATTAGCAATTGTATTCAATGGTTGTATCCATTCTGTGGCTGAAAAGATACTCAGAAACTCAGAGTCAGTTTGTATCTTAATTTTTAGCTGATATCTTCCCCCCACCCCAAAGGCCTGTGCTTGTGTTTATCTGATGACTGCAGGACATAGGCTTAGAAGATGGTCTAATACTTTTTTCTCTAGAGGGCAAGGATTCGTTCTTCTGGCTCCTCAGTGCTAATATTAAACATTATGAGCCCTGTGCATTGTGAGTGCTAAGAATTACCTGTTTTAAAAATTTATTATATGTGTTTTAGTTAAGATAGAGAACAATTAAAACCGGAACTTCAAAATTGGTGAAGCAATTATATTATTGTTCAGTTGAGGTGGACTTAGGAGCAATGACTATGGATAGCCCAAATGGAAATGTTTATATTCTTTTCTGTCAGTACAAACAGATCATTATTTCAGATGGATAACTATACCTTGACCTCATATCTCTACTTCAGTCCATACCCGTATGCCTGCTCCCCAGTCTTCGGTCATAGAATGACCCCAGATTCTCCAGTGGGATGACTGTTCCTTGTGCTTTTGGTACAGTGACCCGAAGTCATGCAGTCCTCATTTCTATAGACTCTAGATTCCCCTGCTTTCCATTCTCTTGATCCCCTTCTTCTTTCATCTCTGCATTAATCACTGATGTAGATCATGGGATAGCTTTACATCATATTGCTGGATCCTGGCAAATCTGGAGATGAGTCATGAAGTATTTCTTTCATATTGAAATGTGAAATCAACCTCCCCTAGGAGTTGTTTATGACATCTCTTAGGTTTGTCTCCCTGCAAATAAGTTAAATTGGTGAAGCAGGTTAAATGTTAGGGTTGTAATTTGTATCAGGCAGCTTTTGTCAGGTGATGCTCTGGTAACAAACACCCCCCAGATCCCTGGCTTATAGCTGCAAATTGTTGTTCTTGTCCATGTTACATGGCAGGTGAAGGTCAGGTGTGCACTTGTGTCTTTTTCATTCCCAGACGCAGCCTGACAGCACGCTTCTGAAATATGCCATCCTCTCGATAGAGGGGACAGAGAGCTTTTGCTGGATATGGAGTCTGTCATATGGCTCCCATGTCATTGGCTTAAAAAGTTGAAAGGTCAAGCCTGACATCAGTTGGAAGGAAAGTATCCCTCTTTTCCAAAGCAGCACTGCAGGTCACATGCCGGTCAGCAGGGATCCATGTTCTCTTAAAGGGAGGGCGATGAAAAAGTGGAAAGTGGAATAGTCTACTATGTAATTAATCAGTGTGTGTCTGTGTGTGTGTGTGTGTGTGTGCATGTATATGCATACATGCATGCTTGGTCACTCAGTCGTGTCCGACTCTTTGCAACCCCATGGACTGTAGCCTGCCAGGCTCCTCTGTCCATGGAATTTTCCAGGCAAGAATACTGGAGTGGGTTGCCGTTTCCTTCTCCAGAGGATCTTCCAGACCTAGGGATAGAGCCTGCATCGCTTACATCTCCTGCATTGGCAGGCAGGTTCTTTACCTCTGCACTGGGGGAGTCATATGTGTGTGTGTGTGTGTGTATGTATGTATGTAGGTGTGTATGTGTGTGTGTGTGTGTGTGTGTGTGTGTGTGTATGTATGTATGTATGTATGTGGACTTCCCTGGTGGCTCAGTGGTAAAGAAAATGCCCGCAATGCAGGAGGCCCAGGTTCGATCCCTGGGTCGGGAAGATCCCCTGGAGAGGAGTATGACAGCCCACTCCAGTACTCTTGCCTGGAGAGTCCCATGGAGAGTAGCCTGGTGGGCTGCAATGCATAGGGTTGCAGAGTCAGACATGACTGAAGCGACTTAGTAGCAGCATCATGTATGTGTGTATAAATGTTTATAAGTGTATACACACACACACACACACACACACATATATATGTGTGTATATAGTTAATCAGTGTTTTTAGATTAAAGAAAAATAGCAAGATTCAAAAAAGAGTTTATAGAACTGTCTGGTACGTATACTTTTATGTTATAGAAGATTTCTGTCTTTTGGCCTGTGGTTTTCTTTTTACTGGAATTTATCATCTCTTTTGAATCTACACTTTGAAAAAAAGGGACAGATGATAAACCCTAGTAAGATGTTTTCATCCAAAGGTCCAAAGTTTCTGTGTTACAGACTTATAACATTAGGGAAATTGTTTTTAAAAATATGTGTTTAGTTAAACTTTCATCTCTAAATAATTTGCCTCCACCATGTAGAAATGAATACTGTTATTCAATTATTATGTCCTGATTTGTAAATTAATAACTTGACTTTGCTTGCAACTAATTATAATCAAGTTGTAAATGAGGAGCAAAATCCATATGCCTTGGAAGGGAATCAGGCAATAAATTATCTGCTTTACAGAAAAAGTCTCATTAATGTCTTCTTTAACTGAAGCTTTACATATAGCTTGAACGTAGTTTTGATGTTTAAAAAAAATTTAAGTAACAAAAGAAGATGTGTGAACCTACAAGTACATGGGGAATGATAAATAACCATTGATGTGAATTAATGAGTGTGTGTTTATTGGGGTCCTAGAGCAGAAGGTATGAAGGGAATTTCCTGGATCTTCATAGTATTTCTCAGAGCTTAGTCATACTTTATTATATATAAAGCCCACTTTTTTCCTTATGGGTTTTAGAATAGGCAGGGTCCATATTCAGATCTTTAGAAAAGAGCTAAATATAATGCTTGCTATGTATTTTAGGGTTATGTTACTTAAGAAACATGTTCACTATTATCGGAATAAGATATTCTTCTACATTAATTCTAATGAAATTGAAGAAAGAGAGTCCACACCAATATTGTGATGTGCTTAATGGTGGTTAAAATCTCCAGGAGACTGGCCCAAAGTAAAAATATAAACTTTATAAGTGAAAATGTAGTCATTACTTTCAGTTTGTGTGAGCATCAAGATGCAATATTTTGAACCAATTACAACAAGACCCATTAGAGAATTAAAACATGAACAAATTAGTGTTCTTTAATGGGCCTAGCCGGAGAAGGAAATGGCAACCCACTCCAGTGTTCTTGCCTGGAGAATCCCAGTGATGGGGGAGCCTGGTGGGCTGCCGTCTATGGGGTCGCACAGTCGTCTATGACTGAAGCGACTTAGCAGCAGCAGCAGCAGCAATGGGCCTAGCAGAAGATCTTTGTTTCTTCAAAATCTTTTCTAATTCTCATCACTTAACCTTCTTGGCTATATAAACAAAAGATTTTTCCTTTCACATTTTCTAGAGCTGTGTGTATTCCAAGAAAATATTTCTTAAATAACGGATAGTTGAAACATCTAAAATAAATTCTGAATTTTATATGTTTACATCTCAGATGGAGATGAATAAAAATAAAAGAGCAACCTTTTTAGTTGCAATTAATTATATATTGATGAAAATGTGGATGACTAATAATTTGTACTTTATTTTTTGTATATTAATCTTTACCTGCAACTTTGCTGGATGTATTCATTAGTCTTGATAGTTGGGTAGTGGTGTGTTTGTGTGCATGTATGTATGTGTTCCTTTGAATTTTATATATGCAAGATCAGCTCATTTGCAAATAGAGATAGTTTTGCTTTTTCCTTTTCAGTCTGAATGTCTTTTATTTCTTGTTTGACTGGTCTGTTGGAACCCCCAGTACAAAGTTGAATATCAGCGGTGAGAATGGATATTCTAGACTTGGTCCTGATCTTAGGGGGAAGACATTTAGGCGTGTGCTATTCAGTATGATGCTGTCTGTGGGTTTTCATAGATGTCTTTTTATCAGGTTGAGGAAGTTTCTTTCTGCTCCTAGTTTATTGAATGTTGTTATCATGAAAGTGTTTCATTGGTCAAAGGCTTTTTCTGCATCTATTGATCTGATCATGTGAATTTTGTCCTTTATTGTGTAAATGTGATTTATTACATTGACTAATTTTTGTATGTTGAACCAACCTTGCATTCCCAGAATATCTCACATTGTCATGGTGTATAATTCTTTTGTACAATGCTGGACTCTTTTTGCTAATAATTTTGTTGAATTATTAAAAAATACAGACATTTTGTCAGCTTCTTTTTTATTATTAGAAGCTCATGAATACGGGGGAGAAAAATGTTGGTACATGACTCCTTAATGGAAATATGAAGTTTCATTTCTGCTCATACTGTTAATGACTGTCCTTCAAGTGATAACCAAATTTCAAAATATGCCTACCTGAGTACTCAAGTTCAGAAACTTTTATATGATGGTTATCTGAAGAGCTTTACCTTGAAACTTGCTTAAGAAATTCCCACACCATGTCATTTCTTGCCTGACACATTGAAAGTTTAGGTCCTGACCTTGTGAAAGTCACTCAGTTTTTTTGTTTGTTTTGGGTCTGAATTCTTTTTTTTTTTTAATTTGTTTTTTTAATTTGAGTTAGATTTTTATTTTTACAATGTTGTGTTGATTTCTGCCATACAGCAGTGCAAATCAGCCATAATTATACATACATCCCCATCCTCCCCAGCCTCCCTCACTTGCTCCCATCCCATCCTTCCAGGTCATCACAGAGCACGAGACTGGGCTCCCTGCGCTACACAGCAACTTCCCACCAGCTCTCCAGCTTATGCGTGACAGTGTGTATATGTTGGTGCTGCTTTCTCTACACTCTCCCTCCCCCACTGAGCTTAGTTTTCTAATCAGGAAATAGGAATATGAGAAGCAAGTGAAACGTATGCTGTGAATGTGCTCTTAAGATATTATGTGATGTTAGGATAGAATTATTTACATTTACTTAAGTATGTCAATGTAACTTTTTAGCAGTGGGTTCACAAACTCAAATACCTTCAGGGACCAGGAAGACCCAGTAATTGTCTGAATGTGCTGAGTTGCTTTAGTTGTGTCAGACTTTTTGTGACCCAATGGACTGTAGCCCGCCAGGCTCCTTTGTCCATAGGATTCTCCAGGCAAGAATATACTGGAGTGGGTTGCCATGCCCTCCTCCAGGGGACCTTCCTGATCCAGGGATCAAACCCGCATCTCTTACGCATCCTGCATTGGCAGATGGGTTCTTTACCAGTAGCACCACCTGGGAAGCCCCAAAGGAGACTTGTCTGAAACAGTTACATAATTAGACGTGATGGAGCCTGTGGCCAGTTGGATGCTCTGACAACTTGTTTCAGGACCTTCACATTTAAAATAAAATGAATGCAACAAACCAACCCTCCCACTGACCTGGCCAGACATCACACATCTTCTTCCTCTGTGGGATTCCTGGTAGAAACAGTAAGAGAGTGTGAACCCTGGGTGTCTGGTTCTAGCTCCACCATGGAGAAGTTTCATAACCTCTCTGTTTTATTTTCTCATTTGTAAAAATGCAGATAATGTACACCTTGCCTGCTCCAAGGGCTGTTGTGAGAGGCTGAAATGAGATAGCATGTGAAAATGACCTGAACACTATTGTCGTTTACATTGTTGTTGTTCTTTAGTTGCTAAGTTGTGGCCGTCTCTCTGTGACACCGTGGACTGTATGTAGCCTGCCAGCCTCCTCTCTCTGTGGGACTCTCCAGGCAGGAATACTGGAGTGGGTTGCCAAGGGGTCTTCCTGATCCAGTGCTTGAACCCGTATTCTCTTCATTGGCAGGTGGATTCTTTACCACTGAGCCACCTGGGATTAAGCCTATATAAATGTGAGGACTATTGTTTTTTTTTTTTTCTGCTTCTGTAAATCTTAGCTTTTCAACAAAGATACTTTTCTTGTTAAGAAGATTCCGTAGCCACACACTGGAAAACTCCAAAAGGCCAGCTAGTAAAGTCCCCTTTCAATAGTATAAGCTTGGTAATAGATGCAAAGCCCATTTGATATATTTGCTGGACTTGAATTGTTACCTGCATTTTCCTCTTGGCATTGCAGTAAAAAGAACTATGATCTTGTTTTTCTCACCATTACTTTCTCTTAGATATGTGAACACTTTCGACAGTACCAGCAATATGGCTTATAATTCTCACAAACCAGAGATGGAATCTGTAAGAGTTTTCTGTGGTTTCCTTAACAAATAGACAGAAAGTCAAAACTTAAGCTTTCTTGGTTTTCTGGTATTTGAAAGAGTGATTTCTGTAGTTTGCGGATGGCAGTAAATCAAGTGCCAATATCTTGAAGCCTCTGTGGGAGGTTCTTTTGGTGCAAGATGTAGCTTGTGGATCAGACTCTGCACAAGATTTGCTTGGCCACAGCAGCGTCTATCTCCTCAATTGGCAGGACATAGTCATAGGAGCTCATGATTACGTTTATTGAACTGTGCACAAAACACTCAGAAGAGGTCATGTGGTCTCTACTCTGAAAAACATGAAGTCTGGTTGGAGAGAAACCAGTATCCCTGAAGTAGCTCTAGAAGCTAGACTCCCAGACCATTAGGTCCGTGTGGACGGAGACTTGGGATCATCTCTGCAGCCCAGTTTCCTCATTGTACAGTGAAGAACATTGATCCCATACACAGTGTTAATATCTACGGTGTAGTCCAGGAGTTCTTAAATCTAGCTGCTTCCCAGAATCACCTAGACATTCAGAGTCTCTAGGGTGGGGGACCAGGGATTTGTACTGGCGTATGAAACACCGACAGTCTCAGGCGATTTGGGCATAGCCAGTTTGCTGCATGGATTTGGGAATGGAAATGGTCCAGCTGGGAGTGGTTTTGGAGTTTAGGGTATAGAAATCTCAGTGAAAGGCCAAAGGCCCTGATGGAGGACTTGTATGTTTGCGGTCAAGGGATAGGAGAGCTGTTAGGGAAAGGTGTGGAGTTGGGAACTGGCGTGGCTACGGTGATAAGAAAGATGTTTACATCAGACCAGCCTCTTGAATAGAAAGGGGCTGAAGGGGCGTTCATACCTTTGCTTTGACAAAGAGCTATGACAGGCTCAAGACATTCTGATGTCACTTTGACTTGTATGTGTGTGTGTGTGTGTGTGTGTGTGTGTGGCAGGTTTTAAGAAAGTATTTGATTGCATTACAAGTAATTCTGCAAACCTGAATTCATTGTATTTGACTAAGCATGATTTTTTTCAAGTTTATCATTGGTGTCATGGTTAATACACTTGTCATTTGGTATCTATGGGAGATTGATTCCAGGACCCCTGAGCATGCCAAAATCCACCGATGCTCAAGTTCCTTCTACAAAATGGCAGAGCAGGTCGGCTTCCACATCCACAAGTTCCATATCCAAGGATCCCTGGCTGGTTGAATTCTGCTTCTGCAGAACCTGTGGATACCGAGGGTCACCTGTGTCTTCAGTGCCTTCCCCAAATTGGTTTTAGAGTAACACTGATAATTTTGTGTGTTAGTTGCTGTATCTGTTGGTCATAAAGTAATTGATATGCACTATGCTAATAAACGTGTGCATAAAGAAGTGTGCTATGGACAAGCAGTGAAAACATGAGCATTTATAAACTATCCTTTGTTGAAAATAATTTTATGTCCTGAAGAAAGTTGAGTTATCTTGATGACATTTTTTTTAAATGAAGCATCTTTTATTTATTTTTATTAGTTGGAAGCTTGATGACATTTTAAATATTACTAAAGATACATGATATTTTATTGATACAAATCTTTCATAATAAATTAATGTGTCTAACCAGTATGTCTAGTGAGACACTGATCCCCTTTTTTGTGAAAAAAAAAGAAAATCTGTCCACTGCATATTTACGTATCGTTTATAGCTATGTTCATTTCACTGTCAAAATATTGAGCATGTATATATATTTTGTATTGAAACTATTCCCCTGGTGTGTGAGTCGCTGGAAGGCAGGAACCACCTACTCGATGTTGGAGAGCGTTGCTCTTAATCAGGTGGTCTGAGTCCCCGCGACCCCCACTCCCCCTGGGGCCACTGCTACTCGCTGGCCATGGATGGCTATTTTGTCAATTGTGAACTCTTGGAAAAAAGTATACCCACCACAAAGGATCGCGGTCAGGGTTAAATGAGTTCATAGGTATAAACTGTTTTGAGGTTATGTAGTTAATGCCCCTCCTTGGACACCGGAAGAATCTGGGGCTTATTCCAAGAGCTCGCTCAAGGTCACTGGGAAGCTAGAACCTCAACCAGAACCTAGACACCTGACTCCCAGGCAAGGAGAGAAGAGAGTCGGTTCTCTCCTGCAGCACGTTCTTCAGTGTCTGTTACTTGTTCTGACTCCCCCCCTCTCTCCTCCCCCCACCCATTTCTCTCTCTTTCTCTGTCTCCCCTACCCTCATCTCTTTCTCTCTGCTTGTGCTCACCCCAATCTTCCTCTCTTAGCCTTGAAAACTGGAGGTTAGGGACCCCCCCCCGCCCCGCTGCTAACATCACCTGTGCTTTTTTTTTTTTCCTGAGAAGAGAGCCTCCAGCTTTCAGCAGACTCCCAGAGGCATCTGTGGCCCCACTTTCCAGGAGGGTGGACATGGCCCTGGCAGCAGCCGATTTCTACCCTGAGCACAAGCTGAGCTGGCACTCAGAGAAGAACTGTATTCCTCTGTTAGTGTTTCCAGATGCAGAGGAAAGAGGGCGAGCTCAGAGGGAGGCCTGGCCAAGCTGTGCTGCTGGGTGAAAATGATTGCATCCTGAAGGCACAGCTGAGTCTCTTCTGAACTGTCTGAACAAGCAGGAGGCTTGGAGTTACACAGCTGGGGCAGAGGGACAGCGTGGGCCATGGAGAGTCAGCCAGTAAGGACTCAGAGGCTATGCGGGCCCTGCTTCACCTGTTATTTCCTAGGGACATGACGGGAGTCTGCTGCCTTCGATTTGCCTTAATTGCAAAAGTTGATTATGTAGACGTTTTCATAGTGTAGGCCTAACTCATAAAAGAAAAACGCTGGTGTTCTGTGACTAAAGGAAAATTAAGGAGACCAGTATTGTGCATAAGGACTCAGGAATCCAAATGCATTGTTATAGAGCCATTTTATAAGACTGCATATCACCCTGTTTCTTAAGGACTTTTCAAGTGTTAATTGGAGCCTGTGTTAACCCTGAAGATCACTCACTCAATGATAAAGTCGTGATCAAATAGCTTCTTCCCTTGTCACTTTGAGAGTGTCATGCAGCCCTTGATGTTTTCCCCTCCACGATGTAGTATTCAAATTTGTCACATGACAGCTTTCTCATAACTGATGGTGAGGCACTTTTTATTGGCTGTGGCAAGATCAAGGACTTTTTAATATAGTCTGGCTGGACACCAAGAGTACAGAGGCGATCCATTTCTCCCCTGGCAGTTGGGGAAGACAAGTTTATGTTGGGGGCATTGAATTAGCCATGGAGGGCTTTATCAGGATGACATTCTTTTACCAAGTGTGTGTGATAAAGCCGAGGTTAGACTTGGGGAATTTGGACATGGTCTATATTTAGAATCCAGAAACCACCATGGGGTGGTCCGGTCATTGTGCTTTAGTGAGTGTTCAGTCACAGTTCTGCTGGAATTAGACAATTTAAGCATCTAGAACAGTGCTGCCCTCTTGTCTCTTCTGAAGTGTGTTTGCTCATCCATTCATTTCATATTTCAATACGTCTTAATTTTTCCTGACATTGTGTTTGCTTATAGGACGACCTGAACCATTTTTGATGAGAAAGACTCAAAATGAAAAATTAAAGTTAAGAAGACATTAGAGCCTTTATACTTTGGCTAAACTTTCTTAAAGGGCTTTTCAGGGAATCAGATATTAAAATTAACTGAATGAAGGAAAGAAATGTCAATAGGAACTTTTCTTTAAAGTAATAATAATAAAAAAACAGCCTATACACAAGAGCTTTCTGTGTGGTTCCATCTCATTTTTACCTCCAGTAGACATAATTTCTTTACAGAGGCTGCCTGTTGACCATTACAGGAGCACATTTGGTTCACAAGAGACCAAATGTGGTCTTTCTTCTGGTTATGCCTAAGGTTAGCATCTGATTTTTAATTTCCTTATCTATAAAGTGGGCATACTATTACTGCCCCATCTTAGGAGAATTAAATGAATGAATTCTGACAGTTAACCCAGGACAGAGTCTTGCACTCAGCACTCAGTAAATCATAACTCTTTTCCCCCCAAAGATTCAGTGCATCTGAAGGAACAGAGGTGAGTCTGAGTCAGTTGCTGGGGCCTGCATCCTGTTCAGGGTCCCCCTGCTTTCTGTTCCTTTGAGAATCTAGAACACACAGCTACTGGGCCAGGTGAGGGAGGAGAGTGCAGGGCGAGGAGAATCCGGGAGGCAGAGCAGAGTGTGGAGATGAAGCAGAACCTGTCTGGGGTTGGGGGTGGGGGAGCTCAACATGTAAGCAGGTGGGAGTTTCAAGCTTTCCCAGCTCCGTTCCACGTGGCTCCCAGAACTTTCTTCCTTGTCTTCAGATCTGAATGAAGGGGAGAGAATAGTTTTTACAAATCCACTTCCTGAAATTTGGAAGCCACTTCATGGTTAGACAGAAAACAGGTCTCTGAATCAAGATCCTTTCATCCATTTCACCATAATCACCCTACCACCCGAGGGCTGTTTTTCTCATTGTGCTTGTGGATGGTGGGCTTGGCCCCTCCCGCAGTGGGACACCCAGGAGCTTGAGGTCTTGTCCGTGCTGCCCTCTGACTTCTGTCTAGGCAGTCTGGTTGGTTTTGGGGCCCCGCTTTTTCATGGCTTCCGTGTGGCTCCCAGGTCTCTACTGTCACCTGGCTTTTTAGCCAGCTCCTTAATCCTGATTGGCTTCCCTGGTGGCTCAGATGGTAAAGAATATCCGTGTAATGCAGGAGACCTGGGTTCGATCCCTGGCTCTGGGATGGCTACCCACTCCTGGAATATTCTTGCCTGGGGAATTCCATGGACAGAGGAGCCTAGTGGACGGTAGTCCACGGGATTGCAGAGTCAGACACGACTGAGCAACTAACGCAACACAACCCTTAATCCTGATTACAAACTTCTGGGTGCCTCCCCGCCTACCTCTGCTCCTGGCCCAGCAAAGGCCCCGCCTTGGCTCCCAGCCTGCCTTGACCGTCCTACTGGGTTTCCAGTGCCAGCAGCAGTGAGGCCCAGTTATGACCCATTCAAAGGCCTTCTCTTTCGGAGACGTGCAGAGCTCGCTGAGCAGGTCCTCTGGCAGCACCCTGGTTTCCTAGAGACAAAGGTGGGTGAGCCAGGCTGATAGGACGCAGCTTCACCCAGGCGCTTGTCACAGGCCAGTTAGCTCTGCTTGGAAGGCACTCGTCCTCTCCCTCCTGACAGCCGGCACAGTGGGACTCAGAGGCGTTAACTTCATGCCTAAGTGTGGCAGCTGGTCAGTGGTGCACCAGGGGTGCATCCTAGCTCTCTGTGACAGGCAGAGAGGTCCCCAGGAGAGGACAACAGTGCTCTTCAGCCCTGAAGTAGAGATTTGGCTGAGAAGTCACCGACATTGTACTGATTCTTCATCTGTGTGATTGACCACGTACCCCAAACAATACAGAATTTTCCCTTCAAGGAGAAGATCTGAGGCAAACCTGTTAGCACTTGGTGCATGCCTATGCTTTTTTTCCTCCAGAGTTTTACCTCTTTTTTTTTTGGTGATAGAACCTTCTTGCTTCTCCTTCCTGACTCCTTCCTCCATCCCCTTCTTTATGATCTGAGACGGTTGGCTTTACTTTTGCGTCTTGTCTCTGGGTTTTGGAACAGTGATGTACAAGGGGGTTGACCCATCAGGCCCTGCATGATACTGTAAAGGAAAAGAAAGCCCTCAAAATGAACTGTAGTCATGTTTTAATTAGAAGTAATTTATTGGGTTGGCCAAACAGTTTGTTTGGGTTTTGCCATAACAGCTTATGTGAATGAACTTTTTGGCCAACCCAGTATTCTTTGAGAGAGCTGAACAAACTTGTGATAAACATGCAGGAAATACTTTGCCAGTAGCAATAAATGATAGTAACCAGAGCTACTCATCACTAAGGGCATCTCACCCACACTCTCTTTAGTCTTCACAATAACCTACCCCAGCTGGCAGACACGGAAGGCAAGGCATAGTTGAGGTTGAAGCCCGGTTATGACATTGGACATAGCATCATTCCAACTTTAAAGCAAAACAGGTTCTCTCTCTGTCTCTCTCTTTTAAAGGATGTAGCAGCCTTCAAACCTTTTTTTAATTCTTATTGTTGGTCAGGCCGCTGCGCTAGAGGGCTGGGGGCAGGGCATAGTAGTTTACATACTATGTAAGTAATGTTGACGTACATGCTTGGGTAGTCAAGAGCAAGGAGAAGAAGCACCTGGGTGTCCTGTCTTCATGGCTAGGAACTCAGGAAACGACCAGCTTCAGGGAGACTGACTTCCTAATCTTTTCCTCCAGCGAGTCTGATAGCAGCCTGTTCGGCCAGCACTCAGGCACGACATTGGCATCCATCAGGCTGACTTCAGTCCCAACTGAGAATAAACTTCAAACCAAGGAGCAAACACTGCTCCAGGAACTAGGCCCGGAGGAAATGTTTAGATTATATCTGCAAGTGTTTATGAAGCTGGGGCCTTTGAGTTCTGTTGAAGGGCTGGAAGGAAGTACAATTCATATTATAAACTCCTGTGTTCTGGAGGGTCTGCCCATCTCTGAGGGCTGAGCAGGAATTGCGCATGCCTGTAGAATTCACCGTGTCCTGGTGGGCCACCCATTGTAAAACAAGGGGCGCAGACCAGAAGGGCAGTGTGGCAGGCAGGTCAGCCAGGGCGTTGACAACGTAGTTGAGAAACGTGTGCTAGTTTTTAGTTAACCTTTTGAAAAAAATTTTTGGAGTATTAGTTGATTTGCAATGTTGTGTGAGTTTCAGGTGTACGGTACACTGACTCAGTTATACATACGTTCATTCTCTTTCAGGTTCTTCTCCCATATAGCTTATTACAGAGCGTTGAGTAGAGTTCCCTGTGGTCTGCAGCAGGTTCATGTTGATTATCTATTTTTATATATAGGAGTGTGTATTTATCCCAAGCTCCTAATTGATGGCTCCTCCCACCATGTTTTCCCTTCTGTAACCGTAAGTTTGTTTTTGAAGTCTGTGAATCTGTTTCTGATTTGTAAATAGGTTCATTTATATCATTTGAAAAATGAGATTCCACGTGTGAGTGATATCATATTTGTCTTTCTCTGACTTCTTTTAGTGTGATGGTCTCTAGGTCCATCCATGTTGCTGCAAATGACATTATTTCACCCTTTTTTATGGTTAAGTAATATTCCACTGTGTGTGTGTATAATACACACACACACAAATATACATTGCATCTTTTTTAACCATTCCTGTCAATGGACATCTAGGTTGCTTCCATGTCTCAGCTATTGTAAATTGTGCTGCAGTGGACAGTGGGGTACATGTATCTTTTGAATTATGGTTTTCTCCATAAATATGCCCAGGACATTAAGTGTGCTCTCTGTGTAAAACAGTTAACTCCATTTGACGTAATATTATTCTTAATTGGATTTTTTAATCCTTTCACTGGGAGATGTTTGCAAGTCCACTCAACCCAGTTCAGCCTGCAGCACAATGAGCCTGTGCCCTGTGTCATCATTTATACACTGATTAAAAACAAGACTCAGTGATGCAGCTGGGAGAAGGCCCCCTGAGACATTGTTTAGTTTGCACTTCTGAGTCAGGACCATGTCATATGTACATACTCCTGTTGAGAGAATTCTCTGATTCAGTGAAAGGTGGAACAAATAGTCTCTAAGTGTCTTCCAGCTCTAAACAGATTATTTTGGTTCAAAATAATAAAAACAAGCCTTGTAAAAAGCTACAAATTTCAGGTGCTAAAAACTCTTGTATTTTTAAATTTTATTTTATTGAAGTTGGGAAAGATTGAGGGCAGGAGGAAAAGGGGGTGGCAGAGGATGAGGTGGTTGGATGGCATCACTGATTCAATGGACATGAGTTTAAGCAGACTCTGGGAGATGGTGAAGGACAGGGAAGCCTGGCATGCTGCAGTCCATGGGGTCACAAAGAATCAGGCACAATTTAATGATTGAACAACAACATAGTTGATTTACAATGTTGTGTTAATTTCTGTTGTACAGCAAAGTGATTCCATTATATATATGTGTATATACATATATATATATATCTTCTTTCCTGTTATAGTTTATCACTGTCACATTGAGTATAGCTCCTTGTGCTCTGCAGGTGGGGGCCTTGTTGTCCATTCATTCTATACATAATAGTTTCCATCTGCTAATCTCTAACTCCCAATCCATCATTCTTCCCTCTCTGGCTTGGCAGCCACAAGTCTGTTTTCTGTGTCTGTGAGTCTGTTTCTGTTTCATAGATAAGTTCATTTGTGTCATAGTTTGGATCCCACATATAAGTGTTTTGGATGGCATCTGTAGAACCTGCAGCTTGACAGACTTCTACATGGATTTATCATATCCTGTATGTGTCAGCAGCAGCTGAGGGCACCTGGCTTCAGGATCACGACCAGGCTAGCGCCCTCTGTCCTAGCTTGTGCCTGATGCTGTGCCGTGCACTGTAGTTCTCTGAGCTGTCTGTGCGAACATGCAAAATATGTACGTTTTACTAACTGAAATCGTTATTTGGGAGAAGTTTGCCAACGGAATAACTTAGGGAAGAAAGTCTGTGTTTCTGACAGACCCAGTTGTTGACAATACAAGCAGGAGATAGGAAATTTGGAAAACTGGGTTACGATATCAGCAGAAGTTACCAGTTGACTGGATGTCCCTGGGCATTCCTTGACACTCTCTGCATTCTTATTTACCTGTTGGTAAAAAGAAAATAATTTTCCTCTTGATAAAAATTGCAGGTTTGGCTTAAATTATCAGATTGTGTGTGTAGCCTTAAGAATTCTGCAATGCTGAGTAGTCTTCAAGGAAAGGAACTGATGCCTGGTTAGTTTCTGTTACTGGAGCAGCTCATCATGGGGAGTGGAGGTAGCTGAGAACAGAGTTTGGAGGCCTGCTAGGTATTTTCTACCTACTTGCTTCCCCAAACTCCCAGGTCAGATTAGATCAGGAGGGAGGTAACATGCTGGATTAGATTCGGTGGCATGGCTGGAGCAAATTTTCTCAAACTCAGCGGATTGAAATTGCACACATTTATTTGCAGTTCTGAAGGTCCAAAGACTGAAACAGGCTTCCCTGAGCTAAAGTCAAGGTGTCCACAGGACCGTGTTCCTTCTAGAGGCTGTCAGGAGAATCTGTTGCTGTCAGGAGGATTTGTCCAGCTGCTGGAGTCTCTCTGCAACTCTTGACTCCTGGTGTCTTCCTCCATCTTCACAGCCAGCAGCTGCCCCCCCAAACCCCTGATTCTCCAACCCTCCTGCCTCCTGCTTCTAAGAACCTTTGTGATTAGTTTGGGTCCACTGAGATCATCCCTGTAGCTCAAACGGTAAAGAATCTGCCTGCGATGCAGGAGACCAGGGTTTGATCTCTGAGTTGGGAAGTTCCTCTGGAGAAAGGAATTGCAATCCACTCCAGTATTCTTGCCTGGAGAATTCCATGGACAGAGAAGCCTGGCAGGCTACAGTCTGTGGGTTCGCAAAGAGTTGGACACAATTGAGTGACTAATGCACAAACTGAGATCATCCAGGAAAATATCTCCAGCTTGAACTCCCTACCTTAATCCCCCTGCAAAACCTCTTTTCCTCATGCCGTAACATATTCCCAGGTCCCTAGGACCATCCCCATCTCTGGGGGCCATGTTCTTGCCTCCCACACACCCTGGTGTGTGGCCTTGCCCTGGCACTGGAGACCAGGCTTCCCTCCCGTGGAGGAGGTATTGCTAACGGATTAAATCATCTTTAGCATCCTTGAAGGAGCTACACCCGCACTGTTCCAGCCTCTTGGGCTGCAACAGGAAGTTTGTTAAAAGGAAAAAGGGGAAACAATGGAGAAAGAATAACACTGTTGGGAGACGGTTTTAGCAACTCAGAGTCAAAGGCAAAGCCTCTGAAAGGAGCATCTAGGATGTACACTGACTCAGTGGAGCAGAGGAAAAGGCAGAGTTTCCCGGGGCCAGAACCACAGGTACTTTGAGACTTGTCTCCTAGGACGTTAGGTGTGAGGTATGAGGTTTCTGCTTCTCTGGGAGCTCAGCTGCAGTGACCACTCTTGCACTTGATGAGGAGGTCACATGTATTTACTTTCTGGTGGTGAGGCTTTTTTTTTTAAAGCACTGGGAAATTATTGGATTCTCTATGGGAAACCAATTCCTGTATTTAGTGTGAAGGTGACGCAGACAGTGTTGATCGTTTGCTGCAGCAGAAGTTGTGGTGAATGTGTGTTCTTTGTGTCTCGGGGGACATTTTAATTGTCACTGCATTAGATAAGAACTTATCTCAGTTTGTCATTAGAGGTGTAATTGATGGGGGACGATACAGAGTTTGAGGGAACAAACTTCAGTGACCCTGAAGACACAACTTTTTCCCCATAAACTGCAGCCACTTTGCATCCATGTCATCAGAAGAAACTCAGTCGGGCCAGGAGAATTTTCTGTTTCTCTAGTCCTTTCTGATTTTCTGATTTGCTTTGGTGGAGGCCTGCCAGCTGGCCTGCAAACCAGATTAACACCCGCTGTGAGTGGTGGGTGAGCAGATTCCGGGCTGTGTGGCTATGGGTGTGTCCCGCTAGCCAGGAGGTACCAGGGCTCCATAATGGGGACCCCAAGATATTCTGATCATGCAGTGCCTGCAAGGCCTGAAACCTCTCTCAGAAGAGAAGCCAGCGAGACAACTAGAACACGGTCTTCTGTGTTCACCATCATATGAAACATCCGCAGACAGATGCACACTGGGAATTTGGCTAGAACCTGTAAGGAAGAGCGAAAGCTTGAAACATTTATAAAATATCCAAGTTTGAGATTTTCCCTAATTATATTGAAATTTCCTTAGTTATTTCCCTAATTTTCTTTTCTTTTTTGCTTTGTATATATTTTTTGCTACTGTTGTTGCCACGTCTAGAAATAGGATTATTCTGGTCTGACAATTTCTAGGAGGTGTAGCTGCTAGTCCTCCAAGCTCTGCTTTAGTTGTGCTCCATGGAAGGGTATTTTCAGCACAGCATCCTGACAGAGTGTCCTGACGGAGAGTCAGAGAAGCAAACAGCCCAGGCGATCCTCTGACTGTGGGCCTCTAATACATTATGCCTGATGTCATATGCTTCTTCCTTTTAGTTTTCAGAGCTCTAGTGTAAGAAGGGCCCCCTTCACTGGAGGGGCAAAACTGTGGCCCCAGATTCTGTTGTTGTGCTCGAGGACTTGTTTGTTAGTGAAGGTTCGATCATTGTGTTTCCTGGGAGGGTATTGGAAGAGGTGGGCTGGGGAGCTAGAGGTGTTTGCCATGTTTTACCTGGGATCCTTGACAATGAACTTCATCCAAGGCTAGCTTCTGTGTGGTCTTCTCTGAAGTCCTCTCATCCCCCACCGAGAAACACAACTCATTAGCTCAGGTCATTCTCGTAAAAGCACAGGACACTCCCTAGAGCCCAGAGAACTCTGCCCTGCGTTTCCTTTCTAGAGGGGTTATATTTATAGCTCATTGTCATGTAATTAAGTGCTCTATTTACTGGCAGGAGTTAAGATCCTATAATGGTCCTTTTGAACATTTAAATTAGAATTTTAAAAATCTATTCAGGCATCCTGCTGCCTCTTCTTACCTTCTTCTCTACTGCTGCTGCTGCTAAGTCGCTTCAGTCGTGTCCGACTCTGTGCGACCCCATAGACGGCAGCCCACCAGGCTCCCCCGTCCCTGGGATTCTCCAGGCAAGAACACTGGAGTGGGTTGTCATTTCCTTCTCCAGTGCATGAAAGTGAAAAGTGAAAGTGAAGTTGCTCAGTCATGTCCGACTCTTTGCGACTCCACGGACTGCAGCCCACCAGGCTCCTCCGTCCATGGGATTTTCCAGGCAAGAGCACTGGAGTGGGGTGCCATTTCTCTACCAGGGCTTAAAGGTGGGCTTCAGTGTGCTTCTGAGAGGCAGTGGCTGTTTCCAAAATCCTGCTTCATTCTGCGGGGGCAGAATTGGTGTAATCAGGATAAACCATGTCAGTAGGCGCTCTCCGGGGCCTTTATTCTTTAGTTCTTGAAGTGTGGGGAAAAAAACACCCCCAAACAAAACAAAACCCCCCTGATTTCCATGAAGCAGCCATCTGAAAGCTCTTGATAGCAGCCTTTGAATTGTAGATGGCAACAGTGATACTTTTAAATTTTAACTTCTGACCGTGATACATGAACTTGCCTTTATTTGAGAAAAGGTTAGTGTCTTGTGTATCTGGTTCCGTGTTGTACTGAGTTTGACTGACTCTGTTCTGTGTTGTGTTGAGCTCCATGTTGTTTTGAGTTTGACTGACTGTTGTGTTGTGTTGAACTCCATGTTGTGTTAAGCTTAACTGACTTTGTGTTGAGTTGAGCTTCTTGGAGAACAGAGACAGTGCATGCCTAGGGCTACTGTGACCAAGTGCTGCCGACCGGAAGGCTTTAACAACAGAAATTCTCTGCCTCATCTTGTTGGAGGCTGGTACTCCAAGATGAAGTTGTAGGCAGGACTTCTTAGGGCTGGGAGGGACAATCTGTTCATGCCTCTCCTAGTTTCTCCTGGTTTGCTGGCAACACTTCATGTTCTTGGCTTGCGGTCTCCTTACCTTGATCTCTACTTTCAGTTGACCCTTTGTATGCAGGTTTGTGTTCAAATGTCTCCCTGTTGTAAGGACATCAGTCATAATGTATTAGGGGCCCACTCTACTCTGGAGTGGCATCTTGACTGATTATATCTGCACAGACCCTATTTCCAAATAAGGTCACATTCTGAGTGCCTCAGGGTTAGGGCTTCAATGGATGAATTTTGGGAAACACAAATTACAGGAAGTTTCTCCAAGACTGAGATTAGGGAATCTGTCTTCAACATTCAGACTTTAAAGTGCTGTAAGTTGTCATTGACATTTCACTGAAGTCCAGCAATACCATATTCGTGTTTAAATCTGTAAATTCACTAGCCAAGTCATTTAATATGGGAACAGACATCAGGAACAAAAGGACTCCGAAAAGTAAGAGTGATGGCAGGAAAAAAGAAAATAGTGACAAAATGTCAAAGATAAAGAAAGAAAATACAAATAAGAGACAGCCGCGATAGTTATTTGGGGAGCATGTTTCAGATGGAATTTTCTGGGTGCAGAAAATCTATGAAGTGGGCCAAGCATATTTTATTGTAATAAAAACCAAAAAGTCAATGTTTGTGATAAGGTGGATTCTTAGCATTCGTGGCATTAATCCCACACTTAAGAAAAAACAAAGGTGCAGCACTCGGGATGACTTTGGAGGTGTTTCGGTTTGTTGCTGACACCTTGCCTCCTGGTCCCAAATGGGCACTTCCTGGGACTGCAGCCTTTATCAGTAGGAGGGCCCCCTCCCAGTGCAGCCTAGCCAGCAGTCTGCCTCAGCCGGCTCAGGACTCCCCCTCCATGGCTCCTGCTCCGCATGGGTCCACAGCGTGTTCCCTTGAAGGCCAAGGGGTCACTTGGAGGACATCTTGCAGGGAGTCCAAAATGTCTCCTTCCGTGGTGAAAATTGAAGTGACTTCTCGGCCACCCCATCTTGTAGATTAGAAAGCTCCAGTTTTTAGCGACTCTCCTAGGGTCTATGTTTAGTAACAGGCGTCAGAAGGCATAAAAATACACGAGCAGTGGTGATTAGTTGGACAAGCTGGATTTGCAGACTGTCCTACCTACAGATAACCACCTCTGCCATGCAGAGGGTGCCTGGAGTCTGTACTCACTGGGGCTCTGAGATGGGCAGAGTATCTCCTGAGGAAACAGGCAGCTGATTTGCAGAGAAAAAGGAGAAGCACACCACAGTCATGGTGCTTAGATAAAGGCCCAGCCTGCTTACTGCGTCATTGGTGTTCGTGGATCGTTCTGCCTGAGCCTTCTAACATCTGCACGTTGCCAGACCCTATGAAGGAAGACCCTGACATGGAGCCCTCTCACGGGTCCTGTTTAGGTTGAATCCAAAGCTTGGACCTTGCTTTCTTCAGATGAGGAGTCTTACAGAATTGCACCCCCTCCTTCCAAATGTGTTTTGAGGATCAATAAATGTGTGTTCCCTCTTGGCCTGGGACTGTTACTTCTAACTGAAGTCCATATTTGTATAGTGTGGCCTCATGGAGTCATCTCATTCATAGACAGTCTAGCGTACATATCACAATTCATGTTCTGTACACTCTTTACATGAAAACCTAGAGTTTGGAGCTTTTAACCCCTCCTGTAATTTTTATACTTTCATTGAAAGATATCTCAGACTTTTCTCCTGTCAATCATTTTTGTTTTTAGAAACGTTCTCTATTTTATGTGATGACAGTTCCAGCATTAAGCTTTTACACACATTCTGTTTTTTTTTCTTTTTAGAAAAGGTCATATACTATTAGACCACAATCAAAAAGAATAAATTTACATTGTTAAATTGCAGTATATTTCAAATCCAGTGTTTCAGTGCTGTAACTTTTAAAATGTAGAGTCTTTTTGAACAATATTTGAGCACCTACGCTCTGCTGGACAAGAATATAAGTGTAATTTTATTCTATTGTGTACTCTCAAAATGTTCATTTCTATCAATAACTTTAAAACAGAAAGCCAGAAACAATATATTCCATTTTAAGAAAAACTTCATTTATTAAAATTAAGAACAATCAGACACATTCACTAGAGATGGCGATTTGCAATATGAAGACTTTGCCAAAAACCATCCGGAGGGCATAGATCTTTAGGTGTTAAGGATAGTTGCTTCATTCAGCTAATCTTGACTAAGCATCTACACTTAGTCAGAGGCTTCCTATGTGACAGATGTGGGCACAGAGACTCTCGGGGCCACGGCCGTTTAGAGTCAGTCAGAAATGAAGACAGTGTATTTCTAAAATGATCATGTGTGGAACAAGGTGAGAATATCACCAGTGATTAGAAACCAGCATATCACTTTTCAAGAACACAGCTGGAGAATAATGCCGAACCCCGTGCCGTCCTTCAGGAGAACCAGAGGGTGAACATAAATGAAAGACAGGGGTTCTGTCTCAGTCATGAACAGGATAATGGACCCGAGGCATCAGACAACTGCTCTAAAAAGTGATGTATCTTCCCAAAATGCTCAGATTTCTGTTCACAGCAACTCAGCAACGACAGTTTCGCATCTGTTAGTCAGCCGGTTTTAATCTGCTGGAAGGCACAGTATTTGACAGCTCCTTGTTCTCACGTACAGATCAGCTGCTTGGAGTGTAACCTTAGGTGTGCTGAAACAACCATGCTTTACCACTTTTTTGTATAAAACCACCCAAACAGAAACAGTCTAATAACTTGCAATGAGAGATGCAGAGACCCAGGAGATGTCTTTTCACTCGATATAAATTGCTCCAATTACCTCTTTTCTTCCTTTCTGTCTGGGGGTATTTTAATGCTCACCCTAGTGTCTAGAAGCAACTTTACAATTAAAGAATGGGAGCCGTTTGTGGCAATAGAAATGTCAGAGCAGGATAATTCTTCCACCTCAGTGCCTTGCAGGATTTTAAACGAGTGAGTGTGACTGCCTGATAAAAGGAAGAAGAGAAATGGAGTCTATGTTTCACCTGAGTATGTGGAAATATGAGTTTTCAACGTTGTACAAAATTTGTAGCTTAAGCTTCTAATTGTTATAAAAGAGCAAAAATTCAAAGGCTGTATGTAGTACTGTATTAAACTTTTCCTGGCATCTTTATGTTAAATTAACTTAAGGTAATGTTCACAATAGAAAAGCTATGACAAGCCTAGACAGCGTATTAAAAAGCAGCGACATCACTTTGGTGACAAAGGTCTGTGTAGTCAAAGCTGTGGTTTTTCCAGTAGTTGACCAGCTGATGCGAACAGCTAACTCATTGGAAAAGACTGTGATGCTGGAAAGATTGAGGGAAAGAGAAGGGGGCTACAGAGGATGAGGTGCTGGGAAGGCATCACTGACTCAATGGACAAACTCCAGGAGGTAATGAAGGACCTGGGAGCCTGGCGTGCTATAGTCCATGGGGTCACAAAAAGTTGGACACGATTTAGTGACTCAACAACAACAAATGTTTGCATGTCTAAGGCATTTTTTCTGACTGAAAATACTGTTGCATCCAGTTTCATCCAGGTTTCATGCCTGGAAGGACAGGAAAATAGGAACATAGGAGATGGCTGAACATTCACTCTATGGAAGCCATGGTGTCCTCATTTTTAGTCAATGAATGCTTATGAGCTTGATCTTGTGCTACAGAGAACACATTTTTAAGGGACTGGGTGTTTACTAGATACAGGCCATGCTAAGTGTTTTACATTTGTCATCTTGTTTACATATCTTCATGACTCATTTAGGCAAAAGCTAACATCCTATTTCACAAATAAAGATGTCGGCTAAAAAGTTTATCCCTGGTTCTGCAAATTGGAAGACTTTTTAACAACTGAGATTCCTGGATCCACTTCTGTAGAGTAGGATTTAGAAGTTGCAGAGAATAGATAGAAATGTCTTTATGGTTGAGTTGGTTCACTAGTAGGTTTTACTAAACACCACAATTTGGGGACCACACTTGGCTGGAAGAGCGACCTCGTGTCACCCGGTTATGAGATGATTGTGTCGACCTAGGGACTCAGTCCGTGACCCCAGTGCTCATCCTCTGCAAGTGACCATTGTGAGGGCCTGAGCAGAGGCATTTAGAAACCATCGTCGAATCCCAGCAGGCTTCCCAGGTGGTTCAGTGATAAAGAATCTGCCTGCCAATGCAGAAGATGTGGGTTTAATCCCTGGGTTGGGAAGATCCCCTGGAGAAGGGAATGGCCATCCACTCCAGTATTCTTGCCTGGAAAATCCCATGGACAGAGGAGCCTGGTGGGCTATAGTCCATGGGGTCATAAAAAGTCAGACATGACTCAGTGACTAAACAACAACAGTCAAATCTTAGCATTTGAAGGAGTCCTTGCTTTCATTGTGTCTGACATCCTTCTCCATGTGAAAGTCTCCTCCCAACATCTTTGACTGAGGGCATCTGAGCTTTTGTGGGAGGCAGATGAGCCTCCAGTTTGCTGGTCGGCCTTCGCCGTGGTTGATCCCTTCTTGATTGTTAGTAAGCAATGCTCTGCGCATGTGTAGTCCTTCTTTGTCATGACAGCCTTTATGCTATTCCAAGCAACCCAGCTTCTTCCTATTGAGACTTTCCTACTCTGAGCTAACTGTGAGCCCCCCACAAAGGAAATCCCTTACCACCCCCAAAAACAACCCAGAAACCTCCCAGCTCAATGGGCAGGGTACGGTGTGTCTGTTCCTTCCAGGATAGGATCATCACTTCGCTTTCTGCAGACCCACAGTTAATTTTCTTTTCCTCCTTTCCCCCTTAGCTCCACATCAGAATTTGGACACTTGGTCATTGTTTATAACACAGATCTGAGTCTGGCTTGTCAGAAGAGATCACTGACATTCCAGGTCAAAGACAGGCAGGATTTAAAAGAGCAGAACTTGGAACGTTAAGAGAGAATCTAGCTGTGCCGAAGCAGCATGCATCTCAGGTCCACGTGGCCTGGGCTCTGGTGGCCCTGGCTGTGCTGGGCCAACCTTTCCCAGAAGAACAGGCTGCTCCTGACCAGCTCCTCCCCTGGAGGTAAAGCAAACAGATTTTTCTCCTATATTAAACCCTTTAGCCCTTTGTGTTTAAACTCTTTCCCATCTTGTTTAAAGTGTTTTTTTTTTTTTTTTCCTGGAACAAACATTTATCATAGGCAGTGTAAATAACAGCTGACACTCTGTTTGTGCTGACTTTTCTATAACTCTTCTGAGCTGTCCGTCATTTAGTTAGCCAGGAGTTGGGAGAACTGAATTCATGTCTTTCTACCTTGTCACCCATTTAGAGTCCAGACAAGTCTTTTAATTCTCTGGGCCAAAGTTCTTTTCTGAAATAGGGTTAATAAGCATCCTTGCCCTACCTTGTGAGGAGGGAAGCTAAAAATATTGCCTAGCCAGAGTCTTGATGTATGGGTTATATAAAGGCCACAAATGTTGTGACTGTTTAGTTGCCATTCTTCTTAACACCACTGTTGACTTCTCCGAGGAATTCAGACTCTTTTTCTAGTGGGCTGTTTTCTTATTTTGCTGTTGCTTTTAAACAGGGTGGAGTTGTCAGAAATATTTACCAGAAAATTCTGACCTTGCGGGGAACAGATCACTCAGAAACAGCGCTCTTAATTGAGCTCAGATGAGCTTGGAGAAGGGTGTGTGTGCGCACACACATGCACATTCGGATCTGTTGTTGGCTTCATTTGTTCTCAGGAAGGAAACAGATAAGAGACTGTTTCCCCTGCAGATCACCCAGTTCTTTCCTTGGCTGTAGACTGGACTCCAAGAAGTCAACTTTTTACATCTCTCTGAGGATTTAGGATTATTCATCTGGCTTTTTGAGCAGCACCACTTTTAACCAAGTGAAAGTATGAGCAGATCTTCGCGTTTCCTGGTTGAGAGGGAAAGAATTATGGGAAGGAGAGTTTAGCTGAAGATACAAGTCACTGCAGCTGCCCATTGTCAAGAGCATTATTGCCTTCAGGTCATAGGTGACCCTGGAGTGGAAGATACAAATAAGTTATCTTCTCTAGGTTCTAGTTGTTGACGCTCTCAGACTGTCATCAAGTTTTCTGTAGATTTTTCTCCTGTCTTCCCCTCTGTAAAATATCCGTATCAGACAGTATTTTCTCTGGCTTTCCTTGCAGAGATGCTGTGGGGGTTAATGAATAGATCTCTAGCAAATGCTTTGAAAATCAAATGGTGCCTCAGACATGATAAACATTATTTGGTCCTCATTTGGAGTGTGTAGAAAAGAGCTCTCATTTCTTTCAAGTAATTTTAAGAAGATGGAAGAGAGGATGTTTCTCCTCTTGCAGTGATGTGAATGGCTTTGTTCTGATGCACTGCTTAGGCCATCACATATTAACGTGGAGAAGGCTTCTCTGGTGGCTCAGACGGTAAAGAATCTGCCTGCAATGCAGGAAACCCAGGTTCAGTCCCTGGGTTGGGAAGATCCCCTGGAGAAGAGAATGGCAACCCACTCCAGTATTTCCTGCCTGGAGAATCCCATGAACAGAGGATTCTGACAGGTTACAGTCCATGGGGTTGCAAAGAATCAGACATGACTGAGTGACTAACACTTCATAAGGGGAGAAATCAAGGAGCCCTCACTGGGTCTGCCAGGACCTTCTACTGCAGACCGTTACAAACACATTACAGTCTAACCAACATCTAGTAACTGTGTGTCTACAGCACGTTGGTTAGAATATTTAACTGTGCATTAAAAGAAGAGTTAATAAAGCGCCCAAGAAATG
This sequence comes from Cervus canadensis, assembly GCF_019320065.1. Lineage (NCBI taxonomy): Eukaryota > Metazoa > Chordata > Mammalia > Artiodactyla > Cervidae > Cervus > Cervus canadensis. The sequence goes on from NC_057390.1 coordinate 5,456,669, forward strand.
GAAAATAAGGTTAGGAATGGCACTGTGGCCCCTATTCATGTGGCACAGGACTGGAAAGATAGGAAACCCAAGTTGGGTTCTTTCCTGTGTGTTTGCCAGTGGCTCGTTTGTCGCTAAATGTCTGTATTTATTTGTATGTCACCCCTTCCCCCAAAATGTTCTACTCTCAGTTTAATTCAGCACTGTTTTGTCATTTTATGATATGTGGAAGTTTTAGAATTCACTTTCAAAATAAACAATAAAATGAGTTATAACGATTATTTGTTGATTTCTTGCTGACTTTTTTTTCTTATAAGACAAATTGCATTGATTTCCTACTTTCTTCCCCTCAAAAATGACTAACCCCCAAAATGTCTGGAGATGTTTTTTTTAAAGTACAAGTGAACCCCTGTTTAGCAATATTGACTGCAAATGTGCCACATGGGAATTTCACCACTATATAATTGCCTTCTTCATTTCTTTTCTTGCTTAACCAGTGTACGTAACCACTGATTTATAAGTGTGAGCTGTAATAATGTCAGCTGTCTGCTGACATGATTGGAGAAGTTATTATGAAATGAAGTTAATTTTCTATCTTCTTTTCTTGGGAACTCTTTTACAGCAGATAAGTGACATTAAAAGACCCAACCACTTGAAGATAACGCATTTAGAAATTGCTGATTGATGAGCTTATGCTTATCTAATTTTGTTTTAAAAAGATCCTAATATATCTTTGGAGACTAGGTTTTTGAGTGGAGGAACAAAAATACTCGAGGATAGGTGGATGAGGTACCGGAAAAAGGAAAATTGAAGGGCTCTGACTGAGTGTTTTTATGTCTCCAAAAATTATTTTAATATTTAATCCTGGAATTCATGTTTTAGTCATGGTTGTCAGTTGTGGAAAATATTATTTGGCTTAATCATTTTAATTAAAATAAATGTTTGTGTTTGAAGCAAAACAGTTTATGTTGTGAGAGGAAACAACATTTTAGGCATCTCTTTCTTTGCTGGATTTCTTTTAGAGATAATGATCTTTTGGGCTGCTTTCCATAAATATGCATATCATACTTGTGTTTCTGTTTAAATGCATGCATGAGTAAGAAGCACTGAATTTGATTAACTTTATTAACCATAAATAATCAAGTGGACTCTTTTACATTAACCCTTATTTTATTGTGTATCAGCCTTTAGACATTTGGCTATCTGGACAAGCAATCATTTATATCCTTTTAAAAAATATTTATTGCTTCTTTGACTAATTGTTTCTTATCCAACTTAAAGCCTTTTGCAGGGGTACCATTTGTTAAAACATTGCTAGAAGCAGGCAGAGCAGTGTCATTTTTCAAAAATTTAGTGTCATTTTTATAGACAAATAGCACTTGTAAATGATGGATAATAGCCAGCAGAATGCTGCACGGTATAAAGTGCGTTTGAATTATATTTTCTGGGAGTGAGGAGGTTAACTTGTCTATGAACTAATTGAAGAGCTTTATGGTAAATGTGAAATGCTGTGTGCACATTATCGGCAAGACTTAAACCAGCTGAAGAGGGGATTTTTCCTTCTCTTGGGAATTATTCATTATCTCATCCTCTTTTCTGGTCAGCTGATGTATAAGAAGAGCATCTCGTAAGGCATCTATAGTATTCATAAAAGAATAGATGCTTTTGTCAACAAGTTGGCAGGTTAATATTTTGCTTTTTAAAAATTGGAGTGGAGGTAAGTGCAGGCATTGACATTATTGCAGCATGGTGATTGTTTCTGTGTTTACACAGGCCACATGTATCAAGCCAACTGTGGTTTCCATTCCTGGGAGAACAAATGGTGAGAGATAGTCGTGATTTGTTTTGCCGCTTGCACTGTAGAAGTCACAGGAATTTAACAGTTGCATTGAGGAGGGATCACCCGTGAGTCTGTTTTTACAGGGGACATTTGGGTTAAGTAGAAAACACACTGTCTCAAATTAGTAACAGTTGGAATAGACAATCAACTGTATTGTTGTTGTTCAGTCTCCAAGTCATGTCCAACTCTTTGCAACCCCATGGACTGCAGCACGCCAGGCCTCCCTGTTCCTCACCATCTCCATCTCCCGGAGTTTGCCCAAGTATCATGTCCATTGAAATGGTGTTGCCATCCAACCATCTCAACCTCTATCATCTCTTTTCCTCTTGCCCTCAATCTTTCCAAGCATCATGTTCTTCTCCAATGAGTCGGCTCTTTGCATCAGGTGGCCAAAGTATTGGAGCTTCAGCTTTAGCATCAGTCCTTCCAATGAATATTCAGGGTTGATTTCCTTTGGGATTGACTTGTTTGATCTCCTTGCTGTCCAGGGGACTCTCAAGAGTCTTCTCCAGCACCACAGTTTGAAAGCATCAAAGAATTAGTACGTTAGTAAAAACTTGAGAGACTTCATTCCTCCAAAGGTAAGACTTTTCCTGCCTGAGGCATGCTTGTGGGCATCCACCCTGATAATGGAGGAGGAGGTGTATCTGGTGCCTTTTTCATCATCCCCCTGTGTTCACACTGCCCTTTCTCATTGGGCTTGTGTTGAGAAAGAAAAGCAGTTGAAGAAAGAACGGTAATTTAATTGTGAGAAACAGAGAAGATTTCCCACCTGCCCAGTCTGATTAGAAGCTGGCTCTGTGTTTTCTGGGCTAAGCGGCTGTTCCGTCTTTATCTCTGGTGCTTTTCAGTTTTATTATGTGTCTCAGCTGGATTTCTTTTTATTTACCCCAATTAGTATATCTGTGGATTCATGTCTTATCACCTCTGGAAAAGTCTTGGTTATTATTTCCTTGAATACATATCCCCTTCCCTCCATCTTTTCTATTCTTTTCTTCAAGAACTGTGTTTAGACTTATTTTAGACCCTTTCATCATATCCTCCATATCTGTTAATGTTTCTTTTGTATTTCACCTCCTTGTCTGTCTGAATTGCCCCCTTGCCAGGGCAGCTTTTTCCTTCAGCTGCACCCAAGTGCCCTCACAGATAGTCTGCTCCATCTAGACCCAGTTGGGGTCACCTCGTCTCCTGGAAGAAGCTGCAGGGTGACCTCCGGGCGGCATCCCCACCATACCTTCTGCGTGTGGCTCCCCAGGTCAAGGCCCCTTTGTTTCACCTGAGCGGGGACCAGGGTGCAGGTGTTGCCCGAGCAGTTGTGTCCGCACCGGCCTCCAGGCGGGGGTCGGCTTCCCGCCCAGCCCCGGCGGCCTTCGGCTCTAGGGCAGCCCCGTCGAGGGCAGTGCTTTTCTTCTTGGAGCTTCTCTCACGAGACTCAGGAGAGAGGGGGCACTCCACCCACTTGCTATCCCAGCCCAGCCCCAGCGGCAATGGTAATCACAGCACAGCTTTTTTCCTCAAAGAAAGAAATTCTCTCTTGACCTCCTTTTATTTTATTTTTTTTAAATTTAGAGTGGGCAGAGGGTATAAACAGTCATGAAATAGTTGTGATACGTTAACCTTGAAAAGTTCCTTTGAGAAGCCTGACACCTCACTTTGGAACTATGTTTACACCTGTTGTGACTGGAGAGCTCGTTGGAAGCTTGCACTTTAATAACTGTCCATACGGGACTTCCTTGGCGGTCCAGTGGTTAAGACTTCACCTTTCAATGCAGGAGGTACGGGTTTGACCCCTGCTCAGGGGTCTAAGATCCCACATGCCTTGCAGCCAAAAAACCAAAACTGATAACAGAAAAGATATTGTAACAAATTAAAAAAAGACTTTTAAAATGGTCCGCATTAAAAAATATATTTTAAAAGAATAGCTGTCCATATGAAAAGTGTAAGTGTTACTCACTCAGTTGTGTCCGACTCTGCGACCCGAGGGACTGCAGCCCACCAGGGTCCTCTGTCCGTGGGGTTTTCCAGGCAAGACGTCCATACGAACATATACAGATTGTGTCACCCCCTCTCTCACGGGACAACTTTTCCCCTTCCTCTCACCTCGTTTGTTAAGCATCCTCTAGAATGGAACAGATTTCCGGCTTCTCTTTGCAAGCTCATTGGTTCACTTTTTTCCTTGCCTTGCAGAAAGTACCTGTTCCTCACTGATATTGAGACACAGGAAGAACAGAGGGAAGCCTCAGAACCCTGACAGGGTCACTACAGACAGGGCACGGCAGGACACGCTTCAACACCAGGACAGATTAAACCCACTTAGAAATACAGTTCTGTTTATATAGCTACACCCACCGAGGAAGTGGAGTTTAATTCTCCATCCCTGGAGTGTGAGCTGCTTTTTGTAACTTATTCCCAAGAGCCGTTTGTGGTGGGGGTTGGGGGGAGTGTGTTTTGAATGGAGGCACCTGGTGAACGCCTCCTCAGCCAGGGGGTCAGGGTCCGTGTCAGCAGTGGTGAGCGTGTGATAGCACATGTCCTTGATGAGACATGACAAGAAGGGCCCTTCACCCCTGGGGTCCTCTCCTGTAATCTCAGTCCAGGGATGAGGAAGGCATCAGTAAAACCCTCACTGAGGGATGTCCTACAAAATGCCTGACCAGTACGCCTCGGAACAGTCAAGGTCATCAGAAATGAGGACAGTCTGAGAAACTGTCGCGGTCTGGAGGAGGTGAAGGCACCCTGACTACACACTGTAATGTGGTTGGGCCCTGGAAGAAAAAAAGGATGGCGGGGGAGAAATTGTGAAATTAAAAGACAGTGCAGCGTTTCGTTAGTAGCAGTAAACCGGGGTTGGTTCCTTCCTTGTGGCAGAGGTAGTCATGTGAAAGGCCAACAGTAGGGTAAACGGGGTGGTGGAGAATGCAGATGACTGCCCTGTCTGTGCCGCTGTTCTTTACATCTAAAACTGTCGTAAAACCAAAGGGGTGTTTCAATCAAAAATTTTAAAACAAATATAAGTAAACGAAAATGGCTATCAAAATAGTTTTCCTAAGAGCTCTGAGAGATATTCAATGTGTGGTTTGTCTGTATTTCAGCAAAACCTTTGACCAGCTTCTAGAGGGGATGGGAAATTGTGGCTGACAGGTAGCACCGTTAAGTGGATGGCACCTAGCACCATTAAGGGCACAGCCTTTGGAGCCAAAGCAACTGGGTTTAAAGCCCAGTTTCCTTCCTTGCAGCTGTGTGACCTCAGGGCCGTTAACACTGCTGTGCCTCAGTGTCCCCTTCTGTCAGATTTCTATCCTGGCGTCATCACTTGTATCTCCTGTACCCTCTAAGTGCTCTTTAATGATTGATGAATGGATCAGATGAGTACATTTAGTCATGGGTGTTTTGTGATTGTGGCCATGCAGAATGTTATTTATGGCTTTAAGGAAGCACATCATATGGTCGGGGTTATAAAAGGTGTCCTGTAGATATTGCCATGTTTCATGCAAAAACACTTCTATTGTCCTCTTCAGAGGCCCTTGCAAGGCATCAGGGCCAGGCCCTGGGCCACCTTCTTCCAGGTCTGACATCTGGCTTCTTGGTTGACTCTTCAGATGGATGGGAGCATTGATGTGGCTCTGGGTCAAAATTTGCTTTTGTTTTATCATTGTCCTTTTGTTAACTTACCTTGGTATAGTACAGATATACACTTTAAGAAAAATAGCTTCGTTGAGATAGAACGCACTTACCATACAACTCATCCGTACAAAGTCTTTTCACACTGGGCAGTCCTCACTGCAGTTGATTTTGGACCATTTTCATGACCTCCAGAAGAAATTGTATACCCTGTAGCTATCATCCCTGACCAGCTCCCCACTAAGCCCACTCCTGGAAAAACCATAAACTTACCACTTCTGTTCTCTATAGATTTCAATTTCATATAAATGAAATTATACAATATGTGGCCTTTTCTGTCTGATTTATTTTGCTCAGCATAACATTTTTGAGGTTTATCCACATTGTAGCACACTTAATTCCTTTTTATTGCTGAATAGTATTCCACTGAATGTACAGGCCACCTTGTTCACACTTTTTGGCTATTGCAGAAATGTTGCTTCAAGCATTTGTGTGCAGGTTTGTGTGTATATGTTCTCAGTTTTCTTGGGTATATACCTAGGAGGAGATTTGCTGGTTGAGATGTTTAAATCTACGGTTAACTGGTTGAGGAACTGCCAGACTGTTTTCCAAAGTGGCTGCATCATTGTATATCCCGCCTATAGTGTATGAGGGTGCTAATTCCTCCATATCCTCACCAGCTCTTGTTATGATGTTGATTAAATCTACTTTGTTTTTTTGTTGTTACTACTTGTACTTTTAGTGTCATATCTAAGAAAGCTTTGCTAATCAAGGTCATGAAGATTTACTCCTCTATATTCTAAAATAGTTTTAGCTCTTACATTTAGGTCTGTGATTGATTCTGAGTTAATTTTGATGTGAGGAAGAGACCTCTTGCTTTCCTTCTGTGAGAGGGGTGTCTGTAGTTTTGGTTTGAGTTACATGACCAACTTCTGATAAAAACCTGGGGTGCCAAGGCTCTAATGAGCTTTCCTGGGCAGAAACGTTGTATCCGTGTTGTTGCATTTTTGTTGCTGGGGGGAAAGTGTGATCAGTGTAAACCCTCAGGGAAAGGAGAGAAAGGAGAGAAAGGGAAGACTTTCCATGGATTCCTCCAGATTCCCATATATCTTTTCCTTTGTGATTTAGCTTTGCATCCTTACTGCATGGCTGTGATACATCTGTTACAACTCTGCTGAGTCCCTGTCCTTTCAGCAAATATCTGAGCATGGTGGTGGCCCTAGGGCTCCCCAACACAGGGTCCCATTTCATTCCCTTGCACGTGGATATCTAGTTGTTCCAGCATCATTTGTTGAAAGAAGACATAGTTTCAAAGAGAAATTTAACTGCTGAAAGCTCAAGCTCATGGACACCAAACATCTAATACAAGTTCCTTCATGTAGCCAGTATGTGGACTATGATAGGGACCTATTCTAGTCGGTTCAGGCAGCTCTAACAAAACTACTACAGAATACAAAACCCACCGAAATGTTGTGAAGTAATTAGCCTCCAACTAATAAAAAAAAAAAAAAAAAAACTACTACAGAGTGAGAGGCTTAAACAGACGTTTATCCCACACAGTTCTGAAGACTGGGAAGCCCAAGATCAAGTGCCAGCTGATGTTCCTTCCTGGTTGCTGGCTGCATGTCCTCTTGCTGAATCCTCAGTTGGTGGAGAGAGAGGGGACTCTGGTCCTTCCCTCTTTTTATAAGGGCACTAATTCCATCATAGGAGCCCCACCCTCACGACTTCAGCTAATCCTTATTATCTCCCTAAGGGCCCACCTCCAAATACTATCCCACTGGGGATTAGAGTTTCCATATAACGTTCAGTCCATTATTAATAGGACCCCATCTTCTGAATTCTGGGCCACTTCATGGCATTTACTCACTTTCTCTCTGGTACATAGAATGTGTCAAAATGAGACCTCTCTTGAGTTTGCTGGATGTAAGTAATTCATTGTAATGACCTGCTTCAGGCTACTGGCCTTGTGTATATTTTATATGTCTTGGGTAAAAAGCACCTGGGGTATCTGACTTTCATCATCCAAATTGCCGACTAAAAGTCATCTATCCACTTAATCAACAAGGTTTATAGATTTCTCTAAAATGCAAGTAAATAGTATTTTGCTTTTTTATCATGAAGGCTTTTTGCTTTTTTTTGTTGTTTTTCAGTCACTAAGTCATGTCCGACTCTTTGTGACCCCAAGAACTGCAACACGCCATAAACTGCCTTTTTTTTTTTTTTGCTTTTTAAGTGTCTAAAACCAGGTTTGGATTGTCTTTATAAAAAAAATAACATGGTGTATCTGAAAGAGCCTGAACTTTGGGTGTGGGAGACCTGGGGTGAACTCTGTTCCTGCCATTTACTAATTATGCACCCATCGAGTCCTCTGAGCCTCACTCCCCAGAAGAATTGTTGAGAGGGATGCATGAAATAACATTTATGAAATGCCTAGCATGTCATTTCTTGGCATACGGTAGTCGCTCGGTAAAGGGTTGCTATTTTTATATTTGGTGCTGAAACCCGCTATCACTCATTTTTTCCTGTGTGGTCCTTTTTCTAATGCTCTTATTTGAATATGCTTCGGTCAGTCTTTTTTCTCAGGAAGTTAATGTAGTCATTGTGTTTTCTAGCTGGTATGATTTACTCTGGTTCTTTGGGAGTTGAAATCTCCCAAGTTTCAGTATGTGTAGGGGGGTTGCTGTTCCCAGGGGAACTATGCAGGAGTGTTGTTTATCTTGATTCCAGGGACTTGAGATGCTCAGGGATTCGTGGAATATGTGTTTGCATTCCTGCCAGAGCAGCTCACGAGTTATGTAGGTTGTTAATGCAAGTTGTTTCTTTGCTAGGGGAGAAACCTCCTCTGAGGAGCCCCACTTTCCAGGGAAGACAAAAGACTTCTCCAGCAAGGTGGGAGAGACTTTATGAGACTGTGGGGGGGTAGAGTTGAGGGGGTGAATATCTTTGCTAATGATACTCATAGTAATAGCAGGTCACACTGAGCATTTACTCTGTGACCTGTGTGCTGTGCTAAATGCTGTAATCAGGCATGCATGAGTTTAATAGGTACAAAGATTCCAGCAAGTCGAGAGTTCGGGATTGATTGACTTTCACTGAGGTCACACAGCTAGTAAATGGCAGATCCAGGAGGAGAACCCAGCATGGCTAGAAACTTTAGCAGGGATGTTTTCCTCTTCTTCTTGAGTGTGTGAGAGACCCAGGAAGCCACCAAGTCTATGAAATACTGTCTGCCTCCATTTCCTCTGCTTTCTGTACAGAACCAGCTGTTCAGACTGAAAATGTTTTGGAGTGAAGAGGCTCTATTACCATTTATTTACCTCAGGGCCAAAGACAGATACCTGACTGCCCCAGGCAGCCCAGAATGCACAGCCACCTGGATAGAGATTTTAGAGCAATTGTATTTGGAGCCAAGAGGAAGAACGCAGAGCCTTATTTAGAACAGATGGTATAGTGCAAACAGATGTCACGGAGAGAGCAGAGCTGCTTGACTCCGGTTTTGACTTTATCATATTTATCAGGAAAAATAATCTTGAAATGGGGAAAGGGTAGAATAAACATGGTTGGGAGAAATTAAAGCCCAAGATAGGAGGGAGAATGAGAGCCGCTATATAGAGAATGTAGGTCTCCTGGGCACCAAGAGAACCTGCAGATAGGATTGTGGAGCCACTGTAGATATTGTTTTGTGAATCAAGAAAAAGAGCGATGCCTGGAGATTGTAAATGATTTCAGTGAACATGTCCTGGTTTTCAGTGGGGGAAAAGCATAGTTTAAAACCTTCAGATGGGTGCGCTTAAGTCAGTTTATGATGAAATTCGAGAAGCAATCTTGAACAGATGTTTGTGAACATCTAAAAAGGCAGCAGCGATTACTGGGAGACAGAAAGGATCTTCAAAGAACAAGTTTATTCCTGTTTGCATGGGATTATTAGTTCGATACAGGAAGGGAATGTCAGATGGACAGTGAATATTGATCTCACCAAGCTATCTGAGAGTCCCTGGTGGCATGGCAAGACAGAAAAATGTGAGCTGGGTGACAACACAGTTCAATGAGTTTGTATTTGGTGCAACAACCCTTTAAAAACTGGATGAGGAATGGATTAATTGACATGCTACAGTCTGTGGGCCAACTACAATGCACTGCTTGCTTTTGTAAATAAAGTTTTATTGGAACACAGTCAAGACACTCATTTACGTGTGTCTGCGGCTGCTTTTGTGCTGCCGGAGCAGAGATGAGCAGCTGCCTTGGGGACCAGATGGCCCACACAGTGCCGAAGATGTTTGCTGCCTGGCTGTTTACAGAAAAAGATTTGCTGACCCCTGGCCTAGACAGAGGCCTGGCTTTCAGATCAGCTGCGTGTTAGAATCACCTAAGTATTTCTTACTAATACCTCCACCCCTCCACTCACAGCGGAATAGAAATCTCTGAGCTTGGGCCTGGCATTCATGTTGAAGGTTCCCAGTTGATTGTAATGTGCTGTCAGGGCTGGTGGCCTCTGGTCAGGAGAGGGGACAGGAGAGGGAGTGCTGTGGGACCCGGAAACCATCTCCTGTTTCCTGCTGGAGGTAATGATGTGTAATCCAGTCTCTGGATGACAGGAAGGCGAGCGGAAGAGCTGGTTCTGTAGATGACAAGATCATAATTCCACCATTTGTGCCCCGAAGGTAACAAAAGGATGTTGGTTATTGTAGCAAATGTGAAGTCCCTCACTTCTGCACTCAGGGTCCTTGGCAGAACAGGATATTGGTGGGGTGGGGGGTGGTTTCACTTCACTATGATGTATGTGAAAATGGGCTGAGGGTTCCCTGCAGACTCAATATTACCAACATTATATTTATAGCCAGGAAAATCAAAAGGAATCAAAACTGACAGTACCAGCCAAGGCAGTCTTGACCTGTGTTAATGTGGTTAGAATGGAAACAAGGATAGAAGGCTCCCTGTGTGTACTCTGCTCAGGTCATGTCACACCTGTTAGCTGCAGGCTCCCTATGCTGAGAGTGTGGCTGATTCAACTTTAGATTCTCATCCAGAGGTGGTACTTCCCACATACCACCCTCCTTAAAACAGGATGAGCTGCCGCGGGAGGTGTGCGAGCAGAGACTGGATGACCATCAGGCATAGGTTAGAATTGTAGAGGCCCTTGGTGATTGTATCAGTCAGGGTTCTGCAGAGAAACAGAACCACGAGGCTGTGTGTGTTTATACAGAGAGGTTTATTGTAAGGGATTGGCTTATGTGATTATAAGGGCCAGCAAGTCCCAGACTCTGCAGGGTCAGTCAGCAAACCAGAGACTCAGAAGAGCAAATCATTTCAAGTCTGAGTTCTAAGACTGGTGAGCAAGAGGGCCGACGGTATATGTTCCAGTCCGAAGGCCTGCAGGTTCAAGACTCAGGAAGGGTCCATGTTTCAGTTCAAGTTTGAAGGCAGGAAAAAGCCCATGTCCCAGCCTCAGGGCCTCAGGCGGAAAGAATTCTGTTTCCCTAGTGCTAGTGACCACAGGGTCCTCTGCAATCCTCAGGGTTAGACTGACGTTTTTAAAAGAAATGGAAGCAGTCATGCCTTGGAGTCAGAACCTTCACCAGGACAGAGCCCACAGCCCCTGGAAAGCTCAGTGCTTGATTTGAGGAGCTGGTGCGTCCACTATACACGGAGGCGGTCAGTGGGCACCCCGGGGACAGCTGTGGGCTTAGGTACATGGATTTCATGCATAAACACCCTTCAGGCCTCTTCAAGGAGTCCCAAGTGCTTGTTAATCCTTTAATACTGTCAAGAGGATGAGGAAGAGGGCTCTTCGGGCAGAATTCATGAGGGTGTGCAGGATTAGGTGAGTTCAAGGCCCCCATCAGAAGCTCCACTGGGGGGCTTCCCTGAGTGTTCTTGGCACGTGGGCTCCTCTTGTTGAATCAGCAGATGATGTGGCCAGAAAGACGCGAGACCCTCAAAGGGGAACTTCCTATAGGGTGCTGCTCCTGACACCGTCATAACAGGCTAAGGCACTTACCTTGAGTCTAAGATGCTTCTAGATGCCCCGTTATTTTTCCTAGTCCCAGACAAGCTGTGCAGGCTCCTAATTACCCCCAGTGCACAGATGAGAAGACAGAGCTCCAGGTGCCTTTTCTTCATTTTGGAGGAAAATGTTTGAGCTGAAAGCCTAGATATGTCTGGTATGCTTTCACTATGCTGGCATGGGGTCCATTTGATTTTAGGACCGTTAATATAGTTATTCAGAGTCAGCTCTCAGTTACTGGCAAACAGCAAAATGTGAAAATCCATGCCGGCTGACGGAGAAGGAAATGGCAACCCACTCCAGTATTCTTGCCTAGGGAATCCTGTGGACAGAGGAGCCTGGTGGGCTGCCGTCTATGGGGTCGCACAGAGTTGGACACGACTGAAGTGACTTAGCAGCAGCAGCATGCTGGCTGACAGGCTGCCACGGAGCACCACTCGGGTGTTGTTGAAATAAAATCAACAGGCTGACTTTTGAGTGAAACATAGTTTTTCAACTGCTGCCAAGAGGAAGATAATTGATACTAACAGGTAAACATGAATGCCTCTTTGATTACCTGTTGTAGATTACTGCAGCTTCTCTTCATCCTTACCCAAGAGACTTAAAAGTGATACAAAGAGAGTCTCTTGGTATAAATTTCCCTCCTTCCTCTTCCCCTCTTGTCACATTTCTCTACCCCTTTTAACTGAAGTCCTCCTCTTGGGGAAGTCAGGAATTAGTGGCTTAACTTTTTGAGTTAGGACGAGTGTGTTAAACAAATCCAGGTGAGAGGCTTGTGCATTGCAGGCACCCAGGTACCTGAGGGAGGTGGCTGGAGAGAGCAGGAGCATGTGCCACCTTCCTTTCCAGCCACTGCCCGAGATGTAATGCAGATGATGGTGCATGGACCTGTGATGCTTTGAGGAGTGTTCTGTCTGGATTACAAGTCCATTCCTTTTCAGCTTTAAACCATCCATGCTGTGTGCTCAGTCATGTCTACTTGCAATCCCATGGACTGTAGCCCGCCAGGCTCCTCTGTCCATGGACTTCTCCAGGCAAGAACACTGGAATGGGCTGCTGTTTCCTCCACCATGGGATCTTCCCAACCCAGGGATCAAACCCACATCTCTTGTGTCTCCTGCATTGACAGGTGGGTTCTTTACCACTAGCACCACCTGGGGAGCCTAGGCTTTAAACCATAAGAATTGGTATATGGACCTGCCGAGTTGAATGACAGTCACTAGACCCAGCTCCTGCACTCGGACTAGAGGGGGGACAGGAAGTGTAGGCAGTTGGGAAGTTTGGTGTTACCACAGGGAAGTTATCAAGTTATCCTGGAGAAGGAAATGGCAGCCCACTCCAGTGTTCTTGCCTGGGGAATCCCATGGACAGAGGAGCCTGGCAGGCTACAACTCATGGGGTCACAAAGAGTTGAACATGGCTGAGCGACAGACACACAGACACACACACACACAGGGACGTTATAGATCCAGCCCAAGCAAGTGTCGTCCTGGAAGGCAGGACCACAGCACTGGGTGGTCCCCACATACACTGCCTATGATACCCACACTGCCCATCCCTTGATCCATTCCTGGAGGGAAGGTGGGGTAAGATAGAAGATGTGACGCTGCCTCTGCTATTTTTTTCCATAACTTCACAGTTTACTTAAGTTTGTGAATTTCTTTGAACATCAGTAGCGATCTTAATTTTACTCTTGATCCTGTAAAGAAGTTTCAGTGCTGAGACTTTAAAAAGAAGCTGAGTGGCATGGCTGCTCTTCCCAAGATTAGGATCTTCAGTGAAAGATGTGATATAATGATATCTAATGTAATTCATATAGCTCATATGTGAACCGTCCAGACAAACAGATGTGAAAAGAGCACATGAACGAGGGAAAGAGAGGCAGACCCTACATTTAGATGACCTTTTCTTCTCTCCCTCCAGTCTCTGCAGTCCCCTCCCACATGCCTGAACATCCTAAGGCTCTTTGAAAATGCATCAGCATTTCTATTGAATGCATCTCAGGTCTTGAAGGCTCACAGCCTGGAGAAGTATTGATTGCATTTAAGGGTCCATTACTTAGGTAAACCAAATAATGTAACTGATCTTGGCTCCAATTGATCACATCTCTCCCACAGTGTTGGAAAGATGGTAATCTAATTACTCCAGTTCCTGGTTTCTAAGGTGAAGGTTACGTTTGGCTGAAACTTACCTGCTTCAGCAGCCTCTCCTTAAGGGGTTGTTGCTTCCTGAAGCACACAGTGCAGTGCATGTAGTGTATTTGTGAACTTGGAAGTGAGCACACGTGCAGACACACACAATGCAGTCTGTGCCTGTCAGCACCCTTGGCTTTAGCTTTGACTCTATATAAACAGTAGATCGGGAGTCAGGTTAGTTTTTAACGGCCTGGCAGAGAGGGGGTGGGGAGATGCTGCTGCCCAGGCAGGGTCACTACCGGTCTCTTGTCTCTCCTACAAGCCTTGCTTCATCCCAGTTCTTTCCTTTTCTGGAGGTGGAAGACCCCAGAGACTTGTCCATTTGGGGATGTGCAAGCGCAGTGGGTTTGGAGGCCATTGTTTCAGCACCCAGCTGCAGGTTTACCGAGATATCGGCGACCTCAGTAGCTCTTCACTAGCAGCCTTCTGCACCTGCCTCAGAGGCATCACATGGGCTCTGCCTGGATTTTCCTGCTCTTTCGTGAAACATCTTTTGATCTCCCTCATCCATGGACAGAAAAGCCTGGCAGGCTGCATAGTCCATGGAGTTCCCAAGTCACAACTGAGCAACTGAGGACGCACGTGCAAGGAGTAAGAGGGAGGGCGTGTGCTCCTCTTTCTGAGCAGAGAGGACTGGAGGCAGGGGCTGTGGAATGACAGGTATTTTTGTGGGTCCTGCGACAGCGGATCCTGGTGGCTATTAAACCCCAGCAACCCAAGAGCAGTGAGCAACCTCCAGAAGAGACAGTCAGCATTGTCTGTCATTTGGGGGTGAGCAGGAGTGGTCCAGAAGCAGGATGGAAATACTCAGCTGGCTCTACTTAGAGATGAGCGGTCTACACTCTGCCTTTTAGTGTTCTGAGGGGTTTCTCTTAGTTGGGTGAAATCTCCACGTACAAACGCTTACTTTTACTTATTAAGAATTGTTATTATTCAGCTACTAAGTCATGTCCAACTCTTTGCAACCTGATGGACTGCAGCATACCAGGCTTCCTTGTCCTTCACCATCTCCTGGAGTTTGCTCAAACTGATGTCCATTGAGTCGGCGATGCCATCCAACCATCCAAGCATGTCGTCCCTTTCTCCTCCGGCCTTCAGTCTTTCCCAGCATCAGGTCTTCACATCAGGTGGCCAAAATATTGAAGCTTCAGCTTTAGCATCAGTCCTTCCAATGAATATTCAGGACTGATTTCCTTTAGGATTGACTGGTTTGATCTCCTTGCAGTCCAAGGGACTCTCAAGAGTCTTCTCCAGCACCACAATTTAGAAGCATCAGTTCTTTGGTGCTCAGGCTTCTTTATGGCTCAACTCTCACATCCATACATAGCTACTGGAAAAACCAGTATATCTGGATTTTTAATAACAGAACCAAACAGAGAACTGGCTCTCTCTTCCGGCTGTGGGATTTATGAAAGAGTGTTTCTCTATGGGAAATGTCTTGGCTGCTCTGCAGAATGGATCCTTTCTGGGGTCGGAAAATGTCAGGTGATTAGAATGTACTTTATGGGAATTTTGCCTGTGCGTATGTGGAAGCACGACTGTGAAGCCATTTCTAAGGGTAACTGCCATTTTAATGGGTTTAATCGTCATGCTGAAAAGGTTGCACACAGAGGAGTACAGTATTTCTTGAAAGTCTGCATGTGAGAAGTTGTAGAAAGAGTGTTTCTCCTTCGGCCTCCCACCCAGCCCACTGGACTAGTTATACTTCCCCAACCTGTGACTTCAAGTTTATAGAAAAGTGGAAAGACGTTGTGATGAGCTTAACCCCATTCACTTGCCATTTTGCTACATTTCCTTCCTGGCTCTAACTTTGTTTTTAATATATTAAAAAAATTTTTTTAAAAATATTTATTTGGCTGTACCCAGTCCTAGCTGCACCATGGGGGATCTAGTTCCCCAACCAGGGATTGAACCTGGGCCCCCTGCATTGGAAGTATGGGGTCTTAGTCATTTTTTGCATATTTCCAAGAAGGTTGCAGATATGACAGTTCATCCTGCCACTTCAGGTATGTCTCTGAGGAATTAGTTGATTCTCTTACACAATCTGTTACTGTTAAAACCCCAGGAAAAAGTACCCTTGATGTGATGATATAGTGCCCAGTCCATATTCTAGTGCACAGGTTCTAGTTGTCATGATAATTTTCCATAGAGCTATTGTTGGTTTTAATCCAGGACCCAGTCAAGTATCACATATTGTATTCAGTTGTCACATCTGTTTAGTTTCTTTTAAATCTAGAATACTCCCTTGGCTTTTTCAGAGTCTTTTGTGATGTAGACCATTTGGAGAAGTCCAGTCTAGTTCTTGTGGAGTGTCCTGCAGTCCGTATCTGTTAATTTCCTGTTGTAAGAGTTAAGTAGGCCACCTGAGGAAGAGCTGCTTCCCACTTGGCCCTTAGGAAGCACATCAGGTCAGCTGTGTTGGAGGTGCGGTTGGGTGAAGCGCACCAGGTCAAGCCGCATTTGTGGGGTTGCCTCTTGGTCACATGTTTCAGGTGCCCACCAGACTTGTCTGCCCTAAAGGCACTTCCTTCTGTGATTAAGAGCCTTTGGGTTGGTCGTTTGAGACCAAGTGTCCTGTTCTCCATCCATCTTTCCCAGGAATTGAACATCTACTGATAGTATTTTCCTGAATTAATTATTCCATTGGTAGTAAACTATGCCCCAATATCTGGAGGGGAAAAGTCAGTTATACTTTGGGTGCCAGAGAAATGACTCAAGGGAAAAAAAAGGCATGTCCTTTTATTAAAAACAAAAGGAATTTGCTTTTTCTATACTTAAGAGTTTTAAATGAAATTTGTCAGTGTGCATATCAATAAAAAGAAGCCTATGTTAATTTTGAATACAGGTTTTAAAATTTTGAGCTTATAAATTTCTAAATGTTGGACACCCATTTAAAATTTGCATTAAAAACTTAGAGTTGAAGTCTTATTACTGGTAATTATTACAGTATTTGGAACAGAAGTGGGAAAATACCTTGAGTTCATGAGTGAAAGATTTCTGTAGAGATGGGTCACTCTGCAGGAATATCATCCAAGGAATTTATCATCCTCTGAATGAATCTGTTGTGTTTTTTAAGCAGTTCTCATTTGAGAAATTACTTGTGATAAATGGGTTCCACTAATTAAATCATACACTTCCATAGTACATTACATATAAAACTAGACTAGGAAATAAATATAATTAAAGCAAACATGCCCTTCTAATTAGTAATTGTTTCTGCCATTTTAAGCAAATTCCAGAGTCACAAAGAACTGCTCCGCTATAAACCTAATAATGAAGCTTGTGATAACAGGTGTAAATTAACACAATGGAAAACATTTACACTGTAACATGCTAAATTAAAAATGACATTAACAAGTCTCATTTTAAAATTCCCTATAATTAACATTTGTTCAACCCGGAGATGAATAAGAGCAGTACAACGGTAGATGTCTTGATTTATGGCTTATGGTATTTGTCATGGCTTTATCTTTGCTAAATTGTAAACAACAGAGACACACTCCTTCTTAAAATATGTCGCATTTATTTAATCTTAGACAGTTCTGACAAAGGGTAAACCGTGTTATTTACTGGTGCCATGACTGAGGGTGATGTGCAGGTGTGCCACTGGCAGGGCCCTGGTCGGGGTAGAGGTAGGCATGAAGTGCCGGGAGCGGGCCGAGCGTGGAGGTGTGCGGGTACGGGGTAATAACATCCACGACGTGATAAAACATCAGGATTCCCTCGAGTGTTTCCCCTCCAGGCACGTATGTGCCTCTAAGTGCTCCAAATCAATGCTTGTTTCTGCAAATAAATATTATCTTAAAGGTTTTCTTTTATGACACTCGTTAATGTAAGTGAGAAACCAGAGAACAGAGGAAACAGCTTTGCAGCTTAATATGTCACCAAGGACACGATGTTTTACTCCTTACAGAGAATTTCATCAGTGCGCTAATGATTGAATGAAGAACTTAAGTGTTATGGCCATGATAAACATCGGCTTAGATCTCACAGTTGATTTTTCTTTTTTAACTCAAGATTTTAATCAGTCTGAATTTAAGAAGAAATTGTCGAGTATGTGTACTGTGGATTGAATTGTTTTTTATTTATTTATTTTCTTTTTAATTTGGCCATGCCACACATCATGTGGGATCTTAGTTACCCAACCAGGTACCTGCATTGGATGCACAGTCTTAACCACTCAACTGCCAGAGAGGTCCCTTGAATTGTGATTAACACACCAACATAGGATTGTGGGGTAGTTTAGAAATCACATATGTGTGTGTGTGTGTACACACATCCACCCAGAATAATAAATATCGGTACCCTTCAAGGTAGTGTGTTTACGTAGTAATGTACGGTTGGCTGAGCACTGAAAAATGGATGCTTTTGAACTATGATGCTGAAAAAGACTCTTGAGAGTCCCTTGGCCTGCAAGGAGATTCAACCAGTCAATCCTAAAGGAAATTGATCCTGAATATTCACTGGAGGAACTGACGGTGAAGCTCCAATACTTTGGCCACCTGATGTGAAGAGCTGACTCATTGGAAAATACCCTGATGCTGGGAAAGATTAAGGGCAGGAGGAGAAGGGGGCAACAGAGGGTGAGATGGTTGGATGGCATCAGTGACTCAATGGACTTGAGTTTGAGCAAATTCCAGGAGATAGTGAAGGACAGGGAAGCCTGACGTGCTGCACTCCTTGGGGTCACAAAAAGTTGGACACGACCGAGTAACTGACAACCACAACCCTTGAAGGCAAGTTTTCAGGCAGTTCTTAGCAGAACACCTGATATATAGTGAGAACTCAATAATGATCTCTGTTCTTCTTAAGTAAGTTTGCAGTTGCTGGGTTGTTCTCTAGGCATCTTAGAGGCAAAACAAGAGCCCTAGTGAGAACATGAGAGGTGCTGATGGATGGGGACTGTGCCATCCAGCCACTGCCTGGCTCATATTGCCAACATCTGTTGGATCATAGGAAAACCAAGAGGATTCCAGAGAAACATCTACTTCTGCTTCATTGACTACACTAAAGCCTTTGACTGTGTGGATCACAACAAACTGGAAAATTCTTAAAAGAGATAGGAATACCAGACCATATTACCTGCCTCCTGAGAAACCTGTATGCAGGTCAAGAAGCAACAGTTAGAACCAGACATGGAACAATGGACTGGTTCCAAATTGGGAAAGGAGTATATCAAGGCTGTATATTGTCACCTTGCTTATTTAACTTATATGCAGAGTACATTATATGAAATGCCAGGCTGGATGAAGCACAAGCTGGAATCAAGATTGCCAGGAGAAATATCAATAATCCCAGATATGTAAATGACACCACCCTTATGGCAGAAAGTGAAAAAGAACTGAAGAGCCTCTTGATGAAAGTGAAAGAGGAGAGTGAAAAAGCTGGCTTAAAACTCAACATTCAAAAAACTAAGACCATGGCATCCTGTCCCATCAATTAATATTAAATAGATGAGGAAACAATGGAAACAGTGACAGACTTTATTTTCTTAGACTCCAAAATCATTGCAGATGGTGAGTGCAGCCATGAAATTAAAAGACGCTTGCTCCTTGGAAGAAAAGTTATGACAAGCCTAGGCAGTGTATTAAAAAGTAGACAATACTTTGCCAACGAAGGTCTGTATAGTCAAAGCTATGGTTTTTTCAGTAGTCATGTATGGATGTGAGAGTTGGACTATAAAGAAAGCTGAGTGCTAAGAATTGATGCTTTTGAATTGTGGTGTTGGAGAACACTCTTGAGAGTTCCTTGGACTGCAAGGAGATCCAACCAGTCCATCCTCAAGGAACTCAATCTTGAATATTCATTGGAAGGACTGATGCTGAAGCTGAAACTCCGATACTTTGGCCACCTGATGGGAAGAACTGACTCATTAGAAAAGACCCTGATGCTGGGAAAGACTGAAGGCAGGAGGAGAAGGGGATGACAGAGGAGGGGATGGTTGGATGACATCATTGACTCAATGGACATGAGTTTAAGTGAGCTCCTGGAGATGGTGAACAGGGATGCCTGGCGCGCTGCAGTCCATGGAGGGGCAAAGAGACAGACACAACTGAGCAACTGAACAACAACTAGCTCATAAGTTGCGGCTTTGCTGAGGGGAATTCACATCTTCTCTGGCTACCACTGGCCACTTGATTAAAGAAAACAGTTCTTGATTAAAGAAACTACCTCCACCTGCCTTTATGCTCTCCCCACCACCCATTGCCCTGGTTGGTTTCTCTTGCTTCCTTTCAGACCCGAGCTCTTCCAACCCTGAGCTGTAGGAGGATGGCTGGCTAGGTGAGGGAGGTGCTTGAGAGTCCCTGGGCCGTGGCTCTTTCTCCCAGAAAAGATGGTCATCCCGTACTGCTCCTAGCAGACTTTTCCTATCAGTGCTTTCAGATCTGCTTCAGGGCTTAATGTGGTGGGAGCTCCTGGACAGTGAGCCAGCAGTAGAACAGAGAGAGTCCATGGCCTCTGAATGGACAGAATGTTTTCTGTTTCCTCTTTGGCACATTTATGGATTAGTTTTGAAGGAATATAAACATATCAACTTCCTCCAAACTAAAATCTCAAGGGTCAACCAAGATCGAATGTCATGTCAAACATCCATCGGTCAGTGAGCCAGCAAACAGCGGGCCAACCCACAGAGGGGAAAATGAGATACTCTGTGTTTCTGTTTATTGTGGTAGGGATTTGACTCTCTTAGCGGTTGGCTACTGTGTCCATTCAGGAAAGGAAACTGCTGTGGTGTGTTGAGAATGAAAAAACATCTTGAAAAACAACATTGAGAATCATTGCACTCTCTAACTCATTTAGACAGACACAAAGGAGGCGAGAGAAGGGGCAATCTTGCATACATTCAATATTTTCATCTAGAGATTTTTCTTTGTACCACCCCCAATATTTGTCTTAGAGGACAGAGGCAAATGAAAACAGAAAGAGCTATTTTCACTGGAAATGTGTCATTGTCTATGAATATATAGATATTGTTACTGCCAGGAAATGAGTGTTTATGAAGCGTCTTCCACGACAGGGGATTCTTCTAGGTGTGGAGAAAGAAGAGGAAGATGCCCTCCAGGCCTGACCGAGGGGAGGAGAGCCTGGGTATCTCAAGGTGGAGAGGGAGGGCAGGTGGCTACACTGCTCATGGTCACGGGCACGCTGGGTTCATCTGGCCCCATGGCCAGATGGGAAGGAAGCTGTGCCATGAGATCTCATTACCGGAGGCGAGACGCTCAGGTGTGAGCTGCCTAATTATGAAAGCCCAGGGCACACATGCTCTCTGGAGGCCCACCAGTGTTACAGATATTGGAAAATTATTTTGGCAGCAAATTTAAGCTCAGATGAGTTCCATCAGGGCTACAAATGTAGAAAAAGAAGTCTAGGCTTTCTTAAAAAAAAAAAAATCACAAAACCCCTCAACAACAGCTACAAAACCCCTCTGGAATAATTATTTCAAGCCAGATCTTCATGCCAGTTTTGCAAGTGTGACAATGAATGCATATGAGGAGAATCTTTTAAAAGCTCAGATTTAAGGCAAAAGATCACACAGCTGATGGTTTAGTAGATGGCAGTAGTAAAAATAACTGCTCTCTGTTGTGCATATTGGTTAAAAAGAAGTTTTATTTTCTGATATTCTTGATCACGAAACCTTTTTTTTGAATGTAGCTATTTTTTCCCTTCATCTGTATTCAATTTCTCTGAAAATAAAAATCTCAGGTGCAGTGAAGTGATTTTACGTCTTTTTAAATGTCACATTGTGTGTGTGTGTGCGCGGGCTAAATCGCTTCAGTTGTGTCCGACTCTTTGTGACTCTATGAGCAGTAGCCAGCCAGGCTCCGATGTCCATGGGGATTCTCCAGGCAAGAATACTGGAGTGGGTTGCCATGCCCTTCTCCAGGGGATCTTCCCAACCCAGGGATCGAACCTGTGTCTCTTGTGTCTCCTGCATTGGCAGTGGATTCTTTACCTAGTGCCACCTGGGAAGCCCTTAACGCCACATTGTCTCTGCGTAACTGTACAGGATTCGCTTTGCACAGCCCCAGACCAGCTCCTCCCAGCCCTGCCCTCCTGTGCGGGAGAGCCACATGTCCTCATGGGCCACCAAGCCTGGTGGTGACAGAGTGCTGCTGTCAGAGGAGAGGCTGGCGGAGGGGCCAGGAACACACACGGCACACTGCATCATTCCACCTGCCCTTCTTGTTAGAGGCTGAGGCTGCAGGTTCTTTCCCAAGCCAAATCTGTAGTCTTTAGAGGGAAGCATCTGGCCTTTTGGCAGCTCCACAGAAGTTCTCATGGTTGTTTGAGAGTTTCTCCTGTGTGCTTATCACATGGTTTAGATATTGAACAAGTTCCTGGCATCTGAACGTCCCAGTTTCTGGGCATGAGGAACGAGGAAAAGCTAGAGTCTGTTTGCATGTCAGAGCCTCTTTGAAATTTGTGAGGCTAAAGAAAATAAGTCTTCCCTACTTAAAAAAAATTATTTTGGTTTCTGTCATCTCTGCATTCATAGATGATTTTTCTCCTGCCTAATTTTAATATCCACATGTCCCATATTTATGCTGGAAAGATCACTAGAGATTATAGAGACATTTCTCTATAAGTGGTCTTTAAAATGATTCACTGAGAAAGCCATAGTAACCTTCCAGAGTTTTCTTGGTTTAAATATTTCACAATTCAGTGATATTTATTGAGCAATTCTGATGTTCCAGGCAGTGGGTACCACATCAGACACACCATGTGTATGAGCTCAGGCTGTTATGCGAAATACAGAGTCTTGGGGCTTAAACAACAGACATTTATTACCCAAAGTTCTTGAGGCTGGAAGTCCAAGATGAAGGCGTCAGCTGATTTGGTTTCTGGTGAGGGCCCTCTTCCTGGCTTTCAGACAGCTGCCTTCTGGCTGTGTCCTCACATTGGGCTGGAGGGGGGCAGTGGTGGTGGTGGTGATGGAATGTGGTGAGGAGAGAGAGAGAGAGAGATGTTGGTGTCTCTTCTTCAGATTAGGACACTCATCCCATCAGGGGACCCCATCCTCATGACCTTTTTTAAACCTGGTGGTGGTGGTGGTTTAGTCACTAAGTCGTGTCCAACTCTTTGCGACCCCATGGACTATAACCCGCCAGGCCCCCCTGTCCATGGGATTCTCCAGGCAAGAATACTGGAGTGGGTTGCCATTTCCTTCTCCAGGGGATCTTCCCCACCCAGGGATTGAACCTGCGTCTCCTGCGTTGCAAGCTGATTCTTTACCAGCTGAGCCACCAGGGCAGCCCATCTAAACCTGATTACCTTCCAAAGGCCCCCACCTCCAAATACCACAACGTCAAAGGAGATCCTGGACTTCAAAGCATGAGTTTGGGGGAGGCACAAATATTCAGTCTATAACACCATGTTAGAACGTTCACCAAATTCTTCATTATCAAACCTCACGCAACGCCTTCCCAGCCTGGACCACTCGGATTTATGTGTGATCGTCCTTATTTGATTGATTAAATAATTTGTTTGAATTGAATACAGTCAGCTCACTTTGATGGCTTAATCTCAGTTGGGTATGAAACTGCTACATTTTGTTTTAAATGTTTTTTGGCTGTTCTTAGTCCATTTAATTCTCAATCATTAGATATCTTTAGCGGTGTGGATCATCATGTCTGTAACTTGCTTTGTCCATTTCCTAGCACAGCATTTATTTATGTGACCTATAGCTATTCTGGACCTACTGTGTGCCAAGCAATGTTCTAGAAACTCCACAGAGAGGAAACAGCTTTCCAATCTGAGCTTCCATCTCAATGGGCCAGATAATCAGTGGATGGCAAATTTCAGCCTGACATATAGTTATACAACAGAGAAAATGAAATGGGTGCCAGGGGATGTGATAATGATGGCAGGTGGAGGCACCCCTCATTGAGGGGGCAGGAGGAGCCTATCCCCCACACCAGTGAGGTGACATTTGACCTGAGATCTGGAGAAGGAAATGGCAACCCACTCCAGTACTCTTCCCTGGATCCATGGATGGAGGAGCCTGGTAGGCTACACACAGTCCATGGGATTGCAAAGAGTCGGACACGACTGAGTGACTTCACTTTCTTTCTATACTTCGTTTTGGAGAAGGAAATGGCAACCCACTCCAGTGATCTTGCCTGGAGAATCCCATGGACAGAGGGGCCTGGTGGGCTACAGTCTACGGGGTTGCAAAGAGCCGGACATGACTAAACAACTAACACACACCGAGAAGTTAACCACACGGAGGTTTAGGGGCGTAAAGCTTTCTAAGCAAGGGAAGAAGCAAGACAAGGGCTTCTCTGCTCACTCATCATAGGACAGAAAACAAAGAGGGCCAGCCTGCCAGGGGAAGCACAAGTCAGGCCAGGGGCTTGGATAGATTGTGGAGTGGGGTGGGGGTGGGGGGCATGAGATGGGCTCAGAGAGGGGGTGCAGGCTGGAGCTTTCCAAGTGATGATGAGGAGTTTGGCATTTATTCTAAATGCAGAGGGAAACCAGGGTAGGGTTAAATGCGAGAGAAAAAGGATTTTATGAATGCTGCAGGTTTATTCAATAAATATCATGATAGTCAGTATTGGCAGCCTGTATGCAATTAATAACATCCTGTGTACTTGCCATGATTCAAACACCTCTTCTCTATGTTTGGTTCGAAGCAAAAAGAAACATCTTATGCTAACTTAATAAATGAATTATATCTCTTTGTGCTTCTGACAGTTTAATATTCATCACTTGGAGAAGCTATATGTGGTTTTACCCCTATGCAGGCATAAATTGTTCATTCGAGCAGGGCATGTCAATTTTAGCTAAGGTCTCCTCTTAATTGTGATTGTATATCCCTTGTGGCTACATGTCAAAATATGACATACCAGCCTAGCCCAACCTGGACTTAATGAACAGGATGCCATGGAATTATATGATTTGGGGGCACACAGGGGCTTTCCTAATGCCAATTCCAAGGGTAAGTGGCATGAAGGTTATTTGATTAATTGGACAAGCCTAACTCTAGCATCAGCTGCCTGCCTGTCATCTGAACACAACACATTGAAGTTGAGTTGACTTGGCACTCCATGATTAAAATCATGGTACTTCTCTTATTGTTAACAGAATATTTTGCCTAGTGTTACACTATTCCTTGGTGGCTCAGTTGGTAAAGAATCTGCCTGCAGTGCGGAGACCCAGTTTTGATTCCTGGGTCAAGAATATCCCCTGAAGAAGGGAATGGCAACCCACTCAAGTATTCTTGCCTGGGAAACCCCATGCAGAGGAGCTGGTGGGCCACAACTGAGTGACTAACACTTTCACTTTCACAATGTCTTGCAAATAAGCATTGACACTGTCTGGCATATTTAATACTTACAAGTGAGGGTCTTTCCAAGGTGTGTTTCAAAAACAGTCTGCTCCCTGAAGTCAGGGTATGGTTGAAGCCACACCTGTGCGATGAGGCCGGTTTCCTGGCTCATCTGAGGACCTGTTGGCTACTCTGCTGAAACGAGGAGTTCCACCAGAGACTTAGGAGACTTACTTGAACTTCTCTGCAGATGTGATATTGATGGAACCATCAGTCCCACGTGACTTTCCTTGTCTTGAGGTGATGCATTTGCATATAGTTTTAGCTCAGTGTTGGCATGTTTGGAAAACTCAGGGACCTGGATTGGCTCAACTTTCCAGGTGATGAAGAAAGAAGCCGTCACCTGGAGGAGGACTTGACAGGGCTGGCGCGCTGGGGTGATGGGGCCTTTGTCCTGATGAGCTGGTGTTGAGACTATACACTCCTCACCTCTTGGGAGTAAGAGAAAGCTTCAGAGGTCCTAACTGATCCTCCAGACTCTCACCACCATTTGGAGCATCCATCGCATAAACACTCCTGACACATTCAAACTTAATTCAGATGTGCTTTCAAATTCTTAAAGTTGATGACTTTTCAAGAAGCTCAGTAATAAAATTTAGGAGTAGTGGAGACAAATTCAACTCTGCTACAGATTTTAATGTTACGTTATCAGCATCAGTTTTTCTTTGGTGCTGCTACTAATAAACTGCTTTCTTACTTGATTTACTCTTTTATAGTAGAGGAGCAATGTCTTATATTGTCTTTCCAAAAATACAAAGAGGATGTGGGATATCAGCCTTATTGTCTCGCTTTGTGGGTAAAGACATTGATTGTTTCTCAGAGGTGGATGTCTGGCAAGTGTAGAGCTGGGTCCCCCCCCCCCACCCCCAGAAATGCAGACCTTAAGCTCTGTGCTTCTTTTCCATGCCGCCTTCCAGTTTTTGATAAGAAATCACTAAATTACAGAGTCGGTAATTGTAACTTTTTTTCTGGTTAAGAAAGGGTATGGAGTAATAAAAATTTATCTAGAGTATTTCAATATTCCTTTGGCACTGGTTTCATAGGAAGGTAATGTGATCAAGGAGGAGGCAGTCCTCTTCAGGATGAAGAGCTATGTGTATTGAGATTATTGAATTGTATCTTTTTTAGAATTCATAGACTAGAATTTGGTAAGGTTTAGTTCTTACTTGTGTTCAGTCTGTATGTTTCCAGTAGTCATGTATAGATGTGAGAGTTGGACCATAAAGAAGGCTGAGTGCTGAAGAATTGATGTTTTCTAATTCTGTGCTAGAGAAGACTCTTGAGAGTCCCTTGGACTGCAAGGAGATCAAGCCAGTCAATCCTAAAGGATATCAACCCTTGAATATTCATTGCAAGGACTAATGCTGAAGCTGAAGCTCTAATATTTTGGCCACCTGATGTGAAGAGCCAACTCATTGGAAAAGACCCTGAAGCTGGGAAAGATTAAGGGCAGGAGGAGAAGGGGACGACAGAGGATGAGATGATTGGATGGCATCACCGACTCAATGGACATGAGTTTGAACAAACTCCAGGACATAATGAAGGACGGGGAAGCCTGGTGTGCTGTAATCAATGTGGTTACAAAGAATCCAGCATGA